>NC_134278.1:68506305-68837972 GCF_949628215.1 Phalacrocorax aristotelis
TACCATTTTGAGGGAAAACTATTTCTGAACAAAACCCATCAAAGTTCCTTTTTCTGCTCTTAGGAGTTAATCTCCCTGGTCTATTCCAGTAATGAGAATGGAAACAAAGGCTGTGTAAGTGTGTGCCGCTTACCACACAAAATATCTGTCCAGTATTTCAGAGAGCACAGGAAGGAAATGCCCACTGAGCTAGGGACGTGCCAATGTCAGTGCTGCCTGTGCCAGCCTATTCCCGTGAAATTCGCGGCGTGCGGCAGAAAGCAACACGGGGCGGGCAGGCTTGTGGTGGGGTGGGGACACAGCTTAAACAGGCAGTAGAAGAGAATCAGCCGTTTGGGAGGTTTAATAGGGGGTTATTTGTTTGTCTGCCCTTTTGATGTTGAATTAGTCTTCAATTTTGTTGCAAGGAAGGAGGCATTGGGAAAAGGATGCTTCTCTTCCAGTAAACCCTGGGAAAACGACACCTTTATTTTAATGGCCTTCCCACCAAGAACCCCCTGCAACATTTTGGCTTTCCCTAGCCATAGCTATCAGCAACACAACAGCTGCTCATTTTACAATGACTTGCTGGAGAGAGAATGATTGAAAGAGCCAATCTATGTCACATGGAGAAGCTGTGGCACAACATCGCAGGAGGTAATAGGAGAGGAATGAGGTCAGAACAAACAAGGGTAGGGTGAGAACAGAGAGGAAAATAGCAGCGAACAAAATTATTAAAGGCGAGACGCTGTACTACACAATCTATGTTTAAAAACGGCCACAACCTGAATGCTGTGAACAGCCACAGAAATGCAAACCAGCTCTGTATTACTTTTTCACAGGGTCTCGCGAATATGGCTGATGAAAAAAAGCTACCAGTGTCCTAGTAATGAAGCACAATGGTGGGAATACACTTAGGTGAAAGCACAGTCTAATTCATACGGCTCGAAAGCCCCAGCACCCAGCAGCGTCCCACTAGTCGCAGGGTTTTAAATAGCAGCCTTGCTCATGTCATTTTGTAGCTTGAGAAACGCAGCAGCAGCAGCAGCAGCGGCAGCAACGCTACCGCAGCTGCCTGGCCACCCTCCGGAGAGCGCTGCATTAGCTCACGCCTGGGAGTTCACCTTTAGCAAAAGAGCTGCAGAGACCAGGAGCTCGCCCACGCCGGGGAAACAGCGGCGGGCAGCTTTGATTTAGCGCCATTCATAAAAATCCTTCCTGAGGAAGAGTTGCTTTTGTGTTACTGCAGCAGACCAGAAAACCACCATGCAAAATGGTGGCACAGTTTGTATGAGCGGCAATACTTTTCACTAGGCCAGTCACAAAAATGAGCTTTTGGGCTCAACTGAAGTGATGAAGGAACTCTGACCCTGACCTTTGGGCCCACACCCCTTTTGTTTTTACCCCACAGGGATCAATTGGTTTCATAAAATTTACTACTTTCCCCTACACACTGTCCTGTTCCCATCTCTACCTATCATGGCTACAATAAAGCTATTTTCAACATCACAACGTTCTTTCCCTATTCAGCAATCGGGCTGCTAAAATGCCAATCCGTTTACCTGCCTGAATCTGACTGTGGGAAAATGTAACCTTTCCAGCTAGGTGGACTATGGCTTCACTGAACAACGGGGACAGGCTTCTGTGCCACGTACTGGGGAATACGCTGCAAATACAAAGCTACCATACTGCATATAATGCAAATACTCTGGTCCTGTCACTGTCTCCACTATTCCTGCCCCACCTGAGCATGTGCTGCCGGTCAGAGCGGCTGGAGAGGGAAGAAATAACTGCAGGGCACACATGCAGCGTCAGGGCTTGAGACACTTGGGCCACGTTTAGTATGCAACTTTCCTGCGTGCACTGAGCTTACTCCCCTTTGCATATCTAGTTTAACCTCTGTATACAAACAGTGCATTTTACAAACGTACATTTTATACGGATACCTTTGTACTGAATACCAAAACACACGCTACTCACTGAATTTTAACCTGCATTTGGTTTACAGCACATCTAATGAAATGGCATCACTACTCTTGTTTCTTTTAACTGAGCTCCATGCTGATTTTTTCATGGTTTTGTCAGAAACTGATTTATCCCCAGAGTAAAGTCAGTACTCTCCTACTCTCAGGAATTCCCCTAGTATTCAAAATGTCAGAAAATAATAAAAAACTTGAGCATCAGAAAGAGAATAAACATCTTAAATACTAAATACACATTGCTGCCTGACCCCCTGGAAGTAGCGTGCCAGATGGGTGGGGACAAGGTAAGAACTGGAATTAATGCATGCCTGTTTTTCTCTTCTGGGTATCTGAACAGATTTCTACAAATTTCTCAATGTACGACGGTGTATCATACTCTGTGTGGTGCAAGACAGCGAGCGAATGGCAAACATGCCACTGGTGTTCCAGTTATTATTGGTGGGGCTGGATTCCTAGTAACTTCTTGACCTTTGCAAATATTAAGAAATATCTCATATAATATTCTGTACTCGTGTCCAAAATTACACTATCATAACACAGAGTTGGAAAATCCCTGCATCATCCTGCGGGTCTGAAACCACCATACGAGTCCAAGAGCCAAACCAACAAAAATACAGAGTAAAAACAAAAAAAGGGGCCCTGTAAGTAACAGAGAAAAAAATGTGACAGACAGATGACGCACGAACCACATACAAAAATTATCATCAAGTATTCGCATTGGTAGATGATGAAGACATTTATCAAACACATATGTGGAGTCAAGTTCAGAATTTTGAGCCCTCCGAGGGCTTGGCAGCTGAAATTTAGGTGGAATTTACCCCTGCTTTAAGTACGCATTTTTTGCAGAAAAAGGACCTGAAAATGCAGGATTCTCAGAAAATACATCAATTTGGAATACCGGAGTGTTTGTTCATGTCTTTAACAAACCTGTCTGTTGGTTTAATTCTGTTTGTTGGAACAAACTTACCTGGAATACTTGCTGGAGAAATGGGACCAGATCTTGACTGGTTGCTTCCAACAGGAGAGCCTACAGGGGAAGGCGATGGGCCCCCGGGGATGCCAGAGAGATGTGGAGAAGCATGAGGGGAGAACGGAGACTGCGCAGGGTTGCTCTGCTCCCCTTGGCTGCTCGTAGAGCCTGACGCACTAACGGCTGAGCTCAGGGTTGCTTCGGTTCCAGTCGGCAAGTCGTCAATGGATCCAGATAAATCCTGAGGAAAAAGGAAAAAGAACGTAAGTAGTCATACGAACTAATACTCAGGCCACAGGCTTAAGAGCTGGCATGGCGACCAGGTCCATTTGTTTACTTATTGCAGCAGATAACTGAGAGGTCGTCTTTGATGTTGGTTCATGTAGTTAAATGATGACAGAAAACGAGGATAGTATGTACAGTTCTCCACTTAATCTCTAATTCTTTTGAGAAAAAGAACAAGCAAGGGCAACAAATGAATTGGAACCAAATTCACTCAACATTGAATTTAACCTTTTCCATCTGGATTAAGCTTTCAAAATTAATCCCACAAATTCTGCCTGAGCATACTAAAACTAATGAAAATGATACATCAGTTTCACTTTCACACAGTATTTCATTTTGGGGTTTGCTACTATTACAATCACAGCTTACACACTTTGCTCTTTAAACCATCACCAAAATGAGAGAAGAAGGGTGTAAAATCTGCAGCCCTTCCAACACTTGCATGCAGCTCCTTCACCTTGCAGAAGAGACACAAGAAGAGGCCCTGCCCTCAGCAGCAGCACAGGACCTGCTGGCCATGTAGGAGCAAGGAAGGCTGTTTCTCTATTTCCATCAAATACCAGCATACAACTCTCAGTTGCTTTTCAATTTCATTTGAATACACTGCTAAACAGTTGTTCCATTTCAGTTCGTAACTGCTGCATTTTCAATGCGAAATTTAACTACCAGGAAAAATGTTAATTCCTAAGCACCACAGAAGAATCTCATACAAACTGAAAAGCACAAACGTAGCTGTGCTTCCATGACTATCGGCAAGGCACAAGTTAAGGAGCACATTATTATTCCTATTAGCGAATTAAGGCACAAACAAGAGACAGAGAGCTACCTCACACATAAAACAGGCCATTAAATGACCTCTGAGGCTTCCAGTAACTGGGACGGCAGTGTGTGTTACTTTGGCTCATACTGACGTCACTTGTCTGGCTCATGGAAGTGGTTGCACTGAAGACAACAGGACCGGCCATCCAAGTAGCACAAAAAGAATTGGGCTCTGCCTGAGCAAAGAGCTCAGGAAGCAAAGCCTTACTGCTGCCTAATTTTCATAACAAACAAGTTACAGAACTTGGATGAAATGCAAAGTGGTGTATTTGGAGTAAGAGCCCTGCCCGACGCTGACAACCTCCGTTAGGAGGGAGGCTCACAGCCAGTCTCCCCTAACAGACAGACACAGTCAGTCTTCCAAGGCATGGCAAGAATAGGATTAACAATTTAAACACCAATAACGTTCACTAGAAGCCACCTAGAATGCTACATGTTATTCCTCCTTGTGCATAAAGGTAGTAAATACAACCCCACCCAGCGTAGCTCTCTGCAGGACACTTCGCAGACCCTATTTCCAATGAACTTCCACAAATACTTCACCACAGGTTAGTTTTGTTTTTTCTGACCAGCACAATACTGTACGTGTATTTTACGCATATGAAAAGCAAAGATTAAGTTTGAAACATCAATCTATGTGTGGACTCTGCATTCACTCAAGAACAGACTTCCAAATCCCTACAAATGCAAATTTAATTGTGACACGAGCAATAAACTATTTCTATTGTTTCTTTTTCTAAACTATTAACTGTAGAAAATGTAAACAAGAAATAACACCATTTGATACTGTATAGAGCAACGCTAGAGATTCTTCACAGTAGAATGTATTTGGCAAACAGGTAAGCAATTACTGCTTTTCTATTCATAATATGGTATTCTTCTAAACGGAATCAAATCACTGCTGTTGTGATGTGTAACAAATGCTGCGGGAAGTGCTGATAAAACAAATGCTGCTGAACGGCATATAGTGAACCCCTGAAAACCAAATGTAGCAGAATAGAGGCCATTCTAAAGGAATATGAATTCTGCATAAAAAACCAGATAGGCACCCAACTGATAGAAGATACAGAAAACACAGGGTTTTACATTTAGAATAACAAAGGTTTTAAAAGGGTGTGTGGATTAAAGCTTCAATTTGTTTTGGCAAGCCATGGAATACTTGAAAAAACAAACATGCCAAAATCACAAAAAGCCATGAAGCAGCTAGCGCTATCCGTGATGAAATTATCTGTTGTTCAGAGACCAAGGCAAAACCTGACCGCTTCCTACAGCATCTTCCCGGCTTGCCGAGCGTGCACGTGGGGAAAAGTTGGGGATAGGAATGAAGTTCACTTTTCCCACCAGGTCGCATCTGACTTCTCCAGCCTCCTGTGGGGGTGGAGTGACTGAGAGTCCCAGGCATTTCCTCAAGCGCCTGCCCTTCAGCGATTTCCTCACCAACCTGATGCAACTCCTTCGCAGAAGCGGAAAAGAAAGAGGAAAGCTTGCATGATGCCGGTCTATTTAAAGAGCGAAGCCACACCACCCTCCCCCGGTACACGCAGAAGGCAGCAGCCAGGCGGGCTCAGCACACCCGTAATGCCTTGTGCTCCCCACGCTCGCTCAGCGTAAGCACTAGGGACTTCCTCCCTGGGCCTGGGAAATTCGCAATCAACTCATCTGCTGGGGACACAACGGTAGCATTCATTCGTCAGAGCCATCAAGAAAGCTGATAATGAGGTTGCTCTCAGGATGACCCGAAAGGCTGTTGCCTATCTAGACGCCTGGGCTGTGCTCCACAACCTACACCTTTACCTTGCGTTACAGCAGACTAAAATAAGAAATATCAGCTGTTCTGTGCAGGGTGGTTTGCAGATCATTACTTTGTATTTTTTTGTTAACCTACACTTTGTGGCCTTACCTAGTCTTCTAAAGTAGAAAGCCTGAGTAAGTGAGCAACTGGGAAACTTCCAGCATACAAAGGTTTTAGAAACACCTCTGTTATCCACAAAAGCTAATTGGGAAATTAAAGAGAAGGAGAAGAAAGACTTTATGTGAAGCACCTGGACAGAAAGAGCAGAAGTCGACTTACTGTTCTCCTATTATCAGTATTTTAATGCTTGCTTTTACCTCGGTTTAAAAGAACAGTAATGAAGTCATGTGCAATTTCCACATCACAAACATTTATTTATACATAAAATACTGTACATGTACACATTATATACATAAATTACATGGATATACTTGCATTTACTTAGCATATCCATATGTAAAGCTATTAAAAAGCCTACTAATAAGAGAAATTCACAGTGGTTTAAGCATACAGCCTAGTTAACAAAGAAGCTCTGTAACTAATACTCCTCTAGAGGACAATTTAGTCAGCAGGGCACCAACTCTATTCTTCTTTTATAAGTACTATCAGATCTATGATGCCTGTAAAGAACAGAGAGACCTTACTTACTGCATCTCATTCAAACCAAGGCACCTTCAAGCTACAGTGCTTCCATTTATCTTGTTGGAAAGTTGGCAGGTTAGGTAATTGCTGGGATTCTTTTAAGGGGCTGAAGTCCCCATACCCTAAGGCATGCCTTAAATTTTGCCTCTTTTCAGAGGCTTTTTCTGCAAAGCGCTTGTTTCTCCCAGTAAAATGTAGCAAGTCTGGAATTACCAGAAATCTCTTGCTTCTTGTAGATCTGTTTCTTGCGGAGTAATATTGTTATTCTTGTCTATGGTACTGGTATGACTATATTTTCAAACGTGGCACCAAATCTAAGAAAAAAATGAAGGACAAAATAATTTTTTCCCCCATCACAAATCCATATTACAGTTCTGTATTCTCTATGTCAGCTTTACATCCTGTATAATTCAGGACATCCCAGCCAGCTTTCAAAGTTCATTTCTAGATAATACCTTGATTACAAACTGAAATGTCCCTACACAGGATTTATCTCTTTTAGCAAAGCGTTTTTTCTCCAACTATCTTCACTTCTAGTCTCACCTTCCACCCATGCACAACCTTTATTCTTGTCCCTCTGACAAGTACAAGAGCTAAAATGAACAGGATCACATTGTGCTTGGGATTATAATGTTATGCCTTCCTGGTGGTATGATCTTATCAGACTGACAGGAGAGACACTCTTGAAACAGCACACCAATTTACCATTGCAACGCGGCCAGCAAGGGCTAGAAGGAAGCAAACTGCTTATACAGAGCCAGGAAACCCAAAGTTACCTACAAAGAGAGCACAAGAAAAAAACCCATACAAACACCCATATATAATATAATGATGCTAACTTACTCAAGGAATATACCTAGATCCAATAAACAGCAAAGAGGAGACTACAGTGACTCGATAATACCACCACAATTTTACACACAGAGTGTGACAGGATTAGAGCATTCACCACAGAGCAAAAATTTACACTGCAAACACTTCACACAGTTGGTTTTGCTCAAGAGTGTCTCAGCAGACATAAACCAAGATTTTACTACAGGGATCCCTTGCTAAATACCTGCAGCTGAAAAATGATGAGCACCTTCTCTGAAATCATTAAAAAGGGAAAGCATGGAGCACCTTGCTAACTGAGCTCCTACGCTGCTAAATTACACCCTAAATTCACTGACATGTTACTGTAGTTTGGGGTTCTCTTGCAGGGATCATGTGGAGCATATAAAACCTGGCATTTGTTTAAATTTCCCAACTATTGCCTGCTGGTTCCTTTACTCTCAGGGAGTAGAAGAGAAGCAGAGGTATTCTGTAGATATTAAAATTAACGACACACAAAACCTCCCGGTCTCCACGAAGCTGAAAACCCCGGACCCTACCCTACCATCCATTTTGCTAGCGTGAACCCCAGTGCTACATCTAGGGAACTGCAGCAACCAACTGTCTGTAGGATCAAAGCCCTGCTCACTCCATTCAGGCCGTCCCGCTGTATTATTAGGATGGAGGATGGTGCTGCTCAAAAGACAGGATCCTGCATGAAATATCCATCTCCTTAACATGAATCACCACTTTAGAAGTAAAATTATATATACACACAAACATATTTTACATGTAAGTATGTAAATACATATTCAAGCAGACATACACTCTGCTATTGTTTCGGAGCCATGGGGGATTATGAACAATATGCTCTGTAATTGAGATTAACTTTGAACAAATGATTTGGCTGACAAACACACATACGCACACAAAAGGAAAACCCACAATAGCTCTGTTTAAATTTCAAGATATTTGTAAGACCTCTTTTCATCACAAAGCAGCCTATAATAGCATGTTTCAAGAAGTCTTCCAAAGGCCCTGCTGGTCACATTGTCGAGGCAGCGAGCGAGCTAACAGCCTCCCATCGCCTGTGCAACCAGAAAAACACATGGGGCACAGCAACGATGGGGACCACGAGGAAAATCCTTACATTTTCAAAGGCTGCTATCCCCTACACGAGCATCTTCCTTCAACACCAGCTACACTGCAACCCTTAACTAAGCACACCAAACACACATACCTAATGCACATCCTTAAAAAATTATTCCTTAACAGGAGACAGCCAGGCCGCCGTTACATTTTTGCCAAAGTGCCTTTTACACCCCTTACTGAAATTAATTTGAGGACAGAGAACAAGGTTCATTCCCTCAATCTTGTTAATTTAAGGTTTGGAGAAGGAAAAGTAGAGAACATCACTTTCATTTCAAACATCTCCTTGAGGAAAAAGCTCAATTTTTATTGATGGGCACAACCCTACCTCAGAACATGCTATTCTGTATGGAGAGGGTTTGTTTCATACTAAAAACTTACTTGCAAGACAAACCCAAGCTTTGACAATATTTGGGTAGGAGTACTTTCACAGCACTTGTCTGTCATTCTTACTTTATTCCACTTACTAGATGTTTTAGTGTTTTCAACCAAATTTTTAACTTCAACCTCTATGTGGTAAACTATTCATGCGATACTCTAGATGAAGGAAATTCTAAGTGTATGATAAAAGCACTACCGTCTTACACTAAATTTAGTGACAAAGCACCACTTGCTGGGGAAATACATTCCCTTCATTTTGCAGACCTCACATGCTTCCCAAAATAACTGAGTTACTGAACTGTGTTGGAAGGTCTCTGATCAGCATCCAATACTTTCTCTGAGAAGTCATACAGGGAAGTCCCCAAGGATGCAAAGGCTTTTCCCCAAAAGCCCTATACTCACTCAAGCAACTGAGAAAAAGTGGAAGCGAAGAATGCGGTGCCAGTTCCCCGCCCACTGCCTTTTCAACCTATGGGATCCTGGAATTATATCAGTCTTCAAGAAATTATCTACAAAAAGCTAACTTAGAAAAACAGATTCAAGCCACAACTTACTATATAATTGCTAAGAAAATTACTGCTTTGGACAGTTCTCACTCGTAATTTGGATATGAAATTCATTCCCAGTCTTAAAAAATCCCCCTAATTGAAAGTGCACAGAAAACACTGTTTCTGGGAAAAGTGTTAGTCCCAATAAATAAATACTTGCTGAGAGTGGGGAAAGAGCAAAGAAGGCTTGCTTTTTTGTTTTTTTAAACAGCCTCACTTAAGCTGGTATGAATTTTGCTCCTGACTTTAACTGATTTTGGTTTTTCTCCAAACAGTTAATGGTATGTTTCATCTGCCAAACATAAGGGATCTTAAGCGGACTTGCTGCAAAGTCAGAACCAAACAAATAGTCGTATCTTCCTCCCCGCCCCCCCTTCTTTTTCTTTTTTGGGTAGCTCCTGGTCCTGCAGTATGAACACCAAAGCGTACCTGATGAGTTGGTGCAGCGTGCCACTGGCTCAGATCTCAGATTAAGGACCTGAGCTGTCAGGACTACGCAGACTGCGCAGGTGAGGCTGCGGCTGAAGGCACGCCTCCTTGCACACATGCCCACTGGCTTGCACCTTCATCGACAGCGAACACCACTGCGACAGCACAGCCCGCAAGGGTCAAGAGATGCAACGGGCCTTCCCGGCTGCCTGGGCAGGAGTGCCACACTAACAAGGGATGCGATTTTGTTCTGCTGAATATGGCATCTCGCTGTAGCATTCAATTCCCAGTTCACTTCAAGAAAGAATCATTTCTTACTACGTTTGTTTAACAAGCAAAGTATCTGTGTTTGTAAGACAACCTTAACTAAAAATAAGAATTGTTGACCGGTGGATACAGGTGTCCAAGAGCAGAACATGATATGCCAGTATCTGTCAGACACAGGACGAGAAGGAGTTGCTAAGATGGATATAGTCACACTTCTGTGCCTACGCTGATTCACGATGGGATCTTATTTGCTTGTCTAGACAAGAGCTTTACAGCAAAAACAAGTTAGGGCAATTAGAAATTCAAAACTGACACCATAGCTTGGAGGCACCAGATGAAAGCCCAGACAACCACACACCTCCCTGCCCGTGCTGAGTGCCACTCATCATGGGGTCTGCCGCTCCCTGACAGTTAACGGGAAGGGGGCTCCTGAGGCCTCCAGCTGCATCAAGAAATCTTCTAATGGCATAAAAAAAAGTCGCTAGTTTACAAACATCGACTCCTGTGTATGAACCGATAAACACTAATGACCCCTGTGCTATCAAAGCAAATTGACAATGTCCAACAAGGACCGTAAACAGGTAAGACACACAGCTTGTCTGACAACAATACTTTTTTTTATATTGGAAATAAACAGTATATCTCCAGAACAGAAAAACAATAATACAACAGCTCTCAAGATATGAACTTCACTGTTTATATCTGAAGCAGAATGCTTAGCATGTAGAATTTCTGGGAAAAAAAATTTAAAAGTCATGAACTCTTAGGAGCCATTTGCTTTTCCAGTATTGTAGCAAAGAAAAATTCTCAGCCAACAACTCATGTAGCTACAGCATCTACAGCATCAGCTATTTATCGTCAATAAATCATCATTTAAAACAACTAAATCAATGAAAACCACAACAAATTGCCCCTATGAAGGAGAAAGAAAAGTTGCGTTTGCATAACAGCAGCCTAATGAAAGTTAGTTGTACTCATACTACTTCCCATCCATAGTTTCCTCAGTGCCAACTGTAATCATCCCCAGACATTAAATCCCTTCTGTTAAACTCAAGGTGTTTCCATATAATGAACCATGAGGTGAGACATAACAACTTCCTTCTTTTGCGTCTCTTTGGATTATAACCATTTTCTAGATCACATAGCCTACAGCTACCTCCCCCGGGAGAAGACAGACTAAACTGACAGGATAAAACAGAGAGGAACCTGACTGAAGGAAAACATGCACTGATCCAGAACCATTCAAGCTCTCTGGAGCTTGTTATTTTGGGGATCACTATACTCCTCCCTCTCTGCAGCAAGCTTAGGATTTGAATGGCCACTGGGCAACTCCCTGCTCGCCTGCTTTCCTAGCTGTGCTTCTGGCCATGTTGAACCCAGCATCACAAAGCCACAAGGAAAACACCACACGCCTGCTATTCCCCCTCCCATTACCTACTTGTTCTACTTTCACAGCTGATGTAGAAAGAAATCAGACCAAGTAAGCAAGGAGAGGAGTACTGAATCACAAGACAGATAAACCTGGATTTGAGCAAAAGCATATGAGAAAGAACAAGACATTACCAAAATAACATATGGGTCAGTAGATCTGAAAGAGACCTAAAATTTTAGCAGGAACAGCAGTAATACACACCAAAAATTATTGCTTACTCCCTTTACTCCATTTACTCTGGCTACCATACTTCTGGAAACTTGCAGCACATGCAGTCAGACATAGACCATCTATCTTGAGACTACATATTCAAAACCCTGAGATTTTGCAGGTGTGGCTCAAGCCAAAAGGAGCAAACACCACTTCAAATACCGTAACATGAAATGTGGTACAATTCACACCACGTCTATCCTGCAGCACGCCCACATGTGACTGGAGTGCAGAGATTCTCAATAGGTCTATGCAGGGTAGCTCACGTAGAAGCAGCTCTTTAAACATGACCACACAACCTCACACGGCTTAATGTACCTTACTGTTTACTACCACAGACATACCCTGAGTCACAACACACCTATTTTGTGATGATAAGCTAACAACTTTCCACCTGTGCTTCTCAGACTACCCCACATTGCATTCTCAAGGCATGAGCTGTGCTGTTAGAAAGCCTGGACCTACAATACTACCTGATTTGGAGACTGCAGTTGAGAGAACAGGAAAAGTGTTGGTCCAACAATCAATCGCCCACCAACCACTGAAAGCAGATCTTTTCACCCCACAGTAAAAAAGGCAAGTTGATAACGAGTGAGCTGTTCTGACAGCCCATGGCTACCTATGTGTGGACCACGATAAAGGACTCTAAACAACTGATGAACCTATGCACCTGTATGCCCAAAGTTTAAAAGCTCTTGATTTACAGCACTTGCTTTTTTTGTTTGTTCCCCCCCCCCCCCCCCCATATTAATACCATTTGTGGAGTTATGGTTTGATAAAAAGGACATCCCAGCAGGTTACCGTGGGAATAAAGATCTAAAAAACATAGTTTTTCATTAGCTTAGGGCTTCTGCATGCATCATACTGTGCCTCTTTCTTCTCTCTCCCACAACACCCTGTAACCAAATACCACAATTCAATTAGATGGTAAATAAGCCACGGACACATCTTAAGCTTCAAAAACACAGATGCTCCAATAACTTTCAATCTCTTCCTCTTGAATCAGAAGGTGAAAGGAGCAGCAAAATGTATATGCCAAAAAGAGTGATAAATGTTATAAAGGATTCCTTTTTAAGGAACTGAATAAGGCGACTTGCCTCAGAGAACAAAATTAATTTATGAAGTCTTATTTAACAAAAGTGGAACAAACTGATATGCAGTCTTATATTGGGGTATCAGGCAGAAATAAGCATCATAATGCAGTAAATTCAACTTAATTTGCCACTCCAGACTCATTCTCTCAGCACCACGCAAGAACCTCTCCTCCTCCTCCTCTCTGTTTCTCTTTCCTTTTTCTCTTTCCTTTTTCTGAACCCAACGTGACCCCAGCAGCGCATAGTTTGACAACCAGTAAAGCACAACTGAATGGGGCTGTGATCGCTCTCACTCTGCTTTGCTCCACACCCCTTGCCATGCACACAAACTGCTTACTCCTTTCTGAGGTTTATGGACCACAGCAGCAAAACCAAACAATTACATGTCAAGAGCTGTTCACTCAGCCCCTCCCACTCTTCATTTTCCAGTAACCTGGGAAAAGATTGGGAAACGAAATTCAAGACAGTAATAAAGCAGAAAAATAAACTTTCAGATCGTTTCTCGCAAATGCCAGCTAGAACCAGACTCCCTCATCACCCCAAGTTCTGGAATTCACATCTCCTCGCAGTAATTCAGTGCTGGTTAGGCACGCTATTGTGCAAAATAATTGAGCGGCAAGGGAACGCGATATTTTGAGATGATATGGCTTTAACAGACTTGTGTAGAACTCATGTTTCAGAAATCTCTATATAAATTTCAAAAGGCTTTTGAAATCCTAGAAAAGTGTCTTGGCTTCAGATTTCTTTTGAAATAATGTCTTGATTACCCCAGTTGGAAGGATAACTTGTAGTGCTTCAATTAAGCTTTACGAAAAAATTCTGGAAGGCCAATATCCTCCCATCTACTGCTAAGCATGCTTACAAACTTTGCTTTTGGAGTGGGAAGAGGTATCTCAAGGCTAAGAGAACAACATGGTTGTCCTGATCGTTAAGTGCATTACAGTAATCTTTATCCAACAGTTTCATAATTTTAGGTGCACTCTTGAAATTCAGCAAATGAGGAGAAATGTGGAAGAATCACTACGGAAGTATTAAACCATGTAGATGATGCAATCTACGGAAAAAGCAATGTATCAGTTACGACTGCTCTTTAATTAATATATCATGGAAAGATTTCCATGGTGAATTGCAAAAGCCAGCTTTTCGTGAGTTTTTTAGTGCCTGAGCATGCTTCCAAGTTGCAGCTTTTTCTTATCATAGAGAAGACAGGGAGTCCCAGGATCTTTTAGATAAAGCTTTCAGTAGGTTGTTCCTCCAAAATTTTCCTTGGCTTGAAGGGAGGAGGTTGGTATAGCACAGAACTACCAATTCAGTGTAACGTTAAAAAAATGCTCTGAAAAAATTCCAAGAAAGCATGGGTAGGATGTTCAGAGTACAGCAACTGTGATCAGCAAAAAATATGGCTGCTGCCCCATGGACCACAACAGGTGGACACTCGGTGGAGCCTTACCAAGCAGGGTGCTCCCATCTGACCTCTTGTACGACGGTGTTTTACCCAGCCCTTCACCTGAGGTGCCAACTGTCCTTCCCCCAAACCTGCTAGGCTTTGTCCCTGCTGTGGCTCCCTCCAGCAAGCACCGCTGCAGTACCATGGCCCACAGAGACAGTGCATTTGGGAGACACCTGTATGAAATATTTGTAAATAGAATAAAAGATAACTTGTTTTCCCACTGATCTCTATTCCAGATGCACTGAATTTTGAGTGTGTTCATACATGGTGCAAAAAAACATGTCAGGTAACGTGACAGAGGTGGAAAAACAGGGCTGCAGCTCGAAGCTGCTTTGAAAGAGGCTCTGCCAGGATTTTTTAAGGCAGTGATCCTTTGCCCTCCTCTCCTGCTGCTGCTGTTTCCCCATGGAAACCCCAGGTCACACGTAGCAGCCTGAGGAACTGCAGCACTTGTCAATGGCTGCATCCTGGACCTTGCAAGATGAAGCAAAGAGAGACTTCAGCCCTGCCAGACCTTCACGTGCAGCCCTACTTATTGCTGATTCTCCCTCTACATAACACAGCTTAGTGAACAGGGCCAACAGGTCTTCTAGGGAATGCGTGTGATAGAAAGATGGGAAAACAGCCATCTGTGTCAAGGCATGGTTAGTAAGAGCTATAGCTCAAGAAGAGTATGGTTCTTAACCTCATGAAAGTTTTGCTGTGTGGCTTGTAAGGTCATTGCTGGTTTGCTGCAGTGTTGCCTGAGCATTTGTCCCAGTCCCCCATTTGCCATCTTCTACGCTGAAGACTACAAACAGGGCAAGCATTTGTACACGGCTGTCTGTCTTTAAAAAAAAAAACAACAACCCTATCTCACAACTTCTTAGAAGATTTACCTGACGGAACTATCAAACCGAAGCTCATTTCATCCTCTGAGCTATTCATTAGCCAGACCACCAAAAACGAGGGAAAAAAAACAAATCAGTAAGTTGGGATCTTCACAAAGTCCCAAAATACTTCTGAAGGGTGCTTGTTAGAACAAACAAACGTACCAAAGGAACAAGCAGCCTTACGAGTTAAGTAAAGAAATAAATAAGGGGAAAACATATGAAAATTTCAACAACCGTGCCAATCTGTTGCGAGCTGTACCCGTGCCAGTGAGCGGCCTCGGGGCGCCGTAGGATTCCTCAGCGCAGTGCCAAGCTCCAGCAATATTGTTATGGTTAGAGAGGAATTTCTCACAAGAGCTAACAAAGGCAGAAGGTCATAAATAAACACAGCAGGATCGCCTTGTCAGTTCTCATTATTAGCGCTGCAGGCACTTGCTTTTCTATGGGCTGCTCACAGGTTCATTTAAGTGTAAGTGCTCCTCCTCAGAATTTCACATGCTCATAAATAAAGACAACATTTCTTAAGAAAGAAAGGCACACCTATGTTATTTTTTATTATATTTTTTACGCACGCAGGGACACATGTGCATGAGCTGCTCGTGCTGCCTGCAGCCACCCTGCCCACACGCATCCACGCGTGCTTCCTGCACTGGCCAAAAGCTTACGTGCAGCTAACCCAAAGCTGCAACATCCTTCCATGCTGGCCTCCATCACGCCATTCAGGCCTCCGTCAGACTGTGGCCATAATGACCGAGGAGAGCCTTCCTACTGTAATAATGGTCACCAGAATTACATCTGGGCAGGAAATGAGGCTGAGCTCCAAAACTGATCCTGACATGCATTATACAACTAGGAAAGCACAGCTGTGTGATCATTACTGCAATTATAAAATGACATTTAGCGTTAACTTTCTTCTGTTACTGAATTTTGAAACAGAGAGAGGGCAGTACCAGTAATGCTAAGGGTACAAACGTGCAAAAGGGGGAAGGAAAAGTTCTTAAGATCTCAAGTGCTGGTCCTTATCTCCTGTCAGAAGTTAACAAACAGCCAAGTGAAAACATCTCACCTCTCCCATACAAAAACCTACCTAACTACATATATTCATACCTATATACATGAGTGAGAAGTGTGTAAAACTAGCCACAGTTTAAATAAATTAACACTCTAATGTAGCACATGCTGATTTCAAGTTGCATATATAGTGCTTTTCAGAATATTAGGGGAAATTAGAGATCAGCAATGCTATCTCTAGAATATTTTTATTTCCTATTTATTATTCTGGAATAAAAAAAAATGTAAAGGCGTTGATGCAAGCTCAAAGGTTCACGACCTTGGAAACACCACCATTAAATTAAAAGTAAGTAAATGAACAGGCCTTATGTTGCACAGGGGATACCAGGGGATGCCTGGCAGGAGGAAGGACGCTGCTCAGTCACCATCCCTTCCCACACGAGAGAGGTGGTAGAGAACGTAATTACGCACCTGCCAAAAAACCCCAAAACACTGCCCCCTCCTGTGAACTGTACTGAACACTAATGCACTGCTTTGTTAAACGGTCATGTCTTCTTTCTAGGGGACTAAAATTTGACCAATGTTATTGTGACTAAAATCCATGCTATCTCGAATTCTCACCTTCTAAAGCAAACTGCATGACTGACAAGCAAAGGCCCTGGTGCCTTGTATGATTTCTGTGAGAAGCTCAGGAAAACAATTTTCCTTCCAGTTTGCTTCCTATCCCATCACCTGCTATCAAAGGAAGTCAGGTTGTTAGTCCTGATGTGCTACAGCAGAAAAGCCATGTTCAAAGAACTGTTTCTCTCAGCTGCGCAGCCCTTCATTACACACCGTTCATCATTATCAACATCAGGAGTTGTTGGAAGAGCCCCTGTGAATGAAAAATCTCCCTGTTTAAATTTTAGTGGCTGCCAGCCCGCTCCCTTCCGCCTCCATGCTCAGGCAGGGTTTGTACCTCGGGCAGGGGGCCACCAGCCGTGCTGCACACGCCTTCCCGACCCAGCCCACCCCGACCGAGGACAGCAGCCTCTCCCTTCCACCAGCTGGTACACATAGAGCCGTTTTCCAAATTGCTGGCCCTATTAAGCTGGCTTCTACCAGACACGACACCGAAGATGCCAGGGAAGCCGCTTTCCTTCTGCACACCAGCAGCGGTGTGCTTCTTGGCTCCAGCCTACCTGAAAGAGCTGCTGGAAGTGGAAGGAGCTGGAGTAAAGGATGAGAGTTTCCAGCTGGTCAGTTCCTCAGTCTCCCTCGATCAGTAGGCAAGGTGCCACAGGGCATGGGACAGGCTGTAATAACCTCTGCAAGCACGGAAACAGAGATGCTTCTCTATTCCTAGCCTCCTTCCTGTGCCGAGTTTCCCCGAGTCCCCACCATCTTGCTTTGGGCCTCCAGCTCTGCACTGGCACCATCTCGGCAGGCAGCTCCTTTGCCAGCCCTGCCAACCTGCTGCCACACACCTGCCTTTCCAGCTGTGGGGCAGAGACCCACAGCGCTGCCGGCAGCGGGGAGCACGCTCAGGGTAGCGGGGCCCAAGAGCCTCATCAGCTAACAAGCAGGTTATCTGCTCTCCACTGCCAGTGTGCTCAGGGCTGAGCAGCCTCAAAAGACGTTGCCCCCGCTGCAGGCAGCATACAAACCTGCCGGACACCCTGCATAAAGGGCATTTTTGTCTGATAAAATACAGTCTCCCTCTTACTCAAATTTTCTCCTTCCCTTCTTACTGATAAATCATCATAATTACAAGAACCCTCCAGAAAACAAATGTGTGAACTAGAGTGTGGGGCAGACCTCATAATAAACTATATTAAAGCATAAACGCATGAAACTTAACATTTTTGTTCCTCCTAACCCACAGAGTAAGATGTAAGAGAACCGAACTGGGAAGACATCTCACTTTGTGAATCACAAGCTGTGATGTAGGTCACCTGAGATCTGGCCCAGTTCTCCTCATGTGATATGTCCCTCTGCAGCTGGACAGGGTGAATACTTTCACATCAACTTCGGAGATCTCCATGTGTTCTTGACTTGCGGACCTCAAATATGGGTATTTCTGAGAGCAGAATCCCCAGTCAAAGTAGTACTTACATGTTTTTTCCTCAATTTTTTCATATTGATATTTAAAAAAATTTACTTATAACACATTGCAATTTATCTTCCCTAATCAAAACACATTTACTTCTGTAAAAACACTCCTCTGCCATTGATTTCAAAAGAAGAGCAAGGTTTCAGCCCACTCACTCAAACATGCATTTGTGTTAATTCTTGTGTCTCATTAATTATTTGAGAAGGGGGGAATTCCTTACACAAGTCAGAAAGTGACGTATACCTACTAAGTCCTGTGTGCTACACATGGCAGTGGACAGAGCCAAGAAGGACATTTTTAAGGTGTCTCTGCAGCATTTTGAAGTTGCAGTGAAAAGAAACGCAGGTTTCACAGGCTCATCTTTTGTTTTCTTCTTTTTTTAGTACAATCTGTTTTATTCTTCAGTGTTTGCAGTCATATTTCAATAGAATGACACCCATGGCTTTTTGGCATTTTTGATATCAAACTTATTTTACATAGTTACACACTTGGAATTATATAGAACACTATAAAAATGTTTCAAGGGTTTCAGATTTCTAAATTAAATCATTAAATGCCTTCTTATATTCAGCAGTATATTTCATTGCCATAGACGCACTACTGTGGAGTTTTTCCTCCAGGAGCAGGAAATATTTATTTTGCACAGTCTGAAAAAGGTCATTTTACATTTTTTAAGAGTGTGAAAAAATTATGCAAAGAACAGTTGAGGAAGGGAAAAAAGGAGCAGGAGATCTATTTCTCATAAGAATTATGGAGGTATTTTCTTGTTACAAAATATCATTTGTTATTTTTCAATCAAAGGAAACTGCAAGGAAAGACTAAAAAGGTTGAACCAACTAGTCTAAAAGATTATGAATGTGCCAAAAGATCACAAAGAGCACGTTAATGTCAGAGTGTTGGCTCCTGTTGACTTATCAGGATTTTAATTTTGCTTTTTAAAGGGAGAAAAGAGAAGAGAAACAGAGAAGGCATCATTAGACTAAATCCATCCAGCCTAGCCTTAATTTTTTAAGCTAAAAACCCCGAACTGTGTCCATGATCTGTATCGGTTTGTACCTGACCACTTCAGCCGTCCCTGACACTTGACCTGCTTCCGAAAAGCAAGAAGTCCAATTTAAGTCGACGGTCCTATGGGGAGGTAATGGTTTGACCCTTGGTCCCTCCACCGCAACCGCTCCAATTCTCTAATGATTTCCCTGCAGGGTTCATTTACCAGTTCTGGGTCAAAGACCAGCACATCCACGAAGGCAAGGGGCAGCACAAGCACTGTGTGATGGATTTGAAAATAAGTGCATCGTAAAGGAAACCTCCATCAATTAGGGATGGCCTTTGAATTCAAAACAAAAGGAAGCAAAGTGCAAATCATAATGCCTACTCTGTTCACTTTAGCGGCACACAGATACATATGTTAGGAGATGTACTCTAGCCTAGGTGCAGAAGCAGCAATCATCCCAGGACAGAGTCCCCCATTCATCCTCAGAAGAGATGGCCTTTCACTCACTCTGAGCAACTGGGAAGTTGAAGGGATTCACTATTTGATTGCAGGCAAGCTTTTGGTACATTTTAGTACTTCAATATTATATGCACCATGACTCTAACCAGCAACATTAAGACCTGCTGTAACTAAGAAGTAAAAGATTATCCAGATCCACTTTCACTTTTTGGAATCTGTGCCTTAATTTACCTGTACAGGGAACAGCAAAATTACCAGTTACAAGTACTGCTTTTCCCACCCACCCATTGCCACACATATATTAAAGTAGCTGCTAATTTCCTCTTTTTCCCAGTCTTCTTCAACACTGAAATGCACTATGTGCTTTTTTGGAAAGAAAGGGACGAGAAAGTATATTTAATAGTGCAGAAGGAGATGCAGTAAGGGTATAAAAATATGAACACAGGAGAAAAGACACCTTGTGCTTGTCCCTAGTGAAAGATGGAGAGGAAAAAAAAATTATGCCCCTTATTACCAGCGAACATGCAAATTAAAAAATTATGAGAATGCTAAAAATAAGTCTTAAGAAGGTCTCTGCTTTCCTGTGTAAAGCGATCAGATGAGGCCAGGTTAATAACTCGACTGATACTAGTCTTTAGAAGCCTGGGCCGTGGCTAGTAGTCACTGAGCTCTCATCTAGTGTATTCACAGTAGTTTTTAACAACTAGGGAGGGCAGCTATATCCACACATGCAACTCTTTCAGTGCTATGGTTGTAAGACCATCAAAATTAAAACATGGAAGAAACCTACAGTGACAAATTATCTTCTTTTTATGTTAGACTTTTAATACATCTTGGTTTCCCTTCCCTATCCATTTTCAAAGGACAGGGAAAAACTGCCTGTCCAATGTTCAAAATATGTTTGTTATCATGCCTCTTGCCAACGTGTTACAAAACTAATAGTGACTGAGATCCTAAAAGTATTCTAGTTTTCCAAGAGTCAAGAAGCCTGAAACGAAGGGACTGCTTCATAGGGTTTCAACATTAGCACCTGAAAATCACACCTTGTCTTTGAAACTTTTGTCTGCCTGTGTACACAAGTATCACTCACTCTCTCCCTACAATATTCTGGCCAATACTAATATTTGTGTATTATTTTCCAGCACAGGAGGCATATAAACCGATGGGTCTAGATAAAACAGAGAGAAAGAAAAAAACCCTAAAACTTCTCTAATGTGACTTTCCTTTCTCCAACAATACGTCTGGGGGGGGAAAAATAGTGTGATTGATACGACTGAGAACAGCCAAATTTAAACAGGGAGCAGAAAGGAAAAAAAATAATGAAAACATTGCAATAGCTGAAAATTTTAAAGCGCCTTTTCTTGACAAAGTCAAAATTTAACAGCTACGTAAAATCCCCAGTATTGAGCCCACCAAGCTTGCTGACCTTGAATCTCGTGAATTACCTCCAGAAGCCTTTAGTATTCTCACTTCTATTTGGGCAAAAGCGAGGGATGGGTAACAACCCCTGGGATCTGACTGAACAGGGTTAGTCTATGAGATCAGGCTGGCTGAGAGTAAGTTCTTGCTGCCAACTGCACTATATACGACAGGAAAACTTTTGCTAATAAAAACCGCATTGATGTACTTGTTAACAACTTGAACACGCCAGTAATTGAATTTAAACCAGTTAACTATTCACCAGGGCTTCATCAGCCCACCTTCTTCATCTCCTCTACCCCTGTGTTGTTTCAAAGCAACTGGAAGGATTTTACACCACCACCTCCCTTCCCACCACAACCCCTTCACCATTATGTGAGCTCCTGAAGCCTAGAATTTGAGCAGTTCATTTGAAGTGCTCTTAACTGCCTTTTTGAAAGAACAAGGCAGTATTATAACTCTCTCTACACAAACAGAAGGCACTTATCTGAGATCTTCTCTTATTTTCAGTCGATCAGTAAGTAACGCCGGTACGCTACAACCGGCTACCACCATGGAGAGAAAGTCTGTCCATCCCTGACCTCATAGGGATCAATCCATCAATGTTTCTGTGTTTTGGGTTTGGTTTGGTTTTGTTTTTTAGCTTTTTTTTTTTTTTTTTAATTAAAAAGGATCAATGAAAGAAACAAAGTCCTCCATAGCACTCAAGCTGCAGTACAAAAAGTGTTTTAGCACAGAAGTTTTTCAGTTTCCTCACCAGCAACATTATTTGAAAGGTGAATTACTAAAAGGTTGCAATTACAGAAAGGCAGTTTGCAGTATTTTTTTTTTTAAAGTAGTAATTCTTTAATTTATTTTCCCTTATTTTTCATCAATTACATTTAACTCCCCTGTGAGTCAACACAGGGGAGCTGACAATAAAAGCCTGATGCAGCAAACCTTTCCTGAGGCCCTTAAGCCAAGTGATTTCAGCTTATAATCAGGATATGCTACAACCTGTATTCACAACTACCCTTACTATGGCTCCACCTCTACTCAGAAGTGTGGTTTTGCTTGATTTCTTCTGGGCTGGCAACATTTTGCTTTTGTAGTTGTATGCAAAGCGTGGCTCACTACAAACATTATTGGAAAGAAATGGCCTAATTTGTTTATTTTTACTTGAATTAAATTACTCTGGGTGCACCTCATCTATCTCACACAGACCGCAATCTACTATTGCCATTTATTTAAACAGATTCTGCACCTGGTGAGCTCCTTATTGGTGAGCACCTACAAAAATGAAGACGTTTCTCTCATAGCAGTCCCTCCTTCCCCCTAAATTCAGGTGGGAACAGAAAAGCCAACAGTTGTCTTAACTTCACACCGGGTCTAAGGCCATGCAATAATCATACACATCGCAACAGACTTGCACGTTTGGGCAGCATCTCAATGGATTGATAGCTTGTCTGTAGAGATGTGAACTTATCAAGGTTCTGTTTAGTGTAGATATCCAGACAAGCACTTGGCAGCGAGGTTTCTTCTGCACTAATTACATTCTTTTCCAAAAGTTCACCCTGCCTGGGTGTCCAGGTAATTGCAATTAAGGCAGGAATCTGGTAATTAGAAATTCAAGTGCCCTGCCAAGAACAATACACTTCCTCTTAACGTGCTGCCCAAAGAACTAATTCACTTGGAAAGGACAGAAGCTGATGTGAAGTGGCAGAGTAGATGTTGATTAAGCAACAATCACAGAAATAAATTCCCTTCCCCCTAAAATCAAATTCATTACAGTTCGTTTAGACTCCTAGAAAGTGTTTTATTACCTTTGAAACATTTAAAGTAAATGAGAACTCAAAATTTCAGACCTCCAAACAGCAGCATTTCCTGCTCCCCAGCCTCAGATCCCGTCTGCTTAGAATGGCTGGAACAGCTTTTTGAAACAGAAAATACAACGCTGGTCATACTCCCCTTCAATCTCCCACCAAAATGCTAACTTTGTACCATGACTCAGCAACTACTGCTCATGGGAATTATTCGGTAAATATCAAATAACTTAGTAATCTGAGAAATATGTTCAATGCAGAACAACAAATACAGTTTTAAAAAAGTATAAAGCAAAGCCACTCACAATTTAGTGCTCTCACTGGATAGAAAGATAGGACACTGTCCTCTAAATTGCAAATTTTTAAATGGTGCTGTTAGCTGGAAACAAATGGTTGTTTTTTCCTCTCCCTGTACATTTCTAACTCATAGTTGTTCTTATCAATTCAGAATAACATCTCTATCCCACATCTTGGGCTTAGGGTCTTATACTTCATACTAGTTTTTTTTCTTTCAGGAAACACAAAAAGCCTTTTTCCACTGTGGATAAGAAAACTCTTATTGTGTGTATATTGTGTACGTGTGTGTGCATATTTACATAAAGTTACAAGAACACAGAGGTTTCTGTCCAAATCAAAGCCCGGGAATCATGTGCCTGGCTTTAGACATAGCAGCGTCTATTCATTTTTATATAGCTGAAAAATTTGAAATTCAAAGAGGGAGGGATCTGGGCCCATGCTGTTTAAAATGATTTGAAAAAAATGGGGTGTGGGGGGGAATTCCCTCCCTCCTTGTGAAAAAAACCCCGACCAATTCCAAGTCCATGTTAGTGCCAGATGAGTTAAGGAAAGCGCTCCCCCCAGTACCACACTCTGTGGTTCCCAGATAGCTTCTTTTGGATGACACCACTACCTCTTCTAATGAGCTACCCAGGCACTATCAAGGGAGCTTCTGCTGCCTTGTCCCATGTTTCACCCACTGGAGGCTTCAATAAACTCCCATCACTGGGATTGATCTAGGGATCAAAAACCACCACAAGCATCGCACACATAATCTGTAACGCACTTCACAAATGGAGCCTAGAGCAGTGCCACAAAACGTATACAGAGCCTTGATGGAAAACTATGAAAAGGAACGGATGCTTTGAAATTCTCAAGATTTGTTGTTGGTTTGCTTTCATAAAGCATTATAAGAGCAGTTCTGCCCCCCTCCCACCTCCAGTGTTTTTAAGTCTAAAAAATTACTCCGTTCTCTCCTGACCTGTTTCCTATTGCCGTAGTGGGTTTCCAAGATTCCTTAGATCATACCCAGACATAACTACTAAAGGAACAAGCTGAGATCATCAAAACCTTATGACTGAAATACTGAAAACAAAATAAAATGTACAGTTTTCACCGCCCACCCCAGAAGTACATCAAGTGCACAGTAAGAAAAGCCTACAGTAAGAAATTACCTCTCAGGCGCTGCAGCAAAGCCTCAGGAGCTAATAATACAAGAAATAAAACTGCTGTTTTGATTGATAGATCTGTTAAAGTTTCTTATCGCTTATTTCCAACAATGTCAGTCAAATATCTTTCATCTTTTATCAGTAACAAAATAAAGTTATTTTTGCCTCGGAATCTAAATTATAGATACTTACATGTAGAGAAATAGCACTAAGCCAAGCAACAACTGAGGACTAATATTTTCCAATTGACCTAACAACGTATTAAACAAAAAATAACAAAGATTAACGATTATGAACTAACACTCTATTCCTTCCTATAATCCGTTTCAGCTGATCATAAGCAAGGTGTTTAGTTCGGGTATATTGGTTTTTGTTTTAAGATAATCTTCCCATCTGTATCTATTGTAGGTACCCTCTTAGGGCACAGCCGTGTAAGTTGAAATTCTCTGATACACAGGCATTTCCATCACAATACAATACAGAAATTAACTGTATGGATTCTGTGTTCATGTAATACATGAATTTTACATGTGTTACACGTTTACACAGATTTACATGTTTATGTAAACACACACACAAATATATACAGAATACATATAATGATGACAAATCTTTTAATTGGTGAGGCTGGGTACTGAAAAATGGCTCACTCTCAGCAATACTTTGCTGTTGCATCATAAGTGATTTTTATTTTCCTGAGTAAGTTATAATTCATTGTTCAAGGAGTATGAAAATCTTCTAAACTGCATGCTGATTTCATAGTTACAACACGCTGAAAGTCATCGGATGCTTTGTACACGACATAATAGTGAAAATAGTGCTTTGCAGGGAATTTGGACTAGAAAAGACTGAAAAAAGTTAGTAGCCTTATCCTCATTGTATTTACACGTACTTACATGGAAGCAGATGAATAGCTGACTGCAAACATGCAGTTGGATAAGATCATTTCCCAGGGCGCTAGTGCTATCTGCAAACGAGCAGGGCTGGGCCCCATTCCCCTCCTAATTGCAGGGGTCCATCACAACCCGGAGAACGAGAGAAAACTGTAAAAGGCCACAAACCACAAAAATGGCAGAAGGATTTAGACAAAAAAAAAAAAAAAAAAGGCATTTGTCATCTCAGAAGTTACCAGATCCCACGCAGCTGCCACGTGCGGGTCCATCCTGCTGCTTCTGCACGCCTGCTGGAGGGTCCTGCTCCCACCTGGGACCGGGGCTGAGCAGCAGCTCCCCTGCCCCTTGCCATAACGCCTCCTCGTTTGTGTGCTGCTAGACCAGGACCACAGCTTGTATACTATGTTAGACCATGCTATTACAATGTTAACTCCCAACAGCTCTGCACGGCTGTTAAAGACCCCAGCAGCGTGCCAAGCATTGGCCATGCTCCCCAGCACTGGCTGCCATCAGGGGTACCCATCTCAAGACACAAAACTGCCTGGGTTTCTCTCTGGGTGGGAAAAGACACTTTTTTTACATTAAATATGTTATTACAAACTAAGTCATGCAGAACAAACTGTCTCATATAAAATATTTAAAAATGGTTAATAAAGGATTTTTAAAAGTTAGATTTTTCCATATAACAGTCCATAAAACAATAACGTTAGAGCATTTTACTGCTTCCTTCCTCAAAGATGCACCGCTTTTCTGAGAGCTGCATCCGTTCAACTAATGGAAAGAAGCCAAGGTGCAACGAGAAGCACTCACATTTCAAAATCCAAGTGGTCATTTTACAAAAATTATATTAACCAGCACATAGCAATATAAATCGCTCCATAAAAACGGCAAACTGCCTTATAAACCGCTCTTTTAAAACTAACTTAAGAAAAAAAAAATTAAGTTAACAATGGACTGCACAGCTGTAAAATAAGTTGCTAGTCCCTGACTAAGATGATGAAAAGCAGCCATAAAAAAATTTTGGTGAACGGCAGAAAGAACAAGGCAACAATTATATCTGGGGGAGCGATCGGGCCCTGCAGACTCTACTTCAGCAGCAGAGTACTGCATCCATCTCAAGCTGGCATGCAGCTCATGAGGCACGATATTCTAGACAAATCCATTATCATTCGATAATAATGGCTCGAGAGCCAGAATTTTCTGGAGGGAGGGGAAAAAAAAAAAAAAAAAAAAAAAAAAGAAATGTACTGCAATGGACAAGTAGCAGCCTCCCAGCAGTCACGCGGTCGGGGACAAGTCAACCACAGCGGAGATAATTTCCTCCATTTTACAAAGGTTTGGTCGCAATACCGAAAATTATTTTCCTAACTGCAAACTGGAAGTCCTTCCCAAAAACCTAAGTCATACACGCCTTCACAGAACAGACTCCAAATATTCTTCTAAACCATGGGCAAAGGCTCGTATAAATGCAAACAATGCCACAACGGGAAAATTATTAGTCTCCTTCATTGTTTTTCACTAGGTAATTTTTTCTTAAAAGACGACACAGTTTCTAATGACCTTCCCACCCAAAGGGTAAGAGCTTTGTCACTTGTGAGTTACCTGTACACTCTTGCTAACTGTATCGCTACAGTCCTCCAACCGTTATGAATATTCATTTTATCTCACTTCTTTTGCTGTGCACTTATTAACTGTATAACACATATACTCGAGAGATTTTGTATGTGTGTATATGTATATGTGTGCGTGATATTATTTATGTAAATCTATATCTGACCTATGCACCCAAAACACACTATTCAGCAGTGGTACCACAGCCCTTAGAAATGAGGTTTTAACGGTCTGAATTGCTACAGAAATTGAAAAGGTTCCAAATCACCAAATATCACCTCAAATAAAAACAGTTCCTTTTACAATGATATTTTGTGGCAAGAATATGAACTCAGCACGCATTTCTTATCTTTATTGTATTATTTACCTAACACTAAACCATGTTTTGTCTTATATATTTAAATTAAGAGAGTAAGCTGCCTAAAAGACCCCGTCTTGTGTTTGCTTCTATCTGCTGCTACAGTTTTAAAGCACATTTCCCTTTATTTCACTTTTCCACAAGCCATAAAAAAACTCATTTCTAATTCATCCGTTCGTTCAGCTTAACCTCTCTTCTCAGCAATTAAAGCACTCTGCGCATCCCTCATCTATCACACAGCCAGCTAAATAATGCATTGCGTCCTCCGCTCATCTTTTATCATCCCAAATGACAGGTATTAGCATATCTCCCCAGTCAATTACAGTGCAGCGGAATAATCACAGCATAATTGGGCGAAAGCCACTCTAATCACCAACCCTGCAAACTCGCAGAATAAAAACTGAGTGGCAGTTCAGACAGGCCTTGCTCTTGTCCATGACTCCAGCCAACAAGCTTGGCAGGTCTCCATTTCCTTCTGCCTTTTCAAACTTGTTCTTCAGGGCTAAACTTCTCAGCACATGCACACGCAACTCATTTCAGTTTTCTTAAAGGAAGACCACGCACATTGATAAATATTACCCAAAGACCGTTTGCTAACAAATGCAAGCCTGGAATATAGCACGGCTGTTTTCTGCCCTTCAGATCGTGCAGCGGAGCTCTGCTTTACAGACTAGCTTTGACAGATGGGCTTGTTGCTCGAGGTAGAAAGTTTTACATTTCATGTTAGAGCAAGCAGAATTTTTTTTCCTTTAAGTATAAAGGATTTATGAGATCTAACACAGTTAGGTACTGCTTTAGATGGTGCTGCAGACATTAGCCTTCTGTTTTTCAACACTAGCGAGATGCCCACAAAGCATAATTTTTATTTGTTGTCTGTTTAGTACATCTAGATTAAAATCCTACATATATATTTGAACATAAAACAAATGTTTCATTTCTTAAACAAAGGAACACAAGTAAATTAACATCAGGTTGCTGTCTCCTGTGCTCAATCTGAGCAAATGAGTTATTAACAGAAATTCACCATGGCCATTACGCCAACTTAAAACTAGCAGGCTCGACCTCCCTGCTCCGGGACTCAGAGCCACGCTCTGATGGAGGAGCTACCTGTGGATGGTGGTGGGACCATCCCAGGCCCATGCGTGCTTACCCTACGGGGTAGGCGTGCGTCAGCTCTGTGCAGTCTGGGATCTTCTCAACAGCAGGAAGTTCAGGGCATGAAAAGAGCCGTGGGAAATCAGGAAAATTTTCAACAATACTACTTCAGCACAGTTTAAATTTTCAAATGTATTACAAACATGGGGGAAGTCTTCTGAAATCCAACAACCAAATTATCTTCTTTGAGATTCTAAGTGAGATTTACTAAATTTGTGCTGTCGCCATCACTGGTAGAGGACTCTGGTTGTGCATATTTAGATGATTTCTCTTTCAATTACCAGTGTAGCCCCAAAGACAGAATGAAACTCTACTAAAGAAAAAGGGCAATTAAGACTTATAACCAGACCATCAGTGTCGTGTGTTCCTGCTGTTCGAATAGGATTATGCGTAATCACAAGTTCTTCCCACTGTAAGGTTAAATAGCACAAAATGAGGAAAATTAAGACTTTCTGGAAGCGAAGTTTAGGCAAGTTATGTACCTGTTTTAGTCTAAAGGGAGGGAGTTGCTTTCACCTCTTTGTACTAAATGGTTGAGAACTTACTCATTATTTTAGCTAGAACACCTCATCATTTAAAAAGAGCTTTTAATGTTTCTTATTCTTCCTAACCTCTTCTCCCCAGCAACTCTTTTCTCTAAACTACTTTTGAATTTCTACATCGGTGTAATTCCTTTGTTGTCAACAGAATTACACCAAATACATTTAATCAGTGGCGATCTTCCCATCCTTGCTTCCCAAAATGGAGCTGAACAAGACATGGACTGTTTTTTTAAAATTATTTTTAAATTAATCTTGTATAATGTCTCAGCATACAGCTCTGTGTGCCAGCACTGTTCTGTACCGTGCAACTACACGAACAATTTGGTATTGAACCACTGTTGTGAAGCTGGGGAGGGAAGAACAAAAGCTTGTGTATTTGTAGGACAAAGACAAATACCTTCCTTACCCCATGCCTTCCATAAGACCTACGCTACTGATCTGCACCTTCCTTCCACACACAAGCTGCAGCAGCCACAGCACAAGTATGAAGGGGAAAGCAAGGCTCGAGGCTGTTTGACAGTGGAAATGCCAGCAGAGGATCTCTGCTTTCTTCCCCTCAATGGAGCTGAGTGTCCACAAAGACGCAGCAATTATTCAGCTTTCCACATTGTGGCTTTCTTCTGTACCACTGAGGAGATTCCCAGGGCCAAAGCCTGTCTCTTCTGCTAAACGTTGCAGAGTAAAAGGCATACCAACTGTACCCTTCCAACTCCTTTCATCTTAAGTCATTTCTCATTCTCACTGTTGCTTACAAAAAAAGTATAGCATAGCTATACAAATAAAATTTTCACTGTTTTTAAAATCCCATTGTTACTCTGTTGCATCGCTTCCCAAGCCTGCCTACTTCATACAGATAGATGGAGGACTCTTTCCAGATTCCAACTTTCTACCCCTTATAATGTCAGGCACTGTGCTACTCTCAACAGATTCACTGAAAACAATGTGACTTGGGGAGAAGCCAATCAACTGGGAAAAAAAAAAGCCATTAAAAATTGGCTTTAAATCCTGGCTTTGAACCAACAGAAAGACTTTTAAAACAAACAAACAAAAAAGCTGTTTTTTAAATTTATCTCCTGTGATTGCTGATTTCACTCCTCCTGTTCTGTATAAATCCAAGCAAACTGAATGAAGGCCGGTCAGATAGGTCATAACAGGTTTTGTTGAAAAAGCCACTAAGTTAGATGCTGTTACAGGAACCTTTATAAAGCCCTACGGACACTGCTTTTCTTTCTGCAGTGCATTTACTGCTCATAAAAAGTGTTCAATAGTTATTGAGAAGAGGTTTCTTCATTTCTGCAATATAAGGGAAGCAGAGCATCACTGAACAAGCCTCGCCACCATTGCCCTTCACATCGCCCTGCACTAGGAAATGCATCTGCTCTGCTTTTGTTCTTCCTTTTTATCTTTCTGTTCTCCTGAACACCAACATCCAGCTTTATGAAACAACTTCTCTGTGAAGAAGCAGGCTAAGACCAAATCCAATTTTGCAGAAGTATGCAAGTCTCCCTGATTTCTCAATGGATGAATCTGGAAAAGCCAGAAAGCGAAGGATTTGGCAGCCTGTGATAGAAAGCCTTCCCAGGAACTGGTGAGGTACTTTGAGGTGCAAGCAGCCTTGTTAATGTGCTTCACCTACAGGGAACATGGGCTTTTACAGCCAAATTCCAACAGACCTGGCTGTGGCAGGTTAGGGCTGTTCTACTTGTCTACCTCACCACTTTGCTACTTTTACAGAAAAATCATGATAAGAGAATGCAAACTTGCACCCGGATGCTCAAATTCAAACTGAATCCACGTTTTAAACTACGATCTGTGATTGTCTGGACTACTGCAGTATACTTCCACCTGTTATAAGGCTGTGGTAAGTAGCTAGGGGTAGTTAACACCTTCTGCAATAACATCTGTCAAAGGACCTCCTGGTAGGCACCTAATCTAAAGAATGCAGAGATGATCCTTAAAATCACATATCTCAAATCCTACAACCTTATGTTATACTATGACTGACCTTGGCCGATCTGAGGAAGCAAATAAAAAGCAGGCTCATCACACAGTATGATCAAAACCTTAGCCTAAGTCTTGCATATTACCTACTTGATGCCACATCCAGACACATACTGAAGTTCATATTTATGAGAAAAGGATAATTCATCTAAGAACAACATCCAAAATCATGTGCAAATAAGAAATTCCCATAGGGGATATGAAATGAAAGGCTCTGCAAACAGTAGCTGTTAAGACAAGGTCCCAGAACTTCAGATGGAAGGAGAAAATACTATACTATACAAAACCTTTCACCATCGTTCGGAATGAAAAACAGCTTAAAAAGAGATTGCCAAATCTACATTATTTGGAACAACTGAATTTTGGAAACAACATTTCCTTTCATCTATAACCATGATCCTGGAAGCAACAAATGCCTCAAGTTCCACCAAGATTTCCTAGAGACTCAGTATTTTAACGCCTTCAAGCCGCATGCAAATTCCTATCCAGCAAGGGAATTTCTGTTTTGAGGTTTAGAAAGTGCAAATGTGACACGCTGCAGCTGCCTTGCACGTTATGAGACACATTCTCATACTCTTGGACAACACCTGTCTGCCAAACCATAAAAATAGAGAGACATAAACTATACATCGTAGTCAGTGAAAAAAAGGCAGGGGCGGGGGCTGGGGGGAGGAAGCACCAGTGTATCACCAACCTCAGCTCTACAGCAATGATGGACAATTCTGTAAACTAGTCTTTGCTTCTCTGAACATGACTCTGCTGGTAGTGGACATCACCACGGTGTGTGAATGCAAAAGAACGGTCTGCAGAAAGGCATGCAACATAAATCTAAGAATCGATGGAAAGATCTATTCTCTGGAGGAAGTGGTTAGTAGGGAACCATAACCTACTACTCAAACTAGAACTTAAAGGCTAATGAAAGTGTGTGGATTTGCAGTTTAGTGTCACAGCAATTCTCTCCTGGATGCAAACTCTTCATGTTCTTGCTAAGGACGGTCCTGGAGAAACAGACAGAAATACAGTCCCTTCCTTCACAACTGTACTGGTTTATCTTTGATAAGTTAGGCAGCAGTACCCCTTTATCACTGAACTTTTATCATCGTTGTAGTATGATAATTTATTTGAAAGTCAGGTTCGCATTTGTTTTGTAGAACTTGAGGAATGTTAAAATACTGTCATTTTTATTAAAATACTTTTATTCCAACAGATCTTACAGCCCTAACACTTATTTATCTTTTTCAAGAATGCTCTAATAGTGTAATAATTATGACCTATGTTCAACTGACTTGACGACTGATGAGCCTTCTGTAACCCAAGTAAAAAATCCCATAAGCTTTGATAAATTGCAAAGACGTAACGTCGTAGCAACACTCAGTCACTACTTTTCCGGAGTGAAACAGAAGGACTGAGACAAAGCTGGGAGGATAAATGTCCTCCCTAGAATGTTGTTTTCCAAATGGGAATTAAACAAATGTTCCTCTTCCTTCTTTTTTGGAGGGTGGGGGCTGAACGGGGAAAATATGCACTATGTTCCAGCCCCACAATCCTGAAATCTGAGAGGAAGGTTAGAAACAACGGGAACATCTTTCAATTTAAAAGACTTCCTATGCTAGCTGGATTATACCATTAACGGGAACGATGGCTCATTTTTTCCACGGACCTTTTAGCACAACCACACCTGCGACACTGGGATAGAAGTGTCTCCAAAGTAACAGTATTTTCCGTCCAAGAGAAAATACGGTTGTTTTGAGATCTTGTTAGAGAATGTAATACTCTGTGTTTTAGTTACTGCTTGGAAGATTTTAAGAAAAACATACATGGCCTCAAAAAATAGGATTAGTGTTCCTTTTATCACAAGAATTACTCTAAATATATGAAAAGCAATCAGTTCTACACATTACAATTCTCAATCCCTTTCTATACGTGCATGAATGAAAGCAGGCACATGTGGTTATTTCATTTCTTAGTATAGGTATATCAAGGAAATGACCCCATCTTTGGTTATCTAGGACTTTCAAAATCCACATTATTAAATAACTTACATCATCTTAAAGACAGGTTAGCAAAAATTCAATTGTTTTCTTCTATAAACAATGTTAAAGAAATGAGACGAATCAATGAAGTAACCAAATCAGAGAAAAATCACAGAAGAATGTTCTCTCTGAACGGAACTATTAAGAACAGCTTATGACTCTTTCCCTGAAAAGTATTCCAAAACCTGGCTAATGCCTGAATAGTATTTTGGAATTAGACACCTGCTCATCACATCAGCTACCTTCCAATTTCCTTGCAGACTGGTTCCAAGTATTAACAAGTTTGTTGGTTTTTTTTTTGGTCAGGGATGATGATATACAATTACAGAACAAAAATGCTAACATAGATCCCCTTTAAAACAGCTTCTGTTTAAAAATATTGCTTTCTTTCTGATTTGCAAGATCATATGTATCTAAGACTAGAAACCATTTGGAATCCCTTTAACAGTAATTCCTCAGTGGCTATTTACTACAGAAATATAAATACGAATTATTACAAAGTAAAGCATTTTGAAACCCAGAAACACTACATTCCGATATACTTCAAATATCAAAATAACTTTCCAAATTCACTTTAAAAAACTGTCTTTCCATTGTTGCACAATCACTTGAAAATGGGAGCTTTTTTTCTTTGCTCAGCTGTGGCAGGTTCCAGCTTTGGGAAGGTGAAGTGCACCAGAAGTTTGCGCGGCCCTTCTGAAACTCTGAAGACTGGTACCTGCAATACTCCTCCTAAATTTATTATGCTCTTTCTTATAGCTCAGCGGTGACACAAAAGCAACAAGTAGAGCTGTGGGCAATCTACAGTGACAATCTCAGGCTTATTTTACTTTCACTGAGGAGTTTAATATTACCACTATCCACACGGTTGCTATGTACAAAATGGACCCAAGGTATAGAAAGCCTTTGATTTTGTTACTTGCAACTGAGCATGTACAGCTCTACAGATATGCAGCCAGAACTTTATATACATAAGCCTTCTGCAAGATCTTCTCAACGCAAACATGAAAGTTCAGAGTGCATGCATAAAGAAATCTGAAAATTGACAGAAAACCAGCTTAGCTTTTCCACATACATTTCCTAGCAGAAACTTCAGTGTACAGTGGGGAGCTGTAACTTTGAAATACTAACAGATAATATTGTATTCAAACCATATTTCCTCTTATTTGGGCGTGCCTCTGGCTTTTGGTTTGTTTGTTGTTTTTTTTTTTAAATAATAAAATGACATGGGGGCAAAATCAATTATAGAAACAAGGCCACCTGCTCTTAAACTGATTAGCCTAGATGTCAAAATGGTCATATTCACTTTGACTGAACATCTTCCCAGCAAAGCAAATCCACTCTCTTCTAGACCAAGTGTCATATACAAGTGTACGTATGCAAATATGTACACTTCAATCTACCGACTGGTGTTTGATCAATTTACATAGTCGAGTGGCTCACTCAGACTCTCTGTGAGTTGAGGTTACATCTCCCAGAATGTACTGAGCTTGTTGGCATTTGGAAAATTAAATTTAGAAAAACGTATTACTTCACAGCTCTTTCCTCTAAGTTACTGAAATATTTAGGTGTAATATATTCTACATCTAGATAAGGGGATAAATCAAAGATCAAGACAATGAACTTCCATTCAACACCGGCCCTTCTCTGCACCTTTCATCTCCTTAACAAAACATGGAGAAGAGACGAGCCTTGAGGGAAGCAAGCCCTGGAGTGAGACAGTCCAAGTCTGCTGAAGTATGCAAGGAGACCGTGCTACGATGATCACATGTATTTGAGTGTAGCAAAAACCATCCTTCACTTCTAAATTAGAACATTCTGAACTCAAATAACTTTGCAGAGCAAATCTGGAAGTGCAAGACTAAAATAAGAAGAGACAATTTTAACTGGGAGAAGGATCTGGAAATCTGTCCAGACCTCACTGGCTTTTTTTTTTTTTTTTTTTTAACAAAAAAAAAAACCCCAAAACCCCAAACCTTAAAGATATGCCAGTGGAAAAACCAGCAGGCTAACCCTTCTCTCCTGAAGCACAGCCATCATCTGGGCCTCACCAAAAGTTCATTTCAGATTTCGCACACTGTGGCCCCCAGTTCTGGGGAGACTTCAGGCTCCACATAACCCCTCTTTTGGAAAAGCGCTCTAATTGAGGGCTGTTGACATATTTAAGGTTAAGCAGGAGCATACAGCCCAGCGTGGCACCCTGGCCTCCACAGAGCTGTGGCACCCAGCCCACAGAGCGGAGGGTGCGCTCGGAGAAGCCAGCACTCCTCCAGGGGTAAGGTGAATGCTGCAGTTTGTCATGTAATAATTTGCATCCTGACGGTGTAAAGGTAAACCACCTGATATCCCAGCCAACAACACAAAGCGACAGGCATCCTCGGTATGGTTGTTTTTTTATGCGTGTGTACATTTGGGAATTGAAATTTATATTTTATCAGATTTAGCATTAGACGGCCTTTGCCAGAACATGATGGAAGGGTATGTATGGAATGCAATCTCCAAATTACAATGCCTGTCATAGTCTAGAGTATAATTACTTTACACCAGAGTAAAATATCATAAACTAATCTCCAAATCTTAGTGAGCAATGCTCTTTGATAAAAGACATATTCACAGTAAAGATCAACACAGAGGAACTGTGGCAATAGTTGCAGCCGGCGGGAGGGGGGGAATTAAGTGACGCCATATAAACTCTTTTTCATAATTACCTGTAATTATTTCACAAGGTAAACTAAAATTTTAGGAATTCCTGCAAAAAGAATGTATTACATACTTTTGAAACATGCTTGGTATTCTGAAGGAAGTAAGTGGCAGTGAGCAAAAGGAAACCTTCGCTGGCCTCGCCTACTGGGGTTGAGGCAAAATAAACAGGGTTTAACTCTCAAACGCAGAAACAACATAGTTCTCTTTCCATTTTAACACAGGTTTTCTTTGTTTAACTAAAACCATTTATTTCAAACCTGATGGAGACACGATCATAGCACATCACCCATGAACAGCTCTCCAGGAACCCCAAAATGTTATAGGCACCATCCAAACAAATGAGGGCTCATCCCTTCTGAAGAAGGATGTATATTAGTGTATATTCAAGTTCTAGATTCTCAAACCCACTGAAATCAAACCTCTGGTGTAGAAAAATTATTTTGCCATCAGCTCCAATGGTAATAGGCCCTTGCAGACAGATCTGCTGCCGATGCACGAGCAAGGGGCTGCCCCGCACTGCCCTGCTTGCTCGCCATGGAGCACCTTGCTTCTCTGCACACTCCCATGAAACTCAGAGATGATTTTCAGTCCAACTCTCACTTGCCATGAGAAAAAGCTGTCGGATCTGAAGCCTAAGAGCCCACTAGTTACTTTAAATATAGTGATTCCATGGTAAAGCTAATGGCAGAAGAGTCGTGGAACACATAATTTACAAGCAAATAGTTTTTGCACGTCTCGGACAGCAACTGGACCTGTGCTATAATGTGCATTTGTGTACACACATGCCTAATGACAATGTGATTCATGCTGCTTTTTTATTCTTACATTTCAACTTTAAAATTGCGACTGCCATTCTGGCACAAAAATGAAATGCACCAAGACCCAGAACATGCTGGAGCATCTAAGGTTCGTACCGGTTTTCCACAGAGGAGCACCACGGCCGCACCGAGCTCCCCTGCTGTCCTTCCCAAACACTTCTGCCCTGAACACAATAAATCCAAGAGAAGGGACGTTAAATGCATCTGCCATTACAGTTGCCCAATGGCCCAAAAGGCCTGATCGGATGTTGTGGAAGAGCCTTTTCTGGACCAGCACCTCCCAGACAAGTCTGTCAACAGTCTTTGTGATCGAGGGGGGCTAAGAGACTGGAATTCAGGATTTTGAAAGGGTATATGACAACTTACACTGCAAAATATGGAGGAGGTACAACATAGCCTAAGGTCTACAGCTACTGTTGGAAGCCACTGCCTGTTGAACTGCAGTTGTTTTGCTGTGAAACATATGAAGAAAAGAAACTATGGTTAGGTATTTTTTTTTAATACAAACTTAGGATGAAATGGAATTAGAATAAAGAGTAAATCTTAATAATTAAGAAAAAAATTACTCTCTGCAAGAGAAAATTTGTACATCAGAACATGCCACTGAGTGATCATGCGCAACTCTGAGCTTCTCCCGACTGTGGAGGGGCCCCACTGGCACCTGGCTGACAGGAGGGAAGGACGGTGCTTGGAGGTGAGCGGAAAATCCTGAGAAACTCTTTCTATGCATTATGGGAAGATTTAGCGCACAGGTATGGTATGAACCAACTTACGAAAAAATTACAAGATCTGCAATTATCCCTGCTTTCAAGCTATGCAAAACGCCTGCCAAAAAGAGAAAAAAACCCAAAGTAACTAAATATAGATATGTAAAAAATAAAACTAGACATATATCTTTAAATACACAGCTCTCTGTATATACATTAGATATTTTAGTGTGTGTACAAAAATATAGTTTTGAGTATTTTAATAGAAGCGAGCACAAATTAATTTAAATTAATCTCTGAATATACTGGAGAGCCAGCAGGGTAATTAATTGTGTTATTTATTAATTATTATAACTATACCAACTGTCCTTTCTCTTCATCTCTCCAATAAAAACAATTCATCTCTAATCCAATACAGCTGCAGAAACTTTTATGAAACGTTACATAAGGTAATAAAATAGCTCCAGTTTTAGGTCTGCAGGATCCATTTCTGGCCTTCAATCATTCGTGTCAGATTATAATCTCCAGCGAAGAGTTTGATGTTATTTCAACAACCCAATACCTCACTGGCACATGTGAGCACACAAAAAGATTTTTTAAAATTACACAGCAATATAGTCCGAATAGGAGGTCGGTCACTGAACACACTAAATCTGCGTGATGGAGAAAGACTGAAAGAGCAGGGAGAGGGGGAATGTAGTGAGCAGTATCATAAAAATGAAAACAGAATTGAAAACGGAGGAAGAATCACAGAAATGTACCTTATTTGAGAAGGTTTCTTGCAATATCTGCTGGCAGTTTCTTTTAATCGGTGCAACTACTTCCTTCTGTTATTCTATTACAGTCAGTAGCCTGAGTGGGCATAACATGGAGAATTTCTAATGGTTTGGATCACCACAAGATATAAACAACAACTGAAATGTACTTCCATGTGGTAAATTCAGCAATGATTATTGTAATCCAATTGCTTGTATAGCACATTTTGACAATGGTAGATGTGGGGAATACGGAGTAAAAAGGAAGACAGAAATACATTGATTCAGATTACTGCTTACTGAATTTACCTTTGTTTTGCTAGTATATTGTGAAATCCTTTTTTGTGCTTCATAGGAAGATACACATTTTGAAGATGGTTAGTCACAACAAGTTCTTTATTTTGTTTTTGGTTTAAAATGCCTATAATTTGGAGACCCTGACACCTGCTAATTTCATGCCCTGTCTTTTCCCGTCAAAGCTCCTTCTCGGCTCTCCACAAAAGGAAATCTCATTTATCAAAATTCTGTTAGCGTAAGGGGAAGGGCTATGCTGAGCTGAGCCATGGCCTTCATTAAACATGCAGAACATAAACTGCTGACACTAAGCACAGTCAACTTGCAGCACGGCAAAGGAGGGGGGAGAAAAAAAAAAAAAGAAAAAAAAAGAGCAATGAGACAGAAGGAATGGTGTGGTGGTGAGATGGGAATAAAAGCCACAGTTTTGCAAAGCGTTTAAGTCATACTGGAGTCAGTGAGATTTAATCACAGACCTGAAGTTAAGCATGTGCTTAACTTTGCCAAACAGAAATAGATCACTAAATTATGAATGGAACAATCTATTTCTGTTGCCCGGAACACGGACACTTTGTTCTCCAGACCATTCCCTCAGGGAATGAAAAAGGTGAGGGGGGAAAATGGTAAGAAAATTGGAGAACACAATCCCTTCTTCAGCTCAAAATCCTGGTGTGGATAAAGGAACGATACATTATGTTTAACCTAACAAGATCAAAAAAGGTTGGTATCCATCATTTAGGTTCCAGAAGAGAGAAAAGAGCAATTGCCATTATGGTCACTAATTTCAACAGGGTACCAAAGGCAGGTGCTCTGAACAGGAAGAAAGAAAAATTTGTAAATTTGGAAGAGGCAAGCATGAAAACAGAAATGCACTGAAAATCAACATTAGGGCTGAGGGGGAACAAAGTCACTTTAAAAATTTTCACTTCAGTTACTGTTCTTGATATTTTTTTCCCCTTTAATTCTCAAAGATAGCTGTGTAATGCTGCCTACAATAGAAACTTGAATTTAATAGGCACGAAGCAGAAGGTGTGTAGCATTTTCCTCTGATCACAAGGAACAAGCACTTAGCTGTAAGTGAGATCCACAATGAGTCACTGCAGGGAGGAATCAAATGCATCACAGGTACATGCAAGCCTTTTTTATTATTATTGTACCAACTGAAAACACATTATAACTTACAGCCTCAGAAAAAAAATATCCATTTTAAACCTCCTAGTCCTATAAAAATATATAGTACACCAATCATATATGCCTGCATTTGTACAGTTTGAGCAGAGGCTAAGGCAGATTCAGGGGCTGTGGGGGGAGAAGTCAACATTTCCTCTGTAAGTGTGTTTTGGTATTTATAAATAAGCTAAGGTAATCGTTCCAAGTTGAAACTGTCTCAATGCCAAAATGAATGACTTTCCCTCAAGTTTCAAAGAGCAGTGAAAAGCTATTTTAATATTCATTATCTGGAAAATAATATCATATTAACATTTTCATATACTTTGACACCTCTTAAAATAGTTCTTCAAAGTTAATCTGGAAATAAAAGTACTGTAAAATTAATGGCTAGATTCTCCTACCCTTTCCCATACTGAATATCATCATATTCCAGAAAGAAAGAATTTAGCTCTGATCAACTAACTCTTAACATAATACTATTTTTCTTCCTTCTTCCGGGGTGCTGTGTACATGTAGCTTACACAGAAGAGAGCAGACAGTAGACACACACTTGTGGTCGTGGGGCACGCACACTGATCGCTCCCCAGAAGTAATTTCTGTAGGTTTTTTTTAAACAAACATTGTATACATTTAACAGAAATCAATAGCTGCTTTCATAGTGAAAAAGCTCTAACAGTGTTGTTTTTCTTAACATCAGCTATGAAATAGAACAGGATAGCCCAATTTTTCTATCTTTTCTTTGGACTTGTAAACAGCGCAATATTTTCAGCATTTTTAGCTTTATTCTGGTCGACAAGACACTGCAGCCTGCCATATAAAGCTGCACACCACACGGCACCATTCAACAGTATATCTAGGTCAGCTTGCATTTTTAATGTGTTCCATTAGCTTTCCCTTGCTCACTGTATCAAGTTTGAACTTCTCCTTCTCACTTTCAAACCTCTGTAGAACTAAGTCAGGCAACACACAGGATCCTGTGACCGTCTTCAACATTTGTTCCGCCAAAGACACCAATTCTAGTCCTAATTAATACCCTTGATTCCATGCCATTTCCAAGCCCAGGATCCCCCAAATTTCTCCTTCAAGATCCTTTTCTACAACATTGATGGTAAAAAAGGTTTGTTTAAAAAAATACAAAAGCTTTAGCTAACATCATTCCTTCCTCAGTACTATTTGGGGCAGCTTAACGACTGTGACCTTGGCAGCAGTCTGCACATACCTAAGCTAAAAAACTATGCATTAATGAGCATATAAACAGCCATACCTGCATTACTGCAAAGCTTTTGCATGCAATCACATGTGCTATAATGACATTTAGTTACTTAGATGCAACAAAAGCCAGTTCCACATGATTCACTTCATTGCTTTCTTTCATAAACAGCAGTTAACATGTTTCTCAAAACAATTTATTAATTTTTAAATTAGTATGTATTCTAACTGTTCTTCCCACAAGTGTTTTTAAGGTGTACATCCCTCCTTCGGAGCACAGCCCTTGCACAAGGACTGAAGTTGTAAAACCACTCTAGATATAGATTACATTTACGAGGTAATCGGCACATCGGTTCTGACACAAGGAATAACAGTGAGAGGAGGTTTCACAGGAGGCTTGGGGAGATTCAAATACATCTTGATAACGTGGGGGGGGATATCAGCTGGTGGAATGAAAACAGTCACATTAAATTGAACGGTAAGAATGATGCTTGTTTTGCTTCAGATTAAAATGTTAAGGCAAGTTTTACTAAAGAGACTGTAAATCTGTCTGCTTTCTTTTTCAGGTAGTAGTAAGGATTCAGTAATAAAACCACAAAACACATAGAACAATTGTTACACTAGAAATATATTCCAATAGTTTACCTGTGTATAATTTTAAACAAAGCATTGCAACAGCATGAAAAACATGCCAAAACCATCTGTAATCTTGACCTTCCTGTTTAAGAAAATACTAAGACCCTGTATAATTAACTGTTCAAAGAAATGACCTTGAAAAACAAGATTTCCCGGTGTCATTCTAATCCAATAAAATTAGCCATCAAAATCCCAATTCACTAGAAAACCCTATCTCACAAGAAGAAATTCTTAAAAAACGAACAATGGAGTAACTGAAGCTTCAAAGTTACAAAACTATGGTTTTTGTAAAAGACATGTACGTTCAGTAAAAAGCCCCAAGATTCTGCATTACTGTCACTGGTTTTTCCTCTTTGAAATCTGCAACATGTCAACAGCCCTCTTTCAAGCAAAGCACAGCTCCAAAGCATGATACACACCTGACCTTGTCTCAGGGAAAAAAAAGGGGAAATGAAACCCTAAATCACATCTGTCTACCCAACAACTTTCTCATGTTCCTCTTCGCAATTCCTGTTCTTCAGACCTAGCATGAGTTTTAAGAAGCCGACTATGCAATCAGGGGAAGCAGTCACATAGAAATCTGAATCTTTTTCTATACATGCATTTCGTGCTGTTAAAAAAGAATGCTATACAAAAAAAAGGCAAGCAAATGAACAGTAGTTTAAAAAAATATTTGTGGTTTCTTTGTTGTTTTTTAAGTCACAATATGAATCGGAGCATACTTCCTGTAGCAAGGTGGGCTTGGTTGCTGGAGGGAGCAGTTCTGGTCCCTCCAGTTGTGCAATTAGGTAGAATTTACAGAAGAAAAGGAAATCTGGTCTAACCTGCTCTCCTAATCAAGATGGAACAGCAAACTATTTGCAAATACTCTGTCCTGCCCTCTTCCCACCCCCAAACAAAGGGACCACCTGCCTCAACATTTATTTAAAATGTGCAGGTATTTACAAGCAAACATTGTGTTCCAGTCGTTAGGTGCCTTCTTGGTAAATCTGATACTCCCACAAAGTTCAAACCAAGGGTATAAATCAAAGAGGCCACACAGAACTGTAAAGGACCCGCCGTATCAGGCAAGCATCGCCCCGGCTACATGTTAACAGGCGGCAACGGAGCGAGGGAGGACCTGGGCAGCGCACCCAGCCAGAGGCGGGCAGCCAGCTCCGCCACGCCAGACTCATGCCCCCTAAGTGCATCCACCCGTTAAAAACGTGAAGAGTAACAGAAGGAAAAGTGAGAAAATAAATTCTCTTTTTTTCTGTGCTAACTTCTGCTGCTGCACTGTAGTGACTGGCACGAAATGGCGGGTTCAGTCAAACCCTCAAGGTGATGCGTGTTCCCTCCACGAAAGCAGTACCAAACTTTGCACTTTTTGTTGGCATTTCTACAGAGTTTGGAAAGGGCAAACTACACTACAGACCATTTCTTCAAAAAAGCAGCACGGGGAAGTAAGGACCGCTACTGCTGCTGCCACAAGATCTGGGTGGTTCAAGGTTGCAGCAGTTAATTTCAACAAAGTGGCAACCTAAATCAGCACAGAAACGCAGGAGAAAAAACTGACCGAAGAGGGATACAGATCGGTCAGAAAAGCAACACCAGTTGCCAAAATTTCTTACTTAAAGATATCACTTCAGCAAAAACCAAACAGTTGCCTTGAATTGCATACCCATCTGCTTCTGAAACCGGCACACCACTTTCTGCCCCCTGGTACTCTCAGAAAGGCGGTGGGAGCTTTAAACTTCCATCAAAACCCAAAGTGTGGCCTCATCCACACCTTGATAGCATAAACTGTGCAGTACTGGACACGAAGCCTGTTCACCGTGTTTATGTATGCCCATAAGTAGAGAAGATGTAGGAGGAAAGCTAGCAGCTTACATGCTTTTAGTGCTAATCCCAATGGATTGCAGGGTGCTGGGCAAAGCATTCGACAGCGATGTTCAAGGGTGCCGAGGCGAGCACGATGTTCACCAGCTGTGCTCACACCAGCCTGCCACAGAGCGCTCAGGAGCTTTGTAAAACAGATGTTACCACATACCCATGCAGACTGCCTAAGTCTAACCCTGAGGCCATCACTAGTTATTCTGCAAGCATCGAGAGATGCTTCATGCTGAAAAGGAGCATTAAACATGTATTTATCACTAGTTTGTGTCACTGGCAAAAGAAGAAACAAGGGCATATCCAAGAAAGCCTGACATACTGTATCCACACAGGGACACTGCCACAGCAGACAGTTCCTTCCTAAAGCCTTGCCTTGTCCTTCCTGAGACTACAGTCCAGAAGCGTGGGCTACAGGGTACAAGGAGGAAAGAACCAACTGTCACCACGCCATTTATCCAGCGCATCTTGACATTCTCACACCTGGGGGTTCCCAGCTAACATATGCCTTTTTTTTTTTCTTCCCTATTCTATATATCATTTCATCTTTTCTTCTTCATGTGAGATTGTTCTGTAGTTGTCCATTTCCACCCCCTCTGAACAAGGAGGCACTAGGACCTCTAAGACGCCCTCACTTTTTTCCATCTTCCCACAGAGCTTTAGAACCCTCTCTATCAGGGAAGCGGGAGTGAGCTGTGAGGAGCAGGGCACCACAACAAGCGGGTGTTGTTTGGAATGGATTTTGATAGGGGTACAGCACTCTTGGTCTGATTTCATCCTCTGTACTCAAGGTGATTAGATATACTCCTCTACTGCCCGCAGCACCCAGGACAAAGCCAGACCACGGTTGGGACTGTACAACAGATGGACAGGAATCTCTCAGTGTGCCTCTTCATTTCTGTAAAACTAATTGGGGAAAAAAACCAAAACTACAGAGAGATATATAGAAACTAAACTTAACAGACATTAACAACTATTGATTATGTAGATTACATTTCTAAAACATGATCACAATTGCACAGTTTTGTATGTTCTTGGGTAACACAGCAGTGATATGCATGGGTCCAGGCAGAAACATGTTCAAGTTGCTGCTACTTAGTCATAACTACTTCAAAACACTTTGATACATCTGTAAGGGGTCCCTCAGAGTATTAAAACAGCACCTTGTTCCCTGCTGTAATGCCATTCTCTACTCTTAGAAAATATGCAGCGCAGAGGGCACTCAGAAGACTTCAGCAATCCTAAAACACAGCTTTAAAAATGACTCAAAGAAAGAAGGTTGGAAAATCCTTTTAGTCATCTGAACACTTCAGGTGAAACAACTCCACAAAGAAAACAACAACAACAGAACTGAGGAAATGTGTAATCCTAACTCTGCTCTGAGTAGCGAAACACAAGTTACTGGAGGCTAATATGAATATCTATTTTTTCTAAGCTGAAACAAATCCAAAAACTTATTTACAACCCCCAGATTCCTACCTAAGTCAACAGTGCACAGACAGATGTGAATTTTCCCATATCCTAAGCACACACATAGACACTCCAAGTGTCAACATATCAAGACAGAGATAATTCAGACACTTGAAAACAACCTCTTCTGAAAAGGATTAATTGGCTTTAAAACAATTTAATTTGGCTTTGATGATGCAACTTTTATTAGTAACCACCAGATGGCAGAAGCAGAGGCTGCTCAGAGTCTTCAACAAAAGAAAGCTGTCTTAAACAAGGCATACATTAAAAGAAAACAAATTTTAATGCCTACTTTTTCTTCTCCTTCAATGGCTTCTTTTCTCCTTCTTTCCAGGAAGTAAGTACTATTTTGTTGCAATCAAGCTAACACAATTATCTTTTCCCAAAAAAAAAGAAAATACCTCTTGAGAACACATTTTCTCAATTTTCTCAAATGGCATCTCTACTCCATCTCGTAGCTCAAGGCTTCTGTGTTACGGATACGGCTAGAACAACAGTTTCCTTCTAGATTTGCACAGTCATAACTCACAGTCAGCCACCAAATCTATTTTCTTTGGTGTCCTGTGCTTCAAACCAGGAAGCTGACACGTAGCTACACTGTGTAGCTGAATTTCCCCTCGGGATTTGAACTTCTGCTATCTGGGACCGTGAAAATAAGAAGGCTACAGGAGATGCACCGTGATGTGCTGAGTGTTGCAATAAAGCAGTGTTTGCAAGGTGGAGGAAAGGGGTTGGGGTGGAATTCTTAATAAACTCAAACAGAAGTAGCATGTTTGGGAAGAAAAAAAAGAATCTTTTAGTCCTAAGCACATTTTATTCTTAAAACCATGTATCCTGTATCAGAGAAAGAACGTTTAAAAAATGCATCCCAGCAGTACATACTTAAAAAGACTTAGGAATAGACTCCTTCAACAACTTCCAGAGTTACTAAATTATGGAGACGAGGTCATTACTTTATACTGTGTCACAAACCAAAAATACTGCAAGTTGCATGAACAATGCTGAAAGCTCCACCGCCCAGACACAGCCACATCAGAAATGCCACTCTTGCTGCATTTCTTTAATAGAGCTGTGTCTCCATTATGCTGATTTCTCGATCAAAGAGAAAGCTTTTCTCCTGTATTTGTCTTCTGCAAAGGAAACGTAAAATCACTCCTACAGTGAACACATCCATCGGGAATGAGATTCTCCTTCCTCAACCCCAGCAGCACAGTCCCAAAAATGAACAGGTGAAGCTCACTCCTACTTCAAGACGGAATAAGATGCAGTTGCGTAGTTAATTCTGCCTCTGTACATTCGCAAACACGCTGCTTGCAAAATATGAAAGGCTTTCTTCCCTGCTCCCCGTTTTTAAATGACACCTGCAAATCACTAATCCAGTTGCCATTTATTTCCGTATGTCAAATTACAATCTTATCTTGTGCAAAGCAACATAATAGTAATGATTAAGCCAATTACATCACAACACAGCTTAAAACGACACACAATGGAAGGATTAAAGCTCACTACCAAATAAGAGAGTCCTGTTCTTGGTGGAGCTCCCCCACTGTGGGAACATAAGTGTCTCTTTTCCTGTTGCACAAAGTTGTGAGCCTTCTGACATGTAGCTGCTGGACTGCCATTAACAAACTTATTTATATTAATGCTGCACTAAGCTGGGATCACTGCACCTCGGCATTAGCTGCGGTAGGCGGGCTCTGCGCCGTCTCTGCAAACAGAGCTTATGGCACTTCACACGTCCACAGACAGGTTGAGACACGTGGACGAGGTGATCTCACTCTGCTTAGCTGAAGGAAGCCTCCTCTACCCTACGTTATTTGGGTCAGGTAGACGCTGACAGTAAAAGCCTTAGGGAAAGGGAGGGAAAGAAGAGGAGAGTAAACCAAGCACAAACATTTAAAAAGTCAAGCGCCTCATTCTCTAGATAGGGCCAGACACCATTTGTAGCCTGTCTGGATGGAGTATGTGCTACCACATCCAACACCGTAATTCCAACTGATGCCAACATGTGGCTCCTACAACAATGAAACATGGGTTAAATCTTTATATAATAACCAACCTTTCAGACTAAGATTTTCAATTCTACCTCAGAGATTAAAATGTTCTAATGGAAACTGAGCATCTAAATCTCTTAGGAGGATTTTAAAAAGTCAGACACTGTTATTTTTATTTGTTTGCTGCCTTGGTGTTTAAATCGGCATCATTCAAAATGGTTAAACCTTTTACCTTTTATTTGTGCTCTGTGCACCTTATTATTTTTTCTTTCTTTTTCATGTCTTTGTATCCCTCCTAAAATCTGCTAAAATCTATCCTCCTATTCTAGTTAAAATAAACACTAAATAAATTGGTACTGTTAGTATTTTACATGTCATCATTAGGCTTTAATAAGATTAATGGGACTGAAGGAGCTTCCAACTCTGAAATACATTCCTGTGTGTTGACTGCAGACTTGGGCAGATAGCACTCCAACTATGCGCTCTTACTCTACGTTAGTTCCTTGGCAGCTACAGTTTGAAGAAGCTTATTATATGTGTGAGTTTATCCTCAGCAGAATTTGAACAGACCAGGCGTAACTGTTAAGTCTGTCCCAGACCACCTATCAGCTGTTCCTGATTCGCTAGGTGGCCGTGCCCCCTACATCTCTCCATGCTCAACCACACATATATCACAACCCTTCCAGATACTGAAACAGGAGGATCAGTCAAAAGCTGGATGGTTTGGTTTTTTCTTTTCTTTAAGAAACGAACACACACACAAACACACACACAAACGCATGTGTAAATTAAACTGAACACCACGTGTACCGTCTTCGAAAGAGCTGTTACAGCACGCTAACAGCTTCCCCCTTCTGTAAAATTGCTTGCAAAGAAAGCTGAATGGTTTTGCTTCCTACTAGTCAATGCTGTCAAAGATGGGCATCTTTACACTTACCAAACAACAACTTCTATTTAAACTGAAAAACTGCTTACATTTTTGTGGCCCACTGAGGAGTACTGGTCTCACATATACACAAAATGAAACAAGTGTTCATATTAATGTTGGGTTTACTCCAATAAACGCCTTATATTCTACCTTTGTTTTGGGAAGACTCTTATTAAAAAGGTAAGGTGGAAGGAGCGTTTTGAAGGACTATTGCTAATGGTCTGCAGTTTGCACCTGTTCTGTGCATAGGGAGTAAAGATAAGATTTGGCACTTCAAGGTGCTTCTTCCCTGGGTATCCTGACAGTATGAAACAACAGCTTTTGTTTTCATTTTCTTTTCTAAAGAAAGAATTATTTTGTCCAAACCAATATGCATATCTTGCATCAAAAGCATCCTGTAACCGATTTCTACATGCGCTTATCATCAGCATCATCAGAGACTCAACTATTCAAGGGGCAGGCTACATCAGCCAGATCTTCACTGACAATAACTACAGCGAAGCTGAACAATGTTCTGTCGTCTCATTCAGCACGTTTTCCTAGGAAACAGCCCCATTCGCTGCCAGTATGCATATTTACCATGAGACTAAAATCATGGAGAATTTAAGACTAACAGATAACATTGTAAGCTCTTTCAGCAGTCTAGAAAACTCCTTTTTTCAAAACAGTATTCTAGTATCTGCGGGCAACACAGCCTGTCAACAAGCCTAAAACTAAGTGGTGTCTAAGGATAGGTGGAATGGATACAGTCAAATGAAGAATATCCTCTGCAGCAAATTATGCTTCTGCTTATGCATACAGAGGGGTCCTACAACATTTCAACTTCAGGAATATGCTATACCCAAAACCGTAAAGACAGTCCCCCTCAACAGTCTGCAGTAGACCTGGGGGGAAATTCAGGCTGAAAACTGGTATCAAGGAAAGCATCACATTGTGCAAACTCTAACTGTACACCCTTCTCAACCATACCAGGTATGGTATTTGCCACACAAATGTATTTTCCAATTTATAAAATGAAAATAATTTTTAATTTAAAAAATTGTACTTATATCCTCCATGGGCATACCAGCCGATTTGTTAATATAACAGAGCCACTAACATTTATTTATCCTTGAGACAGACAGTAGAGGAAGCATTTCTTAAGGGAGAGAAGGAAAGAAAGTGCTTTCACAGCATACCTAAATAGACGGCTAAGACAAATTCTGGGATTAACAAATTTGGGATGATACATTTGCCTTTCTTCTTGATTGATAAAAAGCATGACATTCCTAGACCTATACAGTTCTCTATATAATGTAAAGCTACTATTTATAGAGTAAGAAGACCCTGTTGGTTCTGAAGCTGAATCTTACAGAAAGTTGCTTGGGACTCTGGAAGATGATGTTAAATGCTGGCGATAGCACTGATGTGGTTTTGTAAAACTGAAGCTTAGCAATAGAAAATTCTTAAAACCTTTGGTAATAAAAAGGAGTTTCAAAGGTTGTCCATCAAGATGACTCCAAGACTGAAAAACACCTTGCAAGTCTAGCCATGAAAAAGTAAGCAGCCTCCTGCAGAGCTTTTACTTGTGAGAGTGACTGGCTACAAAAATCTTCAGTAGTACTTCTGTTTACCCACCTAGTCTGAAACATTATGGAGATGAGTTCACAAAAGCTGACCCTCTAGGTTTATTAAATATTCCATGAATATTCTGTGTGCATGTTGGGTTTTAAATAAAAAACAGAAAATACTGCCGACTACCATATGTTAAATACTTCAAATAACACTGGAGTAGCTCTGTTTGGTTTTTAATAATTCATTTAAATAACTTTTTTCATATCAACATAAAAATGTACAATATGGACACAATATAATTCTGGCATTATGAATATTTAGGTGCTTTTAGAGCTTTCTTTTCTGTGGGTTAATTTTGTTTATGGTACTCTCTGTAAACTTGGAGAACTTACTTCATTTTTTCCTGATTTTTTTTTACCTTGATATTAATAGCACTGCTATTTTCTCACCTGCGGTGGTATCACAGCATGTGGGCCTTCAGCAGCAGGAAACTCTTCATTGTCATGATTTAGCCTACTGTTCCTACAATCTCCTTCTTCCCCTTCCCATCCACTCTCTTCCCAGCTAACTAGATATAGCCTACACACAATCTGCCCTGCTTAGAATCATCTGCTATTAGTGCTCAATTAAAACCGTGGTTGTCACTGTAATGGTTACCAGCCAAAGAAAACCGAGCAATAACTAGCATACAGCCCATCCATCTAGCAGAGCAGGCCTACAGTGGTCTCTCCAACACGCATACTGCGTGCCATACATTGATCTACAATTGAACACAGGGTGATGCAGCTGTTCAATGTACTACTTTGTACTTGAGATGCACTGTGGAACAGGACCATGAGCAAAGGGTCTTACTCAGCAGACTGCAAACAAGATAACAGCTACAATTTTTGAAGTGCAAATCTATGGAACGAGAACAAATCCAGCATTTGGGCAAGACCAATCTTAAAAATTACTACAAAGCTGAAGTTCCATGTTTCCACATGGGATTCCGCAAGTAAAATTTGCTCACAGGTTTTATACCAAATAACAGGATGAAGACAGCCTGTGTGTCATTCTCAGATTACCACACATAAGGGAAAGTTTCTGAATTGGTAGATGGAAGTCACAGGATCTTCAATTCTCAGGTTGAAAATTGTTGTCTTCTGTGACATCACATCCAATAATTTAAATTGATGGGACCTACATAACAAAACTGCATCAAACTACACACCTTGTGTCCAAATGTAGCATCCTCGGAGGCCAAGACTTCGACCTGAAATTATAAGGAGAAAGATCATTTCAAATTTAGCCGCTACCAAGGACCTCTCTCCTGAACACGGCACCACAGTCCAGGCAGAGACCTGTAAGTGAAGACCCCAGTCTCTATGAAACCTGCGTAGGATAGGACATGCTGAACTAACAGCTGACGACCGAAATCCTCAAGAGAGGAAATTCAGAGAGCATCCCTCACAACACAAACAAGGTTTCTCAACCTAAACGACGTACAGAGGATGTGTCAGTATCCCAAAATTTACTGTACTACAGCAGGAACATTGCTCTCCCTATGGAGTTCTGCCAACCCCACCAAAAGACACCAAAAAGCTCCCTGAGCACAAACAGAATCATCTGCCATGACAACTCCCTGTAATAAAAGCATGTAAATACCTGAACTCTTCCCCTCCCATTATCTTCTAACCAGGCTGGGTACTCCTGCACCAGCAGCAAGCGCTCTAACAGCACTAATGGGAAACTGCAGCAGAGGTTTTGCTTGCAGGCTCCCATCCTGTCTTAGGCACAGCAAATTCTTTGAAAACTGTAGAATTGAGGGAATACAAACTCCCCAGGCAAAGGCCGAGACCAGCTGGCCGCAAGATACAGTGAACATTTGAAAGCTTGAGGAAAGCAAGCTGCTAGGTCATCTAGTGGTGCTCCAAATCAACCTGCTTGCTGGCTGCCATGTACCACACAGCTCTAAGAGCTGACACAGGCTAATCTGGGACAATAGGCAACAGGTGCAGAAAAGCAGGGGCACTGATTTTTCATTAGACTCCTTAAAAATACTTCACATTTTAGCACCTTTCACCTGAGAATCTCTGTGCTTTTATGAATTCTAATTAATTAAGCTTCCCAATACACCAGTGAAGCAGGAAATGTCATCATCCCAATATTCAGACAGAAAAGTAAGGCAGAAAGAGGTTAAATAATTTCTTAGTAGTCATGTGCCAAGCCAGGGACACACTCAGGAAAAGAATCCCAGATTTCTACTCCCAGGCTCAGAGTTTAACAACTAGGAAATTCTCTAGTTCTCTGATTTACATCCTATTTAAAATGCCTGCTGCTGAATGATAATTTATACAACTAGTATAACTATAACTAATGTATCTAATCTCCAGTTTAACTTAAGAAGAGTGAAGGATTTAAAGCAAATCAAGAGGGAAAAAACGAATGTCAAGTTTCAGCCTGAAGCACGTTATAATGCCAGAGTTATAAACCCCTGAACAAGAGGGTTTATAATGGAAAGGCTGATAAACTAACAATGATGGCAGCACTTAAATATATTTATGTCATGATCTAGCAACATATGGTATCTCTTAATCTCTAAATTAAAAATGGGAGGGAAAAAAGGGGGGAAGGAGATAAAGCATTTATAGGGACTAGGAATAAAAGAAGAAAATGAACCTGAAGTTACCCAATTGCAACCTGTCCAGCTGATTAGGAATGGCAGTAAGAGGGTACAAAACAGCATCTCATGCAATAGGAGGTAGGAAAAAAACCCCAAGTAAATAAAATAAATCTAAAATGTACTTATATTAAGCTTCTAATCCTTTAGGCACTTTATAAATATTAAACAATCAGTCCTGGTGAGACTGATAAATATCCATAATATATGTTACAGATGAAGAAACAGACAGAGGGTTAAGTGACTTGCCCAAGGCCAAAAAGAGAATAATCAGCCACTGGATTGGAAATAACAGTATGACTGCCTGTCACAATACAGTGCCCTACTCAGACACTCAAGCGACTTCTGAAAAAAAGCCATGCCAACATCAGAAGCAGTCTGGCTAGGGTTAATGTGGTACCCACCTAAACGGTGAATGCGCATTTTCACTAGGACTTAACTGTTTTAGTGTAACATCCAGCTGCTGTAACTAGACCGACCCCAAAATGTGAACAATCTTGTTCAAAACTCACTCATTTCTCCCTATCCCGTATTGTGCCGGTCACGTACCTTAAATGCTACCTCCGCACCCATTAATGCTTATTACCCTGTTACGTTTCTGTTGTGGAGAGTTATTAGGAAAACTGGAGCCTTCCCTGTGTCAGTGGGTCCCTCTCTCACCCCCCACTTTGAATCCAGCAGGGCTGTTTCACTCTTGCCAGCCTCAGTCCACCCTGCCTCCCTTGCCCGGCTGTCGCTTTCTCCTCCTCTCCTTCCCAAGCGGTCCCAGCTGGGCTAGCGGCCCCACCAAGCGTGCCCAGAGCTGCCTGCCCTCTGCCCTGCACTCCCTCAACGCTCCCAGCTGCAGGAGCACACTGCGGACGGCACAAAACTCCTGCACTGACCCAGCACAGATGAGGCAGAGCATCCTTTGTTTGGGCTCCTCACTCGGCCTCATCTGCAGAGAGGCCACCTCACCACGCAGGGACCTTCGCTGTACAGCACAGTGGTATTGTCAACAAATGGGCTGTGCTAATTAAGCTCCCGCTCGCTCAGGGCCAAGAGAATGCTTGCGATTGTCATAGTTTCAAAACACAAATGAACATGGCACGGTGACCAGCACATTTACAAAACTCAATCCTTCTTTTCACCAAGAAACTGAGAAAAGGAACAAACTGTGGCATCAAGGAGTAAAGCAGAAGTTTAAGCTGATGTAACATACTCTTAGTCTCTTTTTCAGATAGAAATATTTTCTTTTACGCTTAGACAAATAAAGCTCACAGAGACAATAAAATGGTTCAGAGTATGCTGGTGTAGATGATGATTCTAATTAAAAACACGTTATTGAACAGGACTGACAAAGCCACTTCTGCTTTTCCAAGAATGATCACACCACTTCTGTGATAAATGCTTGTCCTCACCTGGAGGATGATGCAATAAAACATCCTCTTTGTTACTACTGTGTTTACCAGTGTACGAGTGTCTTAGTCCATTCATTTTGGTTTTCACCTCTTTGTATAGAAGGCCCTTAAGATCAGTAAGAAACAAGTAACTGCTGACACCATAAGATACACAGTATAAAGTACTGAAACAAGATGTGGGCCAACCCGAAGTTTTTCTCCTGTTGAGTTAATAAAAAAACAAAAAAGCCAAAATGCATTACAACCTAGGCTGAGAGGACCCCCCTCTAGTGGGAATGAGAGTGTACTTCAATCAGCACCCACATTACCCGAGCAGAAAAGAAAATTTTGTGTCTTTAAGGATCAGGCAAGCGCCATCTTTCTCTTAATCATCTTCAAAATACATCACTTCCATTCCAATAAACAAAAAAATGAACAAGAGATTCATTATTGCTTCAAGATAATCAGACATTAATTAAGAACTTCTCATTATATACTTTTTTGTGGCAGTTAAACATTTCCTATTTTAGTTGTCTGTTCTGACTGTACATATGTACAGTATGTATGGGCAGGGGATGTTCTTCTTTTACAGTGAAAAATTCACTGCATAATTAAAAAAAGCAGACATGCTCTTAAACGAAGCACTGTTGATTTTATGTATCAGATACAGTAGCTTTTCCCTAGGCACTGCTCTGAATCTTTGCTGAATGCCCCTCTCCATCTCCACTTCAGTCCACTTTCCACTCCTCACCGTAGAGTGTTTTAGCTGAATGGGCAGCTTTCCCCATATTTTATTTCTATGTAAAAGCAACTTTTAACCACCGTTCACTGGTGTTTTTTCCAGTTTATCTAAAGAATCAAACAGCCTTTTCGCTTCTAATAAACAAACCCAAACCACACTACAGTATCCTGCAATTCTGGGCTAGAAGGCTATTGTAAGTGGTAAGGGGTAAATGATGGGGTACTGCTCTGAAGAGTGTGTGTATTAATCGCACACTGTGGATCAATTGTATTAGATGCAATTAGTGGTTTAAGCAGGAGTACCCCACAGCTGGAGGTCCTGCCTGGGCAATTTGCCCCTCCTAGAGTCTGCTCCCTGCTGCCGCCCCCAGCCGAGGCACTCCAGGGACCAGGGAGCTGGTCTCAGCACAGCCCCCGGGGCTGGCCCGGATGGCGCCAAGAAACCCTCCCAGACGCATGGCAAGACAAACTTCCCACCTCCCTGCACAACCTACGTGGTCTCTAAAATGGGCACTTGTGACCGAGACCACTACTGCTTATGTAGTATTCTATAACTCAGCAGCAGAATAGAATAGGATTTAATAGTGTTTTATTCTACAAGTCGGCAGAATTCATAAACATTCTCACGTCAGCCTGGAGGATCCCTGGTGAGTAACGCGGAGTACCCTGTAACAAGCTGGGGAGTAGCCCCGAGCCTCTTTTGTCAGAAGTAATGAGACTTACTCAGTATTTTTGTTTTGCTTTTCAATAAAGGACTCCTACAGCCCAATTCTACAAACAATATTGCATCGCAACTAAGAGATTTACAGTCTCCTAGTTGCAATGCGCAGAGTTATCATGCACAGAGTTATTTTTACCTCCCTGTCAAAAAGAAAAGGAGTTGAAACATAGATCAAAGCCTTGAGGAGCAATGCTGAACAATACCTTTTTGGAACAGAGTTGTGCAACCTAGTGATCAGATGACACAAGGAATGATTACAATTTGGTCTTCTCCAAAGCCATACTCGGCACTGATTTGGTCCTCAGCTCAGCCCAGCTCCTTGTCAAGATTTTGAGACAGGATTAGCTGGAACTGAGCAAGAGACATGGGAGGTGGAATACCATTAACAGGAGAAATTACAGCCACGCTTAATACCCATACAGAATATGAGGTAGCAAGTACTCAAGGACAAAACAACTAACTTGCAAAAGCCATGAGTCACAGAACCCCTCTCCAGCTCTTTTTGAGGAATCTGAAAATAAGCACAAATAATAATTTCTAATGCACACCAATTCCCATATAATATCCTGTTAACACTAATGCTGCAAAGGATCACCGATCCATATTTAACTACCCAGGCAAAAACTCCTAATACTACACACACTTAACGCTGCTCTCAGACTTGGGTCAGAGCTCCTCCGAGTTTATCTAATGGAGCTGCTATTTGCAGCTGGCCGGTGAGGGGGCTACAGCTACCCTGGCAAGAAACGCAGTAGACTAGAGCAGCTCTGATCAAGACAAAATATTCTGCATGGGCACTTAGCGTTTCCACGGGTCATACACAAGAATTTGCCCAGCTGGCTGCAAATTTTATAGGCTTTCTATTGTCATTTGTTTGACATTATTATTCTAGGAAAATTATAGCACAGGGCTTCTCTGATACCTAAAGGGTTTTTGCCAACTGCCTGCTTACTAAAAAGGCATGCCTCCGGCACTTTTAAAATATGCTCAAAACAAAACAAATGTATATGTTAATACTTGCATTCTTCAGTACTTCTGTTTTCCCTGTTCTGTAAAGATCAATCGGATCAGAAAGGACTCTCTTTCCCAGGATAACAAAATCCAAAAAGAATGAGGAAATACAGGTACTCTCTTCTGAATTACTGTCAGATCACCTTCTCGCCATTGGGGTGCCCTTCTTGCTCAGTCGTGGTAAGACAAACCACATCACACTGCCCACTCACAACCAAACTGTTTGCTCTTGTACCCACGTTTGCTCTCTGACTTACAGGGGTCTTCTTGGCAGGCTGGGGGAGGCTCTGTAATCCCAAAAACTTACAAGTGGGACTCATCAGTCCAGGCGCCGAGCGATGCAAATGTAACTCCAGCTACTATTTCCACACACCCATCTTGCCAAGCTGTCTATAGAAAGTAGCCTGGATAGCGTGGACACAGAGGATGCTGTAGTGCTTGGCGCAGATATACCCTCGTAATCCTTTCCTAGCGCAGATTCTCAGCTTTTAAGGTTTTCCCATCAGCCCACCCGCCCACACACCACCAGTTCTGAACTCATTTTTAAATGAAGGTGACAAGAAGTTAATCCAGTTTTCATTTTTCGAAGTCCTTAGGAAGTTTCTTTCAAAGATGAATATGGTTACAGTCATTCATATTTTTATGAAATCCAGTCTAACTAGCTGTAATATCTCCCCACTTTGCCTTCCTTTTGAAGGAATTTAGGATTCAGCAGTTGTAGAAGACGGTTGTCCTTCTTCTCATCGGAGCAAGAACAAACCTACATGTCCCACAAGTTTCTGGCAATTCTTCAAGGACGTACTGAGGGCACACACAGCTTTTAATGCGTGCAGAACTGGAGGAATAAACTTTGATAACTGCGACAATCCTTTCTTCCCTTTTTCTCTGCTAACTGCCCTCAGTTTTGTTTATTTTTAAAGGCAATTATGCATGTACTTCAGGCTAGGTTTCAGTCTGTAGCAAGTGAGGACTGGGCACCATCCCTGGGCAATCCTTGAGCAAATACACCAAAGACACACCTTTGTTATGACCCTGAATCTATGCCTGAAATAAAGGCAAGACAGCAGCACAGTATAAATCTCTTGAATTAAGAATAGATCAGCTGAGATTTCCTTGCTTTCTATACAAAGTCTGTTGAGACTACTTACTCAAGGCCTTTCGGTTAAGTAAATGCCATCTCCTCACAGTTTGACCTGTGTAAAAACTGGATACAGTGTGACCCAGTTCAGGGCAATTATTCATTAAATCTGGTATCTACTTTTTCTTAGATTATCTCTTTAATTTATTTTGCTTGTTCTGTGTGATATCGGTCATTTATCTCTTAGCTCACCAGCCCTAGCAATAATAAAGATCAGTGTTCTAATTTTTGTAGCCGTAACTTTTAGCTCCAAAAATACAAATTCAGTAATAAAATTATCTCTTTTTAAATGACAAAACAACTTTGTGTGTTACTTTGTGTCAAAAAAGTTTGAAAAGATGTTTCAAGAAACAATACTGCAGCTCAAACTTGCTTATTAATTCTCCTCATTCTCCTTATTAGCATGTACAGACAACACAGGGGCTCAAGGACGCAGCTCGCTGAAGCAGCTCTGTACTTGGTCAGCCAGTGTTCGAGATAAAACACAATAATGCCTCATGTTTTTAAAAGCTGTACAGTGGGACAGATCTGTCCTCTGCCTATTTTTAAACTTTCTCTTAAACGCCCATGTTTTGGGGGAAGCTGATTTACAACAACAACAAAAATCATTCACATCTTCAACGTAGTCCCTAACACACATTCTTGGACATGTTATGTTATTGACTAACCTGCTGGTTTAGTCCCCCATTGCAAGTATTTTGCAAAATCCTGGGAACAAGGCCAATCCCTAAGAAGTAAAAAAATTAGACTCTAGGTATTAGCTAACTAAAAGCAATAATCATCATCCCTGTGAGATATAATACTTACAACAGAATTACATATATTAGAAGCAGCTCAGGAGAAAAGAAAGTTGTGTGCTATGGAGCAATGGGGCAATTCCTGTAACCTCAAAAAGACAGAAAGGCACAAACATTCTTAGGTCTGCACCAGGAAACAACCATTACAAATCCCAAATGAACTGACATTCAAGATTGTGTACATGCCTACTGAGAGCACGCTCACTGCAGGGGAACCTATGAGACCTATCTGTAAGCGCGCTCCCATCCCTTACAATTTCGCGATAACTTGTTCCTCCGCAGGTACCACATAAACAGCTGAGCAGCAGCAAATTCATGACAGCAACATGTTCATCTGCTCTTGTCATTAGGAGATTAAACGGGTAAGTTATATGTACACATGCACACATTCTCCCTCTGTAAACATATATTCATAGTTCAAATTCTTTTGTATTTTTCTGTCATACTGTTTTTCATATATAAATATATATGCAAAGATGTGTAACATACAATTAGTTCTTCCACACCAGAACGCTGCATGAAACAGAGCAACTGCACTGAAAATTAGCTTTTGATATTTATTTGTTTGACAATGTAGAGATCAAAACGATTGTACTTGGATCGAACTCTCAGAGCAGTCACTATTTAATTTCCCTTAAGAAAAGAGTGGTAGATATTATAAGACAAAATTCCAACCTTTCATCCTCATGCACTCTAATATATGGGAAATCCTGAAAAACTGTCATTATACCACGTGACATAAGCAGTAGCAATTACTCCCACTGGTGAGCCTCTTATTTAGGTATTGCATCTGCATCTTTCCTAATCCATTTGTATTTCTTAACCCTCTTGTTCCAACACCATGATTTAATTTTAATTCCCCACTTCCGAAAGTGGGCATCATAAAACCTCATCTAACAAAGTACACTGCCAAGGGTCTCTACAGCAGCCACCTTTGTGCGATCGCACTGTTGGGCTGTAGAGGGACCCTACACAGAAAACACCAAAAGGAGTTAAAACGTGGCTGCCCTCTACTCGCAGGGCTGGAGGTTCCCACTGCCACAGCTCAGCAACCCAAGGGCACCTCAACACCCCCTAACAGCCCTTCTCCGACAAAGTCGGGTTGCTCAGATACAAGATGCCATCAACCAGCAACTAGGGGGTGGTACTGAACAGCTGCAATGCCATAATGCTTTCAAATATTCCAGAAAGTTCCAGAAAGGCATGCTTTAAAGCCGCCCTCACTAGTGGGGAGGGGTTTTGCAACTACAGCGTACTCCCCTGCCCCCTCTTCCTACCTCTCTATATAATTCCTGTACGTACCACCTGTAATAGTGAGAACAAATACAGTCCTAGCTAAAACTACACGTCTTAAACAACTTAACAATCTTGCCTAAAAGAAGTCAAACAATTTGCAGCAAAAATTGAAAGTAACTGGCCAAGGACAAAATCTTTAAAGAAACAAAGCTTCAAGTTTCAATTCTACGCCATTCTGTCCGCAGCTTTCTTATTTAATTGAGCCTGTATACAATCAACATCAAAGATACTAAGCTATTTTGTGCTGAAAATATTGGAAGCATGTTTGGAAGAGGTGGCAAACAGAAAGGATCTGTCAAAGGTAACAGATGTATCAAGGGCACCAAGCACTGTGAAGAAGGCGTTAATTATCTATGCTGAAAAAGAAAAGGTGTTTGAAAAACAGAAACTGTTTTCAAAAGATTCAACATATTCCTATTGTGCTCAGGAGAAAAAGCTGCCTGAACCTTAGACAACATTATTTTGGGTATGTGGGTTAAAAAGATTTTTTTTTTAAGGCAAGGAGACACACAATGTAGGGAGCACTCTGTTTCAGAAACAGGGCTTTAACTTCAAAACCTTTACTGTGTCTCACAACCGATTCCATCTGTAAATTGCATTCTTTATTCCTACTTTTAATGGAATGGGTAACTTACACAACCAGGCTGAATCTCAAAAATAACAGGAAAAGAACACCTTTTTGAGCACCTTTTTGTAATTTAGCACTATCTCCACAGTACTTTCAACTCCTGCCCTACAAGGACCGTTTCATTTTCCCTTTTGCTTTATCTACAAAAAAGCGGTGCTTTTTGAGAATAAAACACAAATAAGAAAAAAGCTGCACCAAGGCAAAATTTGTCACCAGAGGATCTACCCTACGTACAGCTTATGTCCTTACTAACTTTTTTCTAGATTGTATATGGTTCTACTCATCCACAACCTAGTTCTGAGTCAGGAGAAGAAATGATTCTTCATTGCACCTCTGCTCTCCCTCTCCACCTTCCCTCGTAGGAGTGGTGAATCGGGATTTTATAAAGCATGGTTCTGAGAAAACGGGTTAACACAAAAATGGCCCTTTTCATTTTCAACAGGAAAAAAAATCGGAACGGATCAGAAAGGAGACGAGCAGCAATTAAAGGCAAGGAAAGCGTCCAACTTTACACACACAAAAAAAGGCTGAAACCTATTTCTCTGAAGATAATTAAAACATACTAAATGCATGTCTGATATTGCATACTCAGCTAAATGAATGTTGTTGCCATCGGAGTGTGATATGATCAACAAGAGAACCACGGTGGTCCACACAAGTGGTAAATTACGTGGGGAAATGGGCTAGGCAATTCCAGCAGGGATGTAAGAGGCTCTCAGAACCCGGTCCCCACCTTCCCTACTAGACAGACACACCATGCTGTATATAGAGGGTGGCTACTACTGACAACATCTGGGCAATTCACCCGGGCATCATCGGGGATCGTCAGATCCAGAGCACGGCTTTGGAAGGGATGGTTCCCACAATGAAGTATCAACACACCTGGCAAACAGTCCTGCAGGAGGAACCCCCTGGGTAATGTTCTGTTTTTCATACCGTAACTTGAAAAGGTGAATCTATGGAACAAGACTCAGCTGAACTAAATTATTTTCCCAATGGCCTGGGCAAAATTTTCTCTTGAACTATTTTAGGCTGTGCTCCCTTCATCTCCCCAGAAGGTACAAAGATTGATAAACATTCTGATGGGATTAACTGCTTTAAAAATTATTCAGATGTCACAGCTGGCCAGTTTTTGACCCTTCTGGTATCAGGACTTAAGAGTTTACTGGGAAAGAACAAGTGCTCCAGTCAGCGCCATAACTCCTCCACGCTCTTCCAGCTCACAACAGCAATACGCTTCCGCAGAACTGAAGGAAAAACTGGTTCTCAAAGACAGTCTGGCTTTACATGGAACCGTTCGATGGGGCAGGCGAAAACACAAACACTCCTAGCAGTCACCTCAGTCCTAAGCAAGGCGCATAATAATAAAAGCCTTGATAAACTGACAAATTCTTTGTGGTTTTTTTTCCATTTTGCTTGAGTTCTCTTATCTGTTGTAATAGAGGAAAATGAACACAAGCCCTGAAAACACGTCCTTCATAAGCACACATTCCATGATCCACATGCACAAAGCCCGAATTTGCATACAGGAATCAAACAATTAGGTTTCCCCAAATGCTTGAACTACTTCCACAGATTGGGACTTTTGCTCACCCAAGCAAGTGCACAAGGTAGGATTCTGCAGTCCGCCTCAGCATTTTGCTTATTTGCTATACCCATAAACAAACAAACAAATTTAAGTCCAAATTCTTCTCAAAGTTACTTCAAGCAAATAGCAGCCCACTTACAAAAGCCTGATTGATTGCAAAAATCTTGGCTTCAGAATTCAATTACATGTTAGAATATTAAAAATTCTGGAGTCCATAAACAATGACTATAAACCTGTTTATTGCATTTTTAGCATTTTATTTGAATATTGCAATATGAACTATAAACGTTTTCCCCACCCACTTCTCTCCTTGTTTGCTGGAGTTTCTTCATGCAAACAGAACAAGAACGACACTCGAGGCAAGAGAGGAGAAAGGATGTGGCAGGCTACTGACACGCCACCTCCTCACAAACTCTGATTCTTCACTGTGCTTTATGCCTGTTCTGTGAGCTTTATTCTGGGTCCATGAGGGTGCTTCTGGATAATTACAGGATACAAGCTAGCATTTTTTTCCAGCCTGTCTCAATTTCAAAGTCAGCCCCCCTATTCATGCCCTTATTATTATTCAAAGTAAAACTGCAAAACAAATCAATTGCTAACAGCCTTGTGCGGTTCTCCTCTAAACGTAGGATTTCTGTACGGTGGTGTGCTTATAAGGTAATATTCAGCACAGCAGTACACGTTCAGGCAGGAGAACCTTGTGTAAATCCTCAACGTCAACGACCGTTTTTGTACAGATTTTTTCTTTACACACATATATATTGCATGGGTTAGACTAAAAGAGGACGCAGGAAGTACCCGAGTAAAGATTTTTTCGTGTAACTTTTCCTGAAGAACTAAACCCCGGCACTCACCCTGTTTTCCAATTACGGTATCTGCACCAATTACAGCAGTAAGCTGGTAGCCCCGGAGACAGCTTTTTATACTCATTTCAAGCTCATTTTACTCAATAAGTAAAGAAAGATTTGAACTACAATCTCAAAGGTGAAAGGCTAGAGTTTTAATTTCTGAACTGCGCGGCCCTGGCAGGTCTTTCCAACACTTCTATGTTTTGTGGAGTCCATTTTGTTTCTGTATTTATTTCCACTAAGGATCCCCCTTTCCTTTCAAACAAAGAATGTACCACTGTACGTACGAGGGAGCCAGCTATGGACAAGGTTTTGCTGCACCTCGTGTGTTAAGTCTCACTCTGAGTTTACAAACAGCTGTCCCATGCATCTCCACTGGATACGATTTTAGTCTAGACAGGGGAAATCCAAGCTACTGCTGCCCAAACAACATAAACACAGGAAGATTTTCAATCAATCATTTCATTAATAGGAACACGTCTAATAATATAAGGGGAGGGTGTTTTGGAAGAAAGCCTATTTCAGAGCCTGAAACAGTGTAATTGCGTGGTATTGTTCTTGTGCTAGGCAGGGCTATGGAACGACACTCTCACAAACCAGATTTTGGTGCCGTGATAGATTTCAATAAAATGAGCCTTGTTTCTCCAACACAAGTGGCTTTCAAAGACCACTGACAACTTTGAATTAAATGGTAAACAGACTAAATAAGACTTGCACAGCGCTGGCATTCATCTCTGCTTTGATACAATCAGGTCAGTGCCCACACAAATATATTTCTAGCATGACCATTATTTCTGGTTTTCAAGTTGTTTTACCTGGGAAACAGCGTTAAACACAGCAGTTACTAACATACCAATTACTCTCTCCTCTTCTGTGTCAGCCTGTTGTCTGTCCCCAAACACACATATGTCTAGAAATAAACTGCTTCTAATGCAGTTATTTCTGCGTTGCTACATTTTTAGAGAAAAATGCTGCGGCCACCCTTCCTACCTCTGGAGCATCCACATACTTATTCCTAACAAAATAAAAAATAAGAACATTGCAAGGCTTTTTTCAGGGGGAAGAAGGGGAAGAAGCTATTCTTCCGTCCTTAGTTTAGCTTTTTTTTTATTCCTGGGTAATAGCTGTCCCTTCATCAGGAGGCTCAATTTACCATCGTGATCTCAGATTGACTTTTACCAGTGGGTGTCAGTGTAACAGTGTAATGATATAATGGGGGGAGGACAGGGAGAAAACACATGAAAAAACAAATATTAAGTTTTATTTTTAAATGCCACATTTATATGAAAAATGAAGAGAGAGAACATTCCCTTCCAGAGCCTATCTCACTGCTGATCTCTGCAAAGATCCTCTAACTTTGTGTGTGTTTACATTAACATGCCCAACAAAACTGTTTTCAACTGTTTTTCAGACCTACACATGCTCTGTGTGTGTACACACACGAACATGGACATGCAGTAAATGTTTGATGTATAAACCTTTTTCACCGTTTTGACAAAGTGAGACTGTCTCTTTAATTCAAATTTCACAGTGAACAGTTAAGAGGCTCTGTGGACCCCAACTTATTAACCTGTGCCAATTTAACTAGTATTACTCAAGAGGTTCAGAAACCTAAAAATAGGTGTTAATCTGTGCAGACTGACAGCAACTAATCAGTACCTGCCCTGTCACAACGTCTGTCCCTCCTACTCATTGGGGGGGGGGGGGGGGGGGGGGAAAGTACAGCACTTGGGGAGGCAAGAAAAGGAGTTTCAGTTTGCATTTCTTTTCTGAAAGAGGAAAAAAGCGTATTTGGTAGTGCTCAATATGAAAACTTGTTTCCATACTAGCAAGCAATGGCTTCCTGAAAGCAGGAACCACTTGAACGTCTACAAAACCATTCTGTCGAAGTGATAAAATCCTTTATTTTCCCTTACCATAAAAATAAACAAACTTTAAAAACACTGACCCTAGATTCAAGTCTAACTGGATGCACGGCATGCATTTGAAGTTTTAAACGTGCAACTTCTCTCTTTTTAAATGTTGTTACATTTATAACCTGGTTCAGAGACTCCCCACCAGCACAACAAAGGTAAGTATGCCTACGCAGGTATGTCCTCTTCTTCACTTGCCTGGTTCCCTAGAGTAAACCGGTCCTGCGCATTAGAGCTGACCCTAACCATTACATGCTCACATACTCGGCTGCCTTTTATTAACATAAACAGAATTATACGCTGAGTGAAGAGCAACCCAAGTTGCAGATCACAGATTACCAGGTGCTACAGCTACAGGGACAACAGTGGCACTGCCCATAGAACCATACCCTAGAAAAGTGGATTTTAAAAAAAAAAAAAAAAAAAAAGTCAGTTGGGCCAGCTCTAACTATGCTGTCAAATAAAAATAAGCACTGAACTGGGTTAGGTCTTTCCGTATATAACTTGTACTGTTCGGGATAGACCGGATTTTGTTAAAGGGAAGAAACATTTTTCCGAGTAAGCCACCACGGGCAGATTTGCAGGAAGTACCAAAATAATGTAAAACAATTCTGTAAAGCCATTGTTAAGAAAAGGAAGTAAACAACACTGGGTTAAGGTGGGAGGGGGGCGCGCTTTGCGAGCCTCGTTTGTGCGTGGCTGAAAAGAGGGGAAGGGAAGAAAAAAAAAAAAAAGGCAAGCAGCCCGGGGCAGGCCGCGATCGGGCCTTCCCTCCCGCCAGCCGGGGCCGCGGAGCCCGCAGCGGGCTGCGGCGGGCGGCGGGGAAACAAATGGCGGCGGCGGCGGAGCGAGTGACTGCGTGAGGGAGCGAGCGAGTGCCGCCCCGCGCCCCGCTCCCGCAGCTGCGCCCGCGCCCCGCCGGCCCGCGCGCCAATGGCGGCCCGCGCGCCCCTCCCCCGCCGCCGCGCCACCAGACCTGTTTTTGTCTGCTTCAGCAGCGGCGCTCCAGCCCGCGCGGCCGCCGCCGCCTCCTCACCCCCCACCCCCCCCACCCCCCCCCCCCGGCCTGATTTTCCATCCCTTTTCAACCATCATCCACTCATTTTAATTACGCGGAGCGAGCTGCAACTCATCCAGCCTGAAAGTTATATTAAAAAAAGAGAGAGAGTGTGGGGAAAGAGGACGGGAGGAAAGAGGGAGATGGGAAGAGAGAAAAAGCAGTTGAGGGTGGAGTTACAGCCGGCGAGGGCATGATAAACAACGCTCCTTGCCTTACAGTAAATTTTAATGCAACGTTTTATTTTAAGCTTTCTCCGAGGTCAGCAGAAACTCCCCCCTCCGCGTTTCTCCCACTCTCCCAAGTCCTCTCAGAAGAAGATATGTATCTTTGGTGCCTAGCCCTTTAACGCACGACCTAGAAAAAATATGAAGAAAATAAAAAACAGCCCCGAAGGCGCAGCAGCCCCGCGGGCAGGGGCTAGGCTGGCCGACGAGGAGCGGGCTCCTCTCCACGAGTTCCCAAGTTTCCGTATTTAGGCCGCCTCCAGGTTTCGCTGCTCTTTAAGCCACCCTGAGGGATTAACCAAGGGCCACTAAACGCCGGGAGGGAGCGGGCGGGAGGCGGCGGCCTTCGGCAAGGAGAATCCGCCTGCCATTTGCCTCGGCCCCGTCCTCCGCGGGGAGGGCGCCTGCCCTCGGCACGCAATCCTCGGCGTTTATGTGGATGTACAAAGGCACATCTGTGCGTGTCGGAGGGCCAGCCTGACGTGTTTTCTGCTCGCAGCAGCTGCGGTTTCTGAGGAAACAAGGCTGATTTTCTAGTCAGGCTGGAAGGGCGCTTTCCCCCCCCCCCCCCCCCTTTCCAAGCGCCTACGTGCGGGGGTGGGGGAGCGGGAACGGCTGGGGGAGGAGAGGAGAGAGGAGAGGCCGCGCCGCAGCGGAGCCTCCGGAGCCGGCGGGGGAGGGGCAGGCCGGGCTGCGCCGCGCGGGGCCTGCCGGGAATGGGCTCGCGTTGGCTTTCCCAAGGCGGCTCGGGCTGTCGCAATCCCTCACCCTGTCGGTTGTTGGGTGTTTAGTTTTTTGTTGGTTGTTTTTTTTTTTTTTTTAATTCAGCCGTTGTAGTCGCGCGGCTGTTGCGCGAGGGTTCGGAACTGTCAAGGGGTGCCTCACATGGTTTGCCAAAAATCCATTTTAATCCCGCCAACTTGGGTGGGGTGGGGGTGGTGGAAATAAAGCCCCACTTAAGTAAATCCTTGCACTTCTCGGTCCTGCGGGGCGGATTTTCACGTTCTCCCCCCTCCACGGGCGTCCCCTGCTGCTTCCCCACCGCCCTCAGAGGGAGGGGGCTGGCTCCTGGAAAGGTAAACGGTTAATTTAAACCAACTCCCAATTATTTAAACCGACGGCAGATTTCCAACGCGATAACAATTTTGCAGGGGATGAGCACATCTGAGCTGGGGGTGTGTGTGTGTGTGTGTTTGCCCTTCCCTCTCTCCCTCACATTTCCCGAGCCCCTTTTCAAAAACCCGGCCCTGGCAACCCAATTAAAAAAAAAAAAAAAACAAAAACAAAAAAAAAAACAAAAAAAAAACAAAAACAAAAAAAAACCCCACACCCCACAGATAAATTCCCGTGCCGATGAATGATTAACTCCGGCGCGGAGACGCAGGCCGGGGCGGCGCGGGAGGAGAGCGGGAGCTGGCGGGGGCGGCGGCGAGGGGCCCGCGCGGGGAGGCGCCCGCGCGCAGCAAACGGCCTCCCGCCCGCAACCCCCCCCCACCGCCGCCCTCCCGGAGGGGCCTTTCGGCAACACGGGTTCGCCTCCACGTGAAATTTTGTAAGGCCGGTGAGCTACCTGCCATCGTGAAAAAGACACTAAAATTAATTAAACTGAAAGGCTGTTGAGCGATCCTGGGGCCGACAAGGACGTGCCAGGCAAGATTAAATGGTCCGAGTTAAAAAGGAACGCAGCACTGCAGCTCCCCTGATCTACCCGCCCCCAATAAAACCCCCTCGTAACTAGAAATTAAAGACGGGGGGAAGGGGGGGTGGATGGGACGGACACGGAGGGTGGGAACTGCTCCTGTTCTGACAACGACGGGAAGAAGAAAGAGGGGACCAGATAACAGTCACACGGAGAGCCTTTCGCTAAGTTCGGTAAATAAAGTCCTAATTGACTGTAATAGGCAAAGGTGGAAGATAGAAAGAAACATTTGTGCTCTCTGTTCCGATACTAAAAGTGTCAGATAAAACTTTAATCCCTTGTAGCTGTTTAAAATGTCCAAACGTTTTGCTGTGTGCACACCGTAACATTAATTTCACTGATATTTAGCACTCGAGATAACTGTAGACAAGCAAGGGATTGATTCTGAGATATAAAAGCTGTTACAAATTTTTCAAACTTGATTGCCTACTATTAGGTACCTATGTTCATATTTAGTCACTGAAATAATTGGCCTAATTTTCAGAAATGATAAGCACTCATATTTTCAATTAATTTCACATCTCTGAAAATTAGGCCATTACGGATCTAAATTTGACCTAGGTTTGAAGATTTTGGTAGTATCTCTGAAAGAGAAAAAAAAAAAAGAAGTGATTGCGACCAAATACTGGCATAATTGCTTAACACTAAATATGGAGAGACTAGAAAGGGAATATACATTTATTGGGTGACAGTATCTAGTGCTACAGAAGCTACATGACAATCGCACTGAACATATTCAAAGCTCTGTTTGAATCTGAATCTTAGACTGGTTCCAGTTACTGCTGTGGAAAAAACTAATATAAACAACTCCCACCCCAACAGAAAACAAAGCCCACATTTACAAATTGTCAGGACTGACCCAAAACATTTGGCCGTATTAATCACGCTTAATGCACATTTTCCCACAAAGGAATTAAAGCAAAAAAACCACCTCTGCTTTAAACGGGAGAAAAGGCAAACTGGGTAAAGACTGCACATGCATATATATACACCTTACTGAATGTAATTTAACTGTAATTTCTAACTGTACAAGGGCTGGTTTTTCCCACAATTTGAAACGAACTTTTCTGTAAGTTGAGCAAGGCACAGGGGTGGCTCTAAAACGTAGTATTAGAGGAAAAAAAGATTATTGAGAAATGCCAAAAATAATCATGTTTCTTGCCTTCTGCCAGAACTGGAGTCAGTTTTACCAAGCGGAAGCACTGAGAAATCCTGTGTCTGGGCTCAACACGAGGAAAAAAGCTTTACAAAACATGAAACTTTCAGGAAGAGAGTTTGGATTATTTTTATACATCTTCTAGTTTGTGAACCTGTAGTAGGTACTTAGATCATTATTCTCATATCCCTCCCCCTCCATTTTACAAGAGCTAAAAAATGCCCCCCTACAAACACTGGAATGTAGAGGCTGAACGGTTGTGTTGTTGTTGTTTTATGTTTTTTTTTGTTTGTTTGTTTTGTTGAGTTTGGTTTGTTGGTTTTTTTTAAATTATCCAAGAGGCAAAAAATCCAGTCCCTGTTCCATCCTCACCTCTTCCCCTCCTCTCTCCAATGCAAACCCTGAAGCGAACTCCCAAGTCAGAACGCCCTGGGAGCGGGCATCCAGCCAGGCTTCCCTGAGGAGGCAGGCTGCTGCCTCAGCCTCACCCCCACACAGGGCAGCAGCAACAATCCCTCCTTCCCCGGCCCTGTTTGCCAAAAAAAGGTGAACCCAAGGCCCTGCTGTAATTGCCAGGCAGTGTCTTTGGCTTGATCTAGGTCCCTTACACAGGGAAAAATCAACTGCAGTGGCTTTAAATGTACTAGAGCTTGTTGCTGTTTGCAGGCCTCCTAGGCATACAGATTGCAGGAGACAATTTACGGTTTTCTTCCAGGAATCCTGTCCCAGCCCTACTGCAGTCGGGGAACGCGTCAAGCAAGGGCGAGTTGCGCGCTGCGCTTGAGATAGCCAACCGAAGGTAAAATTTCTAGCCACAATCGTGTAGTTCTCAAATGATTTAACAAAGCTGAAATCCTTAGAGAAACCTAAGGGTTACCTTGACCTGCTAAATTGTTTGAAAAACCCAAATTATCTCATCCTCATCGTATTACCTCATGGCAGTTAACTTGCTAAGAATGCTGCTCTTTGATGACAAGCCCTTAAAGGCACAGTGCAGAATCTCCTCACTGTACTTGCTTTCCCTGTAACAGCTTTGGGAGGCCCTGTAGGAGTGATGATCTGTCACTTCATAAGCTTCTGCAGACTCACTAAGACTAGCTCAACTAATGGTCAGTGTTAACGGCTGAGGGGGAGGGAAGCTTCAGGAACTGAAAGGCATGGAGGAAGAAAAATCTGGTAAGCTTCTCTGATCTACGGGGAAAAGCACAAATGAATGACCACCATCTTTTCAAAGAGAACACCTGCACTTTATCAGTACTTTAATATGGACAAGTGTAAGTTCAGATATAATGACTTGTAAGCAGCAGATTTGACTTTAAGGCAGAAGAAGGTACTTTTTTCAGGTTTGTACTATGTGAGCAGTAACAACAATTGAAAAAAATCAAGCAACAGAAAGCAAATGGTCTGTTTATATTTTAAAAAAACCAAACATCTAATATGTAGACTATATTGGCTTATGACCTTTTCAAGTGAAAACATTAATGCTCTGTACGTATGATTTTCTAGAGCTGCCAACCAGACCATTACAAGATACAAAGCATTAGAAGCAAATGCCATCCCTTTCAGTGCCTGTTAAACAGAAGGTGACCCCAATTCCTTGAAAATAAGCCTTCCAAAACTCCAGAAAAGCAAGAAAATTCCCTTGCTGGTAACTAAATCTCTCTTTCCAAATCTTCCAAAATCCAATAGCAACATTTAACACACACAGACACAATCACAAAGCTCTGAAAAATGCTTTTAAAAAGTTCTAAGACAGCCTGTACTGCCTCATAGGAATTATTCACATCTCTTTCCATGCTGCAGAAGGAACACTTGAAAGGGAAAATAAGGTATATATGCATAAATATTTGACATACCGGTCCAATCCTCTTAAAACTTAGGAAAATACAGAACATGTGAAAGGAGCCAACCCAGACGAACGCCTGCATGATTAGATGAGTGCTGCCTTCCATTCCCTTCCCTTTACCACTAAATGAAATTGTCATTAGCGGAGTGTCAGTCCCAATATCATCAACTTAATAAAGCAAGATTGAAACAGGAGACTAAGCCAGTTAATGCAGTCCTCCAAATGCAACCCGTACGAGAAGAAAACTGTTTGAAAGGCATGGTGCTGCTTCTAGTGGAGGGACTAATAACTAACAGACTGGACAACTATTCTTGATGGAAAAAAGGCAAGGTACTCGTTTCACTGTACAGAACACTGAACACCTACATCTAATAAAGGTATGGGCAAAGAAGAAACATGAGAACAATACAGAAATGGGTTGTTTACAATTCAAGTACCTCAAAATTCTCCAGTAAGGAATGATCAGCAGACGAGCAGTAGATAGGTCAGGCAGATACAGCCTTGGGCATTTTAAGAGACTGACATGGAGATGCGTTGCCACGGCTCCTGGGTACTTCCCTTTCCACCTCCCAATTTGAACTAGCATGATCACCACTGTTCACATGTGGGTGGGTAACACCCCCTAAACACAAACTATTTACTTGCTGATCCCACCAATGCACTGCATGCAAGGAAAATCCTTACATGGACTACACACACTCCCTCACAAGGTTTCTCTGAAAATAAACCCATTATGGTAGATGTGGGCAAAAGTGAGAATTCATGGTCTTTGGAGGAAGTTTGAGTCTTCTCCAGGGATGGGAAAACTGGGATTGTTTTAATACCATACAAAGGCCAGGCACCCAGATCATAATGAGGAAAGCCAAAGAAGTTTCAGGGTAGCAATTCAAGAAGCTACTGAAGCTCTCATCTTCTACCATGCATCAAGAGATTCACCAACAGAGCTCTACATGCTCCATAGCACAATGGGACCAATTTCTGAAACAAGAAACCTGTAACAAAGCTAATTTATTCCATCAGAATGAAATATCCTTCATTAGGTTCCCCACAATCTGTCATAAACATGGCTTTTATTTGAAAATGTTCAAGCATAAAATTCTTCAATAATTGTTTTTAACCATATTTTACAGTTATAGGTAACTGTTCTTGTATAAATATTGTCTATGTGTACATTCTCACTGTGAGTGAAACCATATGCAAGCACAGAAAGCCTAAGAATTTTATTTCCTCAGCAGTATCTACAGAGGAGGGAGACAAACATGACCTCCTCCACATGCCCTGCATACGGCTATGAAATCAATGGCATGTGCTCCTCTACTTCCTGAGAATTTTTTTTCTAAGAGACTCCAAGGAGAGGGATAACAGGATGGTTTGTGAAAACACAGGAGAATAACACACCTTAGAGGTAGAATGGCTACGAGTAGATAACCTTTCCTTCTCCTTTAAACGCCTTTCCATGTAAGCTCAAAATTGTACTTCCCACAAAATACCGTTTACCTAAAGAAGGGTTCCAGAGTCCATGGGAGATGGAAGATCTGCTCTCCCAACACCAGCATCAATCAGCCAGGCTCCAACACGGTACAAAGCTTGGTAAACATATGAAAAAAATCCTCTAGGTAATACTGAAAAAACTTGAGAGAGGAAATCTGCTTGCATTGCCTGAGCTGTGGTGGAGCATGTCTGGGTCATCACATGGCTTCCACTTTCCTAACTGACCCTCACAGCATTATTCAACTAGTGATGGTCTTGGTGTTGAGAGCACCAGGCACAGAGAGTTCCTAGTCACAGATCCAGAAAGCTGAGGGAGTCCTCCTGACAGAGTATTTTTTCTTTTTGTTTTGGTCACAAAACATGTCAACCTGAAAGCCGTTAGAGGAGGCTCAAATGGAGTTCTGACATGGCCTCGGGAAGACTTAACTTGTGCCCTAGAAGTTGCTTGCTCTGAAGAGTACCTAATTAAGGGTCCACCACAAGACCCTGGATCTCTCCTTTCCTTTTGGCCAAGATCATATAGACATGAAGAGGACCATCAGCTTCTCTGCAAAAATAACAGGGAGGGCAGGTGGACACTGGCTGTAACCGACGAGTAATCCAGAAGGCAAGGCTGATGCTGACATTTCACTGTAGGACTCACTCCTCAGCCAGAGGAGAGATTTCATGGATCCTTCAGCAATCTCCGGAGGGTGGGGTGAATTAGCACTGAGAAAATCTCTACTTGTGAGTTCTAGGCAGAGAGGGAGAGCAAGTGCAACCTGAGCAAACTTAACAGAGGCCCACTTCTTTTCAGCTCAAGCAAGTAATCCAGAATGCTGGGCAGAGCAACCTGAAACAGGGTCATGTTTGTTTTGTTCCTCTGCAGATACTGCTGAGGAAATAAAATTTTCTGGCTTTCTGTGCTTGCATATGGGTTCACTCACAATTTCAGCCACCCACCAAGCTGAAAAATGTGGTTTACTTGATGATATACATCCATTTAATATATATTCCCAATCTTCAGTGATTTGTAATTCAAGACTTGCTGAACCAGAGGTCACACATCTTTGTAGTAAATAACATTTGATAGAGTTTTCTTCCACTCATTTATCCAGTCTTTATTTTGAACCCATGTACTTTTTTGGCATCTGCAACATCCTACAGCAAAGATATCTACAGCTTAATTTAGCTCTTCTTGTTTACTTTCAGCAGGCTACCTGGCTTTGGAAGAGACAGAAGTGGGACTGGACTTCACAGGTGTTTCTGAAATGGCACCTCAAGATACAACTTCTGCACTTGTATATTTGGTCCTAGAATGCAAGAACATGAACCTAAGTCCTAAAGCACTCAATATTCTTCCCTCAGAAACGTCCCTTGTAAGCCAGCCACCCAAATACTGATATTGATACACACACACACACATATATATATAAAATGATACCTTTTACAAGCAGGAGACCTGTTTCTGTGCAGACATGAGGTGGGAATCAGAGCATTCCAGGTGCAGCACAGTTCCTGCACCCATCAGTTGTTTCCGTTACTAAGATGAGCCAGAGCAACCATTGTGAACAACCGGAGCTGTCACCCCCAACACTTTGGTGCTGCCATTGCAAGGTACCAGAGCCCAAAACATATGCCAAAAAGCAGGGGGGTGTTGGGGTGGGTGGTGTGAAGACAACAGTCTATGTCCAGGACGCCTCTTACTGAAAAGCCAACCTTTCATGCTCGGAAAGCACAGTTTGAAAGGTTAAGTCTCTTTGGCATTTGAGATAAAACAACTATCTCAACTTCTGCCTTAGTAGGAGGAACGAACAACTAGCAGAACTTGTTACATTGACTAATTCACAGTCGCCTTACCAGAGGAAGAATGTTTGGTGGGAATACCCTGGTTAAATGTGCACTAATCAACTAAGTGCAAAATACGATTTACTTTGATAGTTTAAATCACGGTATTTCCCAAAATTTGAATTCAGCATTATTTCTAAGGTAAGGTGAATACCTCAAAGTATTACCAAAATTGTGGCATTCCTTTACAAAATATGTTTTTCAAAGAAAACACCCCTCAGACAAACTAAAGCCATTAACATCATCTTAAAAGGCAAAAAACCCCATAGGTTTATCAGTCCTGTCCATTGACAGATGTTGTACAGGAGAAGAAGCTGCTCTAAAGAGTTAACAAAGATTATTTTAACTTCACTGCCCCCATCCCAGTTATACTTTCATCAAGAGTAACTGCAACAACTTTTTATTTTGATAGTTCAAATTAGATAGGAAGAAAAGAAAACTTGCTCTGACTCTCTCTTGTATTACTCGTCTTTAAGGAAGGAGGCTGCCTGAATATGAAGACAATGAGTTTAACCTAATCCTATTTTAAAGGGGTAAAATAACTATTGGACTGTACAGCCAGACTTCTTGGACTAATAATGAAGACAAGCTTTTCAAAACAGGAGTAAAGTACAAGAAAACTTACTACAGAAATGGTGTTAATTCTGATCCAGCTATGACAGCTCAGAGCTATCAGGCAGATGTCTTCTCACCTCCACAGCATTAGCATCTCTGTGTGTGTGTCTATATATATGCATATAAAAATAATTTCTTAATGCATTTTCTTTAACAGAAACTACCGTTCAAAGCACTTCAGGAGTTGGAGGGTATTTTAGGCAGGGAAGAATGATGACTACAAAGGTGAGGGAGATTTACATTACATGTGGCTTTGGATCTCATAAGCTACCTACCTTTCAGCAGAAAATCATCTCTGTTCTACAGGGCACATAATTTACTTCTCTTCACAAAAGGCAGCCGACATGAATGTTACAAATACAAGGCTCTTTGAGTCAATTACAGGAATGAACTCCTTTTGGCCTGCCTGGATTTTTGTTCCCTAGCCTTGCTGCACCCGCGTTTCAATGCAAATTCTGAGCTTGGTCAGAACACAAACAGTAGCAAATTGGTTAGGTTGTTGGTAACACAGCTTTACGTATACCCACATGCACATGTGTAGCTCTCCTCAAGAGACCTCAGTTGAGATGATGTACAGTCTTTCACTTCTCAAAAGCTAAAAGTTGTGCTGCATCTCTCACAAGCAGCTGCCTAAGTCCACGTTACCGTCCCAAAAAACCATCCCCACCTCCATGTCACAGAGGCAAAGTCTCAAAACCGCAAGTGAGCAAAATGAGATCCACAAAGTTCTACAAGGGGGATAGCATCGTCTCTAGCAACGAGCTGCAGCCTGCAAAGCGTGCGTGTCCCAGCACACAGTGCTCCACGCTGCACCTCCACAGTATGAAAAGTCAGGATGGCTGCACTACATCTGCAGCTTTCCATAGAGTTTGTGTGTTATGGTCTTCATGTAAGCCTGTGTAAAAACAGATTTTGTTTGCATATTACAGGAAAAAAGCGTATTTCCAACTAATCAAAAAGACCCCAAATCATACCATCCAGTCAGCTTTCAGTCATAAAGACAGGAAAACTGGTTTTCACGAATATTCACAAAAGCAGTTATGTTTAAAATAAGTGGTTATTTTTCAAAGTGAGACAGAACACATTAATGTTATTAAATCTCTTAATACCCGCATTGCTTTTATGTTTTGGTATGTATTAAAGCAATGGAATACAGCTTTGTGGGATGTGATGATACTGAATTTTCCATCTTTCTTCTCCAGTTCTGTGTGTGCGCGCGTACATGTGCACATGCTCTCTTCTCCTCCCTCTCCCCGATGGGACTTGCACAGTTACAGTGTTTCAGTGAGTAAAGTGTGAGGAAAAATTCATTTTCCTCCTCTGCTTTCACACAAGCATCTAGAAGAAGAGTACAACGAGGAGGGAAGGTGCCACTAATGATCCAGTTTGCTTCCGGGCATCAATATCGCCATTTCCATTTCACACATGCTCCCCAGCTGGTGCACGTAAGCGACCAGTACGCAGTACCCAGTGAGACAGGCCACTAGCGAGAGGAAGAAACCAAAGCGAGAAAAGGCGGAGGGAAGACTGCAACTCATTCATACTCGCTTTTCAGCAGCGTTTGTTAGAAAATACATTCCCATAAAGGGGATATATTAAAAGTTATATCCTTAATCACAAACAGGAGAGGAAAAAATACTTATTTTTTGTGCAAAACGACAGGCTACTGGATGGCTTTGTTTGTCTTAGGAATTAAGAGTATAACCATGGTATCTGAGCTGTAAATATATGCAGTTAATGAACGAAAACTTGCTGGCAGTAACTCTCTTCTGAATTTTGTAAGTACTCTTCCCAAAGTCCCAAAGAACAACATTTCCCTAATAGTTTAATATTCTGACAATCTCTGTGCCTGAAAACCTGCCCTATTCTACACTTTCTGTTGTACAGCAATAATTAGATCAATTCTTTGCGGCTATGTGGTACTAGTATTTACCTTGAATTCCACCTGCAGCTGCTACAGACCAACTTGTACAGTCACGGTAATGCGCGTGTTCGCTGTGCTGAGGAGAGAACTTCAGTTTTCGCTATTCTACGCGAAGGAACTGACAAAAATCTGTGTCTTGCTATGCCTTGGCTTCTAGAGCCTCCATGTTCCAAAAATCACAGAGGAGGGAGAAAAAAAGCCTATTTGTCCTTTATCAGCCTGGTTTTTGGAAGGCTTAACTCCTTACTCCAGTAACTTTAAAAAGAAAATCTAACCGAAAAAAAAATCTCACCATGGTATCTCCCACACAACAGCCCCCAAAGCTGTCAACTCAACGGTTGTGCTGCATCAGCAAATCGACAAGGAAAGGAAGAGAGAACAGGGAGACCGGCTTGTGAGACACATCCTGCAAGTAGCAAGTCAGCTCCTAAGTGGCCTTGGGGCCTTCTCCTGGCCCTGGAAAAAAAACAGAGCAATTAACAGATAACCAAGCTGAATGTTTTGTTTGCTTGTTTGGGGGTTGGATTTTTTGTTGGTCTGGGGTTTTTGTTGTTGTTTGTTTTTTTTAAAAACACTCAAGAACAGAGATTATTCATAATTTGCAGATTTCCTAAAAAGCCCAGGCAGCCAAGTAATATAACGTTGTTATTTGTACTTGTTAACAACACCAGCAGCAGCAATAACAAAATACTGGAAAAGAAGAGACAGTAGGGAAAGGAATATGATGTTTCCTTTCTTCCCCAGCATTTGGAAAATGGCCTATAGGGAAACACCACTGATTATTTTTCATAGAAAAAACAACAGAAACCGTGCTTAGTCCCCCACCACTGAGGATTAGCTGCTCAGAGAAAAGATTTTTCATTTTCACACATGCACACGCTTATACACATGCTTGGTTTAGATAAATCTGCACAAGCTGCTTTAACTAAACTGACGGGAAGCTTGGCTGCATCTGAAATACGTGGTTATTCTCATGGACAGGAGGGTGGGTACTGCAAGCATGTTGTTCAGAATTAGACAGCAATTTAGGACTTCAAATTGATCTGGGAAGAGCAACCATGCTTTTATTCAGTCACTTACTATGAAGCAACCAATACTGTGACCATGGTAATAAACTCGGCTGCAAGTGTGGGTGCAGGTGGAAGAAAGGGGACATACGTTGATTCTTTTCCTTTTTTAGATGTTAATAACTACAAACAACTTCAGTTTGGGCATGGGCAGAGCCATTTAACTGTCTGGTTTGGTTCACATGAAGGCGTAATTCACCTTCTCTCTCTTCTTTCCCTCCTCCCCCACCCTTCATTTGTTGCCTCTTTCCATGTCTCCCTTATAGTCAGATTCAACAAAATCTGAAAATTTTATTATAACATCTTTCAGAAGTTCCGTAAGAAGTACGTCTGAACAACCTCTATGACTATAGAACCAGAGCTCCGGGAGATCACTCACCACGGCTCACTCTGTTTTAACGTTCGATTTTTCATGACTAACTACAGTTGTGTCTCTGCAATAATACGTTGAAAAAGAAAAAAAAAAAAAAAGGGGGGGGGGGGGGCAAATAATTACCAGCTCAGCAAGTGCCTTTTGTATTGTTTGCCAGATTTAAGCTTAGCTAAAAAAACCCAATGATGGGTTCAGGATAAAGAGTCCACTCATCCTCCACTGGCAGAGGATGTCCAGTGGCATCAAACTGTGGGAGAGAAAGGAGGAATATCCTTGGAAAGTCAAGTACAGACCTGATGAACTCTTTGAGATGCAACCGAACAGCATTTCTAAAGAGGCTTTTACAGACTCACACTTACCATAACTCACATGTGCTCTGTATTAAATGTAAGAAAATAAGCTTTAATCTTTGAGATAGTCAAATGTTGTAATATGTGAGAAAGTAATCTTCTGTAAGGATCTTTTTGCTATTTGAACTTGTACTAGCCTTCCCCTCTTGACTATTCGGTACATTTTGCTTAATTTTTAGAAGCATTCTTGTTTGCATATGGTATTCCCAAGGAAGATTAATAGCTTCCTACAAAATACATAATTCAGCTGTCTTTTGCCATTCTGCAAATACTACCAACCATATTTCAGTACACAATTTTCTGACACTCCACATCTCCATATAATGGTCTGAAAATCCGTAAGTTCATGCAAAGTCTCTTTGCATTGTACTGTCAGTACATAGGAAAGGATTTTCAGAATAGTTCCTGTTTCTGTATATACTCTGTAAAAACAGCAACCCCTGCCTAACCCCAAAGTAGGGGTTCATCCTCTCCCTTCGACACAGGTTCCCCTCCTGGGCCCTTCTGCCAACACACTGCTTGGAAGCAGTGCGGGCATCGCCACTGCCAGGTGCACCGCTGTGGGAACCCTCTCCTGGAGTCTGGCGGCACAGAGTAACCCTATACAATGTGCAGTTGTAGAGGAAGAAAGCGAACCATACCTACCAGTCATGGTGGATTTTCCATGGCATTTATTCAACAGTAAATCAAACTGGGATGCGGGGGCAACCTCCCATCTTCTGTTTTAGTTTACTCTGGAACCCGTCATGACTACAAGGGGCCAGGACTTTGGTTTTACATCTCATCTGAACGACAGGGCTGGCAGGAAGGTATGCTGTCCCCTGATACCCTGCTGGGGCATTGATTCGGCACGGGTTTAGAGAGAAGAGTGTCACCTACTGAATCACAAATACCACTTGCTAGAGCAGTTTTTCTTCTATGTGTCACATCTAATCAGCATAGCACAATTCTCACAGCTGCTAGGAAGGCTGATAACATTTTCTTTCAAGGAACTAAAATTTAATTTTATTCAGACAAGACACTAACATTGCTGCAAAAGAAAGGCTTTTACTGAGATTTGGAAGAGCATTAACAAAATGCTATAGGGCCATATGGCCTTTAGTATTCTGGCCAAGCTAAAGACCGTTTAGGGGTGGTTTGGGATGTGGAAGGAGTTTCACCACAATGGGAAGATCCCTCTTTGTGAGCGCGCAGAGCCGATGCATGCAGAGATGGGTGGCACATGCGCTGGCATAACCACACGGCTCACCAGACCCCTTCTTTATTTTTTAAAGTAATGTCCAGGAAAATTCTTTTAATCGAACTTGCTATTCAAAACAACTGAACGTGAATGTTCTTTTAGTATTAGCGATGAAACTGCACAGCCTCCATGCAGTGTGGAACACTGAATCCATGTGGCTAAAAAACTGGTTATGCAAGCAAGGCATATGCTTGAGGGGATGAAGAAAAATTGGCAAGATACAGCTTGCCAAGGCATGCCACACATTAGCTCCACTTTAAAACTGTTAGCAAATTTCAGCATTTGCAGTTCATTTTTCTCTAGATACACAGAGCGGGATGCATCTTCTTTCAAGAATCATCATGAGATGCCCTCCCCTCCTGTATTTTGATTGCATCTTCTCTTCAAAATTAATGGCCACCTTTCTCAGATGATGTTATCTCTGAGCTAAATAACACTACATCCTTTATTATTTAAAATTGGGTATTAAAAAGAAGGAAGCATTTTCTGTAAAGCAATTACTGCACATTTGTGCAGCGTACAGCATTGTTCCTGGAAATGTCTTAAAACATTGCACAAACACAGAAAAGAAAGATTGCACACATAGGATGCTGCCATGTTATTTTAAAGAATCACTTTACCATAAATTGTTGTGGGGCTTCTTGTTGTTTTTTTTTTTTTAACCTGTGTTCTGAATTGTTTCTAATTGTAATCCTGGGGACTGGAGGAGGGGGGGTAGAATCAGACAGTACCAGAAGCCTTAAGGAATCAATAATACCTACAGTGTATCTTACGTAAACCTCTTAAATGACCAACTAAACAAAATATGTTCTGTGTTTATAACATGAAAGGAAACTAAAATGTTAGAAAACTGTTAGTTTCTTATTTACAAGTAGTGCAGAAAGTGGGTATTAGGCACTGACCCAATCTATTAATGCTTATCACAGCATGGTGAAATATAAAAACTTGCCTGGCAAAAGCTAGAGAAAACACAGAAAGGCAGCAAAGGCGGGGGGGGACGGACACTGTCTGAAAAATACATGAGAATGACAATAAAGATGAAGCATCAGATTAAATCACTGAATATCAATGTTGTTCTTCCAGTCCTTCTTACAACAATGACATTTCCAGAAACTTTCAGAAAAATTCCAGTTTTTCAATACATACTGAAAAAGTTAAAACAAATGTAATGGGTCGTTAAAAATCCTGTTCAATCTATCCAGACTATTTTCCTCCTCCCCAAGGTTACAATTAGCTTTCTGCTAACCTACATCAATGCAGTTAAACATAATTACTGAGCAGCGTTATAGTTAAGCTTCTGCTTTCAAAGTGACCATATATATTTAGTGTTGCACCTGGAACCCTGCAAGCAAAAGAGGAAAAACAAAACCCCTAGTATTTTAGATTAAAACACTGCACTCAGCCAAATTCTTGTTTCCCCGAGTTGCTTCTGTCTGTTGTTGGTTGTTTCTTTTTTTTTTTAATTTATTTTGAAGAGGCAAGTTCCTGTCATTAATAGTAATGATGTAGATGATCTTTCTCCTCCCACTCTCCCATTATCATTCTTCTGAATGTAGACACACCAGTTGCTGTGAAGCAGAGATTCTACCCCACTTTCTGGAGTTCCACTCACACTGTAACTCCATAAACTTACACTCCACATAAAGCAAAGCGCAAGGTATCTTCCCTATGACCCCATTATTTTCTCCCCCAATATTTTTTCATGAGAGGCAAAAATGACCCCATTTAACATTGGGGGGGTGGTGGTGGTGGTGGTGCTGCAAATCTATTACCCTTGCTAAACACTCAGCAAACATGTAATTTACCCAGCGGCATTAGACAGAGTTCAAGCTCCTGCTCAGCATGCATTTAGTATCCCAGGCCCCTGACATTTCAATGCAAAGCAGGCTGAGAAGTAAACTAATGCTAATCAATAAATCTGACTCAGTGAAAAGCCTTAGACTGATAAAAGAAGGCATGAAATGTGAAGACAGATCATTACCTCGTCTAGCAGCTGTCTATCATTTCCAGGGAGGTGCAAAACTGTTTCTTAAAACATCACTTTAACTCAGTTCAGACTGAAACACCATTTCAGAAGCAAGCTCGGTGAGTTCAGAGCCACTATTTTACTAAAATTGGTCAGGTCCCATTTTGCAATTGCCAGGAACCATTGTTATTAGCACTGCTCAAAATACTTCCCACAAAGGCTGTTTTAAGTCTCTACAGAGAGACATTTGGATATCCCCTTTAAATTCAGGTACTTTAAAGGTTAAAAAAAAAAAAATAATCTGTAAAAAGGCAAAGAGTTTCTGGCTGTATAAAAGCCTGTAGTCAAAACTGATCAAGATTTCTCCCTTTGCTTTCTGTAACAGGTGTTAACAGAGACAGCAGTTAACCCTTGAGCCCAAATTCATTCCTGATAGAAGCATTTGCTTCAATGAGCTTTCAGGAGCACAGATTAATTTGGCTCCCACTGTGAATAACAGCCTATCAGTGGGGGAAGATATTTAAAATTTTTATTAAGAAGTGAAAGGAGCTATATTAACATTTGGAAGGAAGGAAAAAAAGCTTGCATGAAATCCTACCTCTTTTACAAAAGATTTCTTTAGGTGCCAAAGTCATACTGAAAGCTGGAGGGACATGGTATCAAGTAAGATTCACACCTAGCTTTGAAAACAGTAGCAGGAAGTCTAATAATCACACTGAACACCCAGGTTTCCCACTTTCGAAAAGTCTTTTGGTAACCTCGTTCGTTGTAACTTAAGCCTCTTCGTCAGATGACTCGCACCTTCATAGAAAGAGCCAACCAAACCTGATGGTTTGCAATATAAAAATGATGCGTAGTTCTCATGAGGGAAAGTTTCATACGTATATTTTGCTTCAGATTTCAGTCGGCCTATTTCAATGAACCATTCCCTCAAAAAACACACAAATCTCAAGATGTGTCATGATTCTTTAGAATACGAGCACTGGAGGTCATGGATGTTGAGGTACGCACTTCATGAAATACAGACGTGTTTTTACAAATGCTCATACAGTAAGTATATTCCTTGTTCTTCCAAGGTCAGATATTTTTAACACCCCTATGCACAAGAGCCCTGTCTGTTAAAACATTCTATTAGGTCACAAAAATAGGATCAGAAGTTAAGATGTGAAAATTGAGGTTGCTGATGTCAACTCGGATGCGGTCTCTTTCCCTGCCACCTCCCATTTGTTCATGGCCTAGTCCTGCCACCTTTCCCATGTGAAGCTCTTGGTCTTACTCCCACGGCAGACCTAGAGGCTTCTCTCTCCTCTCCTCTGAATTTCTGTCTCTACAGCTCCCAGTCTCTGCTCTCCCTGTGATCCCCATCCCCAGGAACCTGGCCCTGCGCTCCCCCTGCCTCATACAATGTCACCCCTCCTCTTTCTCTGTGTCCAGCCTTTGCTGCCTTACCCTAGCTAGTGCCAGCATCACCTCCAACGCTTTTCCCTTGCTCACTCCTGCCCTACCACGGTGCAGCTCCAGCCTCCCCGTGGCTCCTCATCAGACCTCGGTTTCTTCCTCCTACTTCTGGCCCTTCCTCCAGCCAGTCATCCTCTCTTCTCGCCCCCACAACAGGTTTCTCTCCCTTCCTGCAGCTGCCAACGATCCCTCCGTGCCAAATCCTCAGCTCAGGTCTTACGCCTCACCTCTGCTTTCAGAGCAGCCTGCTTTCTCCATTGCCAGGCACAGCCCATTGCTGCTAGCACAAGCGAGAGCACCATGCTGGAAGGCTCTTCGAGGACTGTAGCTGCACTCGTGGACCGAGCAGGCGGCGTTACGAACTCAGATCTGCCGGGTGTGGGTAACACAGGCAGACGGATGGCAATGGTAAGTGAGCCACCCTGCACGCCAAGCACAGCAGCAGTTCATTTTTAAGTTTCTACTATAAACAATGGGACTGCAAGGTCTGTTTAAGAGGAGGGGTTGTGGTGTGGGTTCTTTTAATGTGCCTAAACCCATTTTTCTTTACACCCATTTTTTTAAAAAGGCTGAGCTGTTTTTGTGAAATTTTCGACATTTTTAAGCAACCTAAAACAGGCTCTTACAGTAGGAAATGCCAGACACCCTAAATATTAGCGCTATCGTGCCTCCCCATAACAATTTCCAAATTAAATTTAGATTCTGTGGTATACCTTCACCTAAACAGATTTCCATAACCACCAACCAGTAACTCTTCTTTTTATTTAGGAGTGCTGTGTTAGACGAATTTGTTCCCAGACTCAGACTGTGAGGCTAGCATCCCAAGAGACACTCCCACCTCTTCCTGGGGATAAACAAGCCAGCCCTGGGAACATGAAACAAACAGCAAGAAACACTATTTAGCTTTTATAAATTTTAATAAACCAAAGCACAGGATTGAAAGCTTGAGATATTTTTCCATTTACTATTACCCTGAAGTTGGGGGGATGGAGAGAAGCAGAGTATTTTTTGCATATACTTTATTTTTTGCGTATACTTTAAATGTATAAATATACCATTTTTGCCATTCGATACACTTCCTATCTACCCATCCTTTTTGGTTCACTTTGGCTTTTAAGCAGTCTGGCATTAGGCAAAAATCTACCTTTCTTCTTTTTTATCTACAAGAGGAATATATCTACAGTAGGCTTTGTAATCCTAGCAGGTATTTTTCATGGTTGTTCTTCAGTTTGTGAGTTGGGCAATTAGAGCAAGTTATGTCACCGCCATTGCCATTTTGATCACCGCATGAGAGAAGTTACTGTTCTCTTCAGAAACTTGCCTGGAGTCTGTCCTCAGAACTGCACATCGCTTTTTACGCCTTCCTTCATTTTCATAATATTCCAAATATATATATACTTTGATGCACTTTGATGCTAAGTAAGCAGTTTTTTACATTTCTAAATACTTACATTTACAAAGTATATATGTGGTTAGGAGGGCCATCTTACCTTCTTTTATCATTGCATCACTAATACTTATTTTTAACGTATTGCTGTGTTGTACAGATGTGCATGTAAGGTATGCATTGCTGGGTGGGAGAGGACAAAGGGGAACATGAGGGTACGTTAAGTATCTTAGAGACAGTGGAAAACAATAGACAGATTGCCAAGGAATTCAACAGATATTGTTGAGAATGGGTTAGTATCAGCTTTTGAAATCCAGGAATGGCTCTGCTCTGCCATATAAATGAGAAATGAGGGGGCTGCAGATGATGATCGCTCCTCTGACCTTCACCTTCCTGGGTTAAGCAGTAAGGAAAACTCTGTAAATACCGTTCATAAGAATGCAACCAATCTGAAGATCCCAAACTACTCCGGAGTACGCTGGGTCTCCAGTGACCCTTATCAGGACTTTTTTTTTTCTGGAATGGGCTACCTCCTCCTATCTTTTGCAGGCTCAAAAGCCCAGAGAAGAGAAAACTCATCTCAACATCAATACTTGAGCTGTGTTTTTCTCTCTTCGTTCCCCCAGCTATCACTCCTTATTCCCTCCACATGGTGGAAGACAGTCTCATCTCTTTGAACTTGTCTCCACTATTTTTCAAAAGAGATGGGGGAGAGCGGAAAAAAGAAGAGCGGGAGGGAAGAGAAGAGAGAAAGAAAGAGACAGAGAGGACAGATCAAGGTGAGTTAGATTTCCACATCATTTATCCTACAAGAAAGCACATGCTTTAATCTACCCCGAGCCAGACACAGGCATTGTGAGGGTTGCATTTTGTCTACAAAGCTAAAGTAGCAGCGAGCGTAGCATTATGCTGCTGTGTCAGTCTAGTTTGACCAGTTTCACAAGTTCGCTAGAAAAGGAAGTGTGACATTTCCATTTAGAAGAACATGAGTGAAGCTTAAAAACATGGCTAGGCATGTTGTAGTAAATGGGACAGTGTGTTTCTGAACAAGAGAGAACCTTGTTTTAAAATCAACCAAATGTCTTAAGACCTGATGACAGATTTGCCTGAACTTAAAATGTGAATGCAGAAAAACTTCACTGAAGATAATGGGAAACAAAGGAGAGAGATTTCAAGAGGAAAAGAAAGGTTATATATTGCAGCCCCAGTTCTTTGCTATCCACAGCTCATAGGTGCACTCCCACGGCAGGTACAGATACACCCCGCCACTCAGGAAGGCATGCCCTGTACCAGTACCTGTGTGGCATACCAGCGTGGTCCCTCCACGCGCTTACTCTCCTGTGCGTGTAAACCGGAGCGTGCTCCGTGCCACGCCAGTTTTAATCCCACTGCGCTATCCCAAAGACAGGTGTTTCAAAAGGGCGTTCAGGTGGGAGAAGGAAGGGAGAAGAGGAACGCAAAACGCGAATGTTCATGCGGACCGCATGTTGTAAAGAACAGTAGTTACCGGTAAGTAATATCTGTTTTCAAATCCGTGTTTACATTCATGAAGGGCAAGTGCAGAGAGGTCCAGGAATAAGCCCCATTCACACTCACAAACCTGGCAGGGGTCCCAGAACCTTTTAGGTAAGGAACTGCCGCAGGACCTTCCTCCTGGAGTGCCTCGTGCACCCGGGGTGGCGCCCAGCAGGAGCTGAGCTCCGTGATGTTTTGGACAGAGTTCCAGGTGGGTACTCTGAGGACATCAGGAATGGTGGTGTTCCTCAGTGAGGCCAGAGCAGTATCTTGGGCACACTCTAATGACAGAAGGGAACTCCACCCCAACAGTCTTATAAGAGACTTCAATGCATCTAATTATCCAGTGGAACAGCCTCCCCACAGATATGGTTATGCTTTTTGTCCTTTTCATTATTTGCTACATATATCCTTAGGGACTGATCAGCTTCATCACTATACGAAGGACGAACCTTTTGATGCTGAGGATGCTGAGGGGCCTTGGCAATGGAAGCAAGTGGTTTGGCTAAAAACACGCTGGTTGACAGCTGAGATTAAGAGGAATTAAAAAACCAACTGGCAGAGAAACTCCAAAGAGGGCATAGGACACCCTGTCCAGCCAGAGCACTGTCTGGGAAGGACCAGCAATAAGGGCCTGGATTTCTTCCACCTTCCCAGAAAAGATGACACAAAAGGAACGTCACCTTCACAGCAGGGTGCAGAAGAAACAGATTCTTGTGGATTGAAGGGTGGGCCAAAGAGAACTGAATGAGAGTACCTAGGGTGGGTTTATCCATCACCACACAAACAAGATAATTTTTAAAACAAGCTAGAAATGCCTGCCCTTTCCACGTGATCCTGTCATCGCGGGCAGGGATAAGAAAATTCCGTTTCCTCAGCCCTGTTGTGCTCGAAGCCAAAACGTACTCCCTTGTTAGAAATGAAGTATCTGTCACAACAAATCTCAGCCAGACAGAGCAGAAGCGTTTCCAGGGTTAGGGCCATCCAGCCCTGAAGAACAGACTTCCTTGTTGGGACATGAACCAATTGTACATAAACTGAGATGTCTCCGCATACTAAGGAAACCAACCATTCCTCACACATGAGGGAACAGTCTAAACCCAGGATTTTAGGTCCATGTCTGTTTATGAAACTACATGGTTTAGAAGGGCTGCACAGGACTATATCGATTAAAAAAAAAGTCAGGACACCAAGAAAACAACACATGGTCTAAAACCTGCGCTGCTGCACAAAGACTTTTGAGCCACCGAATCCACATTCTCTACAATGATCTTTCAAGCCTGGATGGAGCTAACCTGTTGCTTTTTGGCATACATCTTTATACCTCCAGCTCTTAAGGCATAAAATGCTGCTACAGAAAGGCTGTAAGATTCTTTCATTAAGCAGTTGTTCAGATAAAGTGAAGACGACAGTGAATTCCTCTGAGGTAGGAGCAGCTTTAAGGTGCTCACCATAGTAGACAAGGAGACAGTTTGGAATTAGGAATGCTCTTGCCTACCCTGAGACAAAGAAAGCACCTGTGGGACGTTCTCATAGCTGTGTGAAACCAGAAACCTCAAGATCAAAAGACATAAACCAGCCTTTTACCTCAAAAGCAGCCAGGGTCACTATCCTGAACTTGAACTTGCAAATTACGGTGCTTAGTTTTTCTAAACACAGAACTAATTTAAATGTGCTATTCCTCTTCAGTTCCATGAAATACCTGGTTTAGGTATCTCACACGCTTTGTAGTGTATGAAAATCATCTGTAGGGCAACCTAGCATCACAAAAGTATTTACTATTTATGTGAAGTAACTCTAATGAAATAACCAAACGGGTAAAAAAGAAGTTTTGGGGAGACAACATGTACAGAGTAACTTCTGATAATGGTGTGCTAGACCCTTGAGTCTGATACTGCATGTGCTCCTCAAAAAACTTGATCTCCAGTGATAAAACCAGTGTGTACTTACTACACAGTATCGCTGCAGGGGAAGAGAGAAGAATATATATAAAAATGTATTTATTCATATTTAATCCACATCTCTTCCGAAGGTATAATAAATTTTTACCGATAGGAAATCAAATGCTATTGATAACAACAATCAAGGACAGCAAAAAGGATGGCAGAAGTTGACCAGTTCTGAAGTACTGGATGTTGTCTTATGAATGGTTTCCAAAACCATTACTACTAGAGCTACTCCTGATCTGCAGAAAAATGAGACTGCTACAGTTTAGGTATGCCATTAGTTACAGATGAAGCATACCTATGAAAAAAAGTTACAGTAAAATAAACTACCTAAAGTAAAATGATCAAAAGATGAACGTGACAGGAAAGACAGCTAAATAAGAGAAAGGGCAATCTGGCAAAAGCAGAAATGGGTAAAAAGTCCCAGGAACAACTGCGCTTAAGCTGCAAGTAAGTAATGGCGCGACCTTCCAGTCAGGGAACCGAGCGCAAGGAGGTCCCTGTTCGGAGCGAAATAACGCAACGTGCTGTGCGCAGAACCAAGTAACAGATCTTGTATGATCTTCTGTGATTATAGCTGAAAAGTTCCTCATCTGTCCCACGAGCAGAGCTATTTCATCATCAAGGAGTGTGTCTGTGTGCGTTGCTGACCTTGTAATAATATTTATTTCAGACTAAATGTACAAGCATTAGCAAATTGAACTGTGTGTCTTTGGTTTCTTTCTCCTTTTCTCTCTTCTTTTTCCCCTCTTCTTTTTCCCTTTTTATTAGGGGCAGGACGGGAAATGGAAGGGTAAGAAGGAGGCAGAGAAGGCGGTGGCATGGGGAAAGACAAGCTAAGAACATATTTTAAGCAAACCTAAAAACTTACAACTGGAATTACAAGTATTATTTCCAGAACAGAATATGGCTGCCTATACTTCTACAGACAAAATATATGTATTTTTTTAAAGTAATATAAAAATGATACATACAGCTTTACTCTGTCTGTCCTTCCTCAAAGACATGCTTCAGACACAAATGGGTTGTCCTAAAAAGTTGTGAATGGTGAAAAGATCTGTGTTTCAGCCTCAGGCTAAAAACTGAATCTGTTTCTACTGTATCAGTTTCCTTTTAAAGATCAATAAACAACACAAGTCCTGGGTGACTTCCTTGCAAGACTTGCTGTTTCTGCTTCTGTTCATCCATTTATGTTGTCTATTATATTTCAGGTTAAACACATTTTGCTAATTATGCAGCAGGATAGGATATGTCTTCCATTCACAAGCTTTTAATTAAAAAACAAACAAACACGGCAATAGGTAGGTTTTTCTAGTCACTTAAGCCTTTAAGCACAGGTCAAAGCCTGCCCACCAAATTATGCAATTATGTTGTATTTCCCTGCACCTACTTCTCCATTACAAAAGAAAAGCTGATGATAAAGACTTTTTTTTCATATACTGCTGAGGAAGGAGCGACTGTAAGGCCAGGAAAAGAATGCCATGGTGGCACAGAAGTGCACTAAACACAAATATTCATCTGTAGCATATCCCAGAGTTTAACTGTAAAAATGACCCAAACAAACACAGGAGCATCAAAATACCACTAGAAAATCTGTGACAAACGCTACCTTCTGCCTTGATGCAAACTGCAAACATGTGGTCATTTTCATATTGAAATCAGCCTTCATCACACTACATTTGGTGGGAATGCTGGGGCAGGCAGTGCTCAAACACAACCACTGCCAGGCCATGTGGCCGCCTTATGGCAGGTCACAAAACGACTCAGAAACAGCTCTGGGATGCAAGTGCTGGTGGCAGCACAACTGGGAGAGGTTTGGCAGAAACATCTGTGAGGTCAGAGACCACGAAGAAGAATTACCCAATATTAGAAAGAAATTGGACAGAAGTCCTCACAACATACACGCAATTTATTCTTCCACAACTTGGGAAACAAATAAAATTACCTGACAGCTTCATCAACTCAGTGCCTCATCTCCTATCTCTACTTCATTAGCGAGATCGTGCTTCACCACACCTTTCCACATCCTCACCTCTGTTTTCACCCTCCACTTTTCCTAAACAAGCTTTTGCTGCTGGATCTCAGCTCAAACCCTTCTCCCCAAGCAGCCCTTTGGGCTTCATCAAAGCCCAAAACATTCCCATCCCTCCCTTGTCCACCCTGGCAGCCTTCGTCCTGGACCCTTCTCCTCCCATGGCTTCCTGGTGTCCATCCCTTCCCAGTGCTAATCCCACCTCTAGTAATATCTTCCACGTGCTCCTGGGAGAGCTGCATCCAATCTTCTGTCACCTCTCCAAGAGAGATCTGCGAGTCTGTGACACAGAGTTTCACACCAGAGACGGATGCCCTGGGGAGGGGAATACCACTGAGCCAGGAAGACAACTGAAGTAAGGAGAAAGTAGCCAGTATTTTTAGAGAAACATGTAACTGTCAAGCTGTATTTGTATAAATCCTGCGCTTTTCATCACAGGCTCTCCGCAGAACATGACACTTCACAGAGCACTTGAAACTTAATCCTTAGCATTGATATCTAATAACCACTGTCAGTGCTGCTGCTCCCATTCCAGTCTCACCTTGAAGTCACAAGATAATGACAAATAAGGAGCAGAGGCACGCCCAATGGGAAAGACCTCATGCACATGTCGGAAAAGAAGTACTGGGAGCCACCAAATCACTACAAGGCAACAGGAAAGAATGTATTTTTCGGATGTTATTTTCAGATTTTTAAAAAACTTTTTTATTATTTACATTGTGTCTTTCAACATCTGCAGAGTATATTCATATTAATTCTATTTACATGCTAGGTTTGACTTTCAGTAAATTTCAGTGCATTCTGAATTATTTGATTAATCTAGAAAAAAATTCTGTTATGGCCAGACTTTACCCTATCTCCTTCTTGCATCCATTTACATATCCCCCCCAAAATTACTGTTTTGAACTCCTAAGTCCCAATACTGGCATGTTTAACTCAAAAAATACTTCTACTGACTAAATGGAAGAACTTATATCTCAGTATGAACTATGGCACTGCTTCTACAGTGCTATAATAATTAGAGTTAACATAATGAAAACCTAGTAAAGAGACTATAAATTCACCATATGAGCACATATGGATGTGAAAAAGGAAATCAAATGAGTTCTCCAAACTAAAATTAGATTCAAAACAGAACAGCGTCCCACAGAAATAGCACAGGCCTAAAAAGCCTATATAAATTTATTATGCCAAATCCAATTTTATCTAACATTCGGTTTCATCTATCCATGTTTCCACAGTGTTTTTAAGGTATTGAGACCTTAACTGTTCATGTAAGTCTGGCAGCAGCGTAGCTACTTTAGATAGACTGTTGTGTTTGAAGCAGCTAGGGCTGGGCTCATCACAGAGCTACACAACCACGGTGCCCGGTCAACTGAATTGTGAACGTGGTTCTCCTAACCTAGCTTTTGCTCTGAGATTTTGCATTGCTTGCCCTGTTTATGTTTTCTGTACAACTGAGTCTTCCTTTCTGAGGATTTCAACACAATGATTCATTCAAAATACACCTTCTGAACAGCGCTCTCATTCTACAATAGAACAAAATCCACTTATTTTCTGTTATTGTATATGTATTAATCTAAATATGCTTTTAAAGCAATTCATCTGTGAAGACGAGCCACCTCTCAGTTCAAATAAAGATAGTTTTGATTACGATATTGCTTTTCTTCTAGCCTCTGCAACTTTCTGCCACAAAATTTCAGTGTAAAAAACTTGTGGCAGAGCTCTGAGCAGCTTCTGTTTTGTTTTGTTCATGCTGCATCCTCCACATCAGTTCAAATTGCTATGTCCTGCATCTTCTAACATGTCATATGCACTGAAAGTCATGTCAACCATCAGTGGGGGAATCAAATCAAGCACTAGCAGTGTGTCCATTTTGCTTCTGGACTGCCCCAGAGGTGTTTGCTGCAACCGATGCCAATCATTAGATCGGGATTCTGTTAAAATCACAGGCACTTCTTTTGTGGGATGAAACCAATTCCTTCTGAGCTGTTTAATTACCTTGTGACTTCCAGGATTTAGCTTTTTTCCCCCCTTCTTTTTAGAGAAGTCGTCAAATAAATAGAAAAGCTACACACCTACTGACACAGTTGCAAGAGACACGCGGTAGCTGACGATGTGCTGTTTCTACTGACCGGCGGACAGCGACGGGACAAGCCACTTAATCGCTCCCCGCCTACATCTTTTTATTGTTCAAATGCTTGGCGATCCCATGTTTCACAAGCACCCCAAAATATTCAGGTCCTCTTTAATATAAGAAATAACTACTACTTCTACCAGATGATTGAAGAGACACATCCCTCACCTACCAGGGCTTAACTTACCGGACCATTTCACAGCTTTTCAGCTCTTATGCTGCTCTGCCACACGTATGTTCACCATCATCTTGCTATTCCTGTACTCTCTCTGAACTTTTTCCTCTTCTGATGCGTCTCCCGTTCCCAGCAATCCTCCTCACAGACCTCGCAGGCTCAATGACAGATTTTGTGCACAAAAGGCTGTAAATTTTTAGGGCAGGAATTATCTCGCCACTTTTGTTAGTTAACAAGCTATGCAGCTTTGATAGGGGAGGGAAATGCAACCTACTACATGGTTTTAAATAACCACTATACTCATAAATTATTTCTAACAGCAATAATACGCCTACACCAAAAAGCAGTAGGAAAGATCATGCACAGCCGTGGTCTCTCACAGTCGTCGGTGCCATCTGGAGCTCCGAGCGGCTAACTCTGCTTGCCGGTCTGTGTGTGCCGAACTGCCTGATAGGCAGGAAAATATTTCAGGACTTCACAATTCCTTCCCAAGTAACACATTAATAACAATCTTCCACCCATAGCTAGCACTTCAACTGCGAACACGCTGCTGTTGACGAAGGCACAACAGGTCGGCTGGGAGGAGGGCGACCGGCTTTGTCCCCCGCACAATGCCCTCGAGCCCCCACACATGCCCCTCACTCAAGTTGCGTGTGCCCTATCATTATACTTGCTGGCAGGTCCAGTGGGACCGCTCGGGGGCTACGGCAACTCTCTGAGGTCCACAGGCCTCCGAGAGTGGGACAGGCCACCTTCTGATCCGCAGCCGGGATGAATGGATTAGTGGCAAGCCGAGCCAGCTGCCGCAAGCTTTATCAGCGCCCAGCCCTGACAGATGGGGGCCCGTTGGAGAAGCCTCCTGCTACAGCCCGCGCAGCCCTCGCGCCGGCCTTCTGCTCACCCCGCGCTCGCTGACACGAAAGCGGATACAAAATACGCAAAAGGGGCAAACACGCATTTAAAAATACACGCACCCGTTCTGGGACGCTGCTTTTGTTAAGCAGCGCCAAGCGAGCTACCCTGGAAGAGTGAGCTGGTTCACTGCAGCGAAGCTGCTTGTGGAAAAACGCTTCATTTGTGTTTGAATTTGCAGTTGGTAGGATTTCTAACAGATGACACTTGTTTCCACCAGAACTGAATTATCTGCTGGCATTAAAACCACATACATGACGACACACAAAAGACAGGGGAGACAATAAACTGTATGGATTAATTCAAACTAATTTAGGTTTTCCTAGGCTATCTATACATATGAAAGTCATAAATACTGAAAAAAAAATGCATACCCCAGCTTGATCCAATGGAAACTGGAACTTCCACATTTCGGACGAGGCAGATACTGTCTGTTTGACTTTTAAGTCATGAAGCACGCGCCTACTCCAGAATTATTTGGTATTTTGTCTGAGACAAAGGGTTGCAACAAGACCAAAAACACTGACAGTTTTTATTTTTGCAATTCATATTCATGAAAATTAAAGATCCTTAAAATCACAGAAATAGAAAATCGTCTTGAAAAGGAAAATACCTAATTACTGCCAGAAAAAAAACCCCAACGCTTTACTGCTGACTATGCCACACTGAAGTACGTGTTACGCTTACGCACAGCAGTACAAAAAAAATCAAATCACATTGCTTCCATTTAAGAAAGAAACTCTCTTAACAGATTGTTATACAGCCGGATGAACGCCCAGCAGATTCAATGGCAGCCTTTGCATTCATTGCTACGGACTCTGTACCAGACACTACGTATCAATATACATAGTTTCTCTCGTATCACATCTCATGAGCCTACAATTAACTTCTTTTTCTGTGAGCACAAATGTGAACAATATTTAGAAAGAAATGCTGCAATTTGCTGGCCTGGTATGTAAAAGCCTCAATTTCCCCCTCTCTTGCTTCTTGAAAGGGGTGTCACATAAAAGTATATTCCAACCTAAGTCTAAAGCTGTTTCAGTGTGGGAGAAAAAATTCTGCAACTCAAAAAGGCAGCCCATCTTTGAGCAAACAACGTAGCTAGAATTTTATTTACACAAGTTACACTTGTGCACCGTCGGGAGTATCACCTTTAATTTATATTTTCATAGGTAGATTCATATTGGAACTCAAAACCAACCCTATACCAACCAAGGAATCTTTACATCAGCACTTTTCATTTCTGCCAGTGATGCCAAAAACATAGTCCCAAACCAGTTAATGCAGCTTCAAACAAATTTCACAACTTTGTTAACTTGAAAATATGTTTATTGCATTAAAGTTAAAATTTAACGTTAAGAAAAAAGAAAGTTAGTAACAAGTACTGCAATGAAACTTGTTTGAACTTTCATTGAGTCAAGACGTCTAGAATAGTTTATAAATTATTCATCCAGATCAAAACTGGCTATTTTATTTACATTTAAACACAGTGATTTTTGTACTCTATTATAAATATATGTTGAGGACAGCTTTCTTATGATGCATTTTCCAAAAATTAAATGAAATAACTGTCTTCAGTATATGGAAAACAAGACTGTAAATCTATTCAGGCACTGTCCAGCTCCATAAGCAAAAGCAGCTGGTACCTACTTCTAAAGACAAATGGACTTTGCTTCAGCAAATTACATCAAGATGTATACAAAACTCACCAAGTATCTCCTGAAAAATAAAACCTATTTCTCATTAAGGATTTCCAGTAGGCATAAAATCAAGATAAAGAAGTAAAGAATTTATTGTAACTCTACGTCTCAGACCAAAAATATAAAAATTCTTTACAGTATGTTCAAAATCAAAAGCAACATTTAAATAAATAAAAACACAGGCTTCTAAATGGTAAGTAAAGAGCATTTGAAAATACTGTATAAAAAGAAACAGTCTATCAAAAAATTGTTTTCAACAGAAAAAAGTGTTCATTGCAAAAAGCAAAGGAAGGAGGAAAAATAAAAAAGACAATTACTATAAAAACTCTCTAGACCAGATAAAGATCAGTTAAAGAAGGTAAACAGTGATTAGGATTCCACACTTACAATTGTGGGACTTCATAAGTTAAGTCTGAACACCATGTTTTATAAACATATTTACGAATTCTATGTGTCATTTAAAAATGTAATTTCTGATATGTGACTGAACTCAACGCCCATGCCTAAGTGATTTCTGAAGAAACATGTCATCTGTAGATCTCAGTCATTCACTTTTTAAATTCTACAACACAGAGAATATTGAAGGAATTTATGAATACTGCCAAGCAAGTAACTTCAAATGTATGGGTTTGGGGTTTTTGGTTCAGATTTGGGAGGGGAGAGGGGGTATTAAGTGCAGGAGACATCTGTACATCCATATTTCATGCCATGTGACGTTTGTTTGTAGTACACTGACCTAGTTAAGTCTGACAGCAGCGCTAACGTATATGGCCAACAAATTCAACAGAGGAGGAACACACCTTTCATGTGGAAACAAGAACAGAGGAACAACAAAAAAAAAAATACAGTAGCTCCCACCCACTCACACAGACATCCAGAGTTGACCAACACAGTTGCATCACTTACAATGCTCCAAGTCCAGATTTACTCTAATTCTTACTTGTTACAGAAGCCTAATTAGTGTCGACAGACAATAGCTCACAGTGAAGGCTGCAGATAGTCTACTTCAAAGATAAATGTACAGAAAGAAAAGCAAAAACACAGGAGAGAGGGATTTGGGCAAATAGTGGAGCAGCTATCCAAACAGAGCAGAGCAGGTGCAGGTAATGCAGCCAGTTTTAAGACTGAGCTCAATCAATCTATGAAAAGGCCTGTATGATCTCACTGCCTACAGTGGTCCATCACTCTTCTGCTACAACAGCTAAGTTCAACATGTCCAAACATGACGTCCTCATGCTTGAGTGTCTAAATGGATCAAAACAGGCTTTTAATGTCATTTTAATGGACTAAGCTTGTGGAAGATCACAAGGAGGAAAGGAAGAGAAACGACAGAGAATGAAATTTCTTCAGGCAGCTCTAAAGCTGCTCCGTTGTGTGGCAACTTCATCAGATGTTCCATCACAACCAAAACTGGACAACAAACGAGCAGTGGCACCACACTTATGTTCTCTCTGTCACTGTGCCTTGTAACTACAACTGTCTACAAGAATCCATACATATGATCACCAAAAAAAAAAAAACCACCCCAAACCCACAAAAAAAAAAACCTGGATGAAGAATGATTGGTAAAAGATTGATTGAAAATGCAAACATATAATCAGAAATTCAACTGCGGATGAGATTACTGATGGATAAAGGCAATGGCTGGACATAGAGAAAAGAAATGAGGTTGTGTTTAGTAGTTCTGCTTGGCAAATTTTGGAACATTTCTTCCTACTGGACAGAACAATGAGCCATATCCAGGTGTCCTAAGACAGCAGAATGTTGCTGCTGATGTGAAGTAGCTTTATATGCAGTCATTTCCTTCGTAGTGGACACCTTCCCAGCCAATTAAAATACTGTGATAATCTCAAAGCTTGCTAAAACCAGGAAAACTAAACATATGGATTGCTTTACAGAAAAACTAGAATACTCTTGTATGTGGGAACCTTTTGCCAATGGTACTCTAATGCATCTAAAATATGGCTGTTACTATCATTAACAGCTGATTGATATTAATGCAGTACAGGTGTTACACGGCATTCAGGGCAGAAAGCACTTCTCTTTGCCTTTTTCCTAAAACAATTAGAAGCCACCTAACTAAATTCCAGCACCCAGCCCTGGAAAGCAAAGCATGGGTGCGTGAACAAGTTACTATGTACCAGGAGTCATTTCCCCATCTCTGCTGAGGGCTAGGGGGACAGCGTGAGGTACCAAGAGTGACCACGTGTCCACCGTCAGTAACTACAGATTCGGAAACCCACTGCAAGCTCACGGCTTACGGTAAGATGGTGCCTGCACGCGGGAGCAGGAAGGACACGGATGCTGAAGAGGCTGCTCGGCCCCGGCAGAACACCCTCAGCTGCCGCGCACTGCTCACTGCACCTACGTGATCGTAGCAGCAACAGACTTGTGGTCAAAAAGCCTGTTTTAAGCTTTGTTTATTCCAAACAAGTTATTGATGCAGAGAACAGATGGAGTGGAAAGAGAAACTGTTCAAAGGAATAAAATAAAAATTAAAAAAGGTGTGGGATAAGCTAAAAGTAATGCCAACAATTACTTAATAAAAAAGAAATATTTAAAGTATGATGAGAAGAAAAACTTCGAAAAAGCAAGGTGCACAAAACAGTATGGTTTTGGTTTGCAGTGCAGATGTTTAGGATTTACAATCAATATGGTTCGCTTTTTCATGCTATAAAATGCATATATAATTATGCCCAAGATGTGTGTAAATGTTTAAATATTAAAACAAAACAGATACTCTGGATGTTTGATGTTTGTGGTTTTGTTTTTTGGTTGGTTTGTTGTGTTTTTTTTGTTTTTTTTGGAGGGGGAATATTTTACAAGGATCCAAGCACTAAAGTGAAATTAACATAAAACAAACAAACCAGTGTAATAAAATAAAAAGCTCAAAACCAAGTTAACCAAGGTCTTTAATGTCAGTTAAATGGCAAAGATCCATGTTAGCCAACGTTTAAATATCAATTAAATGGGAGAAGACTGCCTTGCAATTACACTTCAAAGATTTATGTCTGCTTCTTCTAGGGTTTATATTGTCTCTAGCAAACATGCACATGCTTCCTTACATTTCTGAAGCTTAAATTTCTGTATACAAATTGTCTCAACTACTCAGAAATTTCAGATTCCTTCCTCCTTTTTGCCGTTTATTTTTCTAAATATTATGGGGAATTGTAGCACTGATCTGCTAGTCCCACCTACCTCTTCCTATGATAAATCTTAACTAGTGAAACCATGCGCTGAACCTCTCTATCTGAACAGGAGACAAAGCTCTTGTCCACCTCTTCACTCTAAAAATACCCCACAGCCTGAAATCTTGAAACACAAAAGGCATAACACCCATCAGCACAAATTCACAGTGTTTTGCTGACCATAAAAAAGGTCCTTGTATGGATGGAAATGGTCGTCTGGGGGGAAAAAAAAAAATGTATTTGGTAAGAAGGTTTTTTCATGCCCTGCCTCTGAGTGATACTGCCTGGATGGAATTTACAGAGAGCCACAGTCTAAAAATACAGAAGCTGGGAACAGCAAAGCAGCTACATGGATTACACTCAGCTCTTACAACCCTTTGTAACTTCACAGGAAAGCCAACTGCTGCAGCACCCATCAACAGTATTGTTCCTTCTCCTATCCTGGAAAAAATAACAATTTGAGGAGAACAGATAAATGTACCAACTACAGGAAAGCAAATTTAAGTGTTGGCCACTGCACAATGCCCATATAAAATATTCACCCAGGGAAATGTCAGCACTAAAAAGTGCTCATAGAACATACACACAGATCAACTAGTGGAAACAGCTCAGGTTTTTTATTATTACTTTTCATTTTTATTTTTAATACAAATCCTCCCTTTTTTTCAGCCTACAGGAGGTGAAGTAGATGCAGCTGATAGGTATTTTATGTTAACAATATTAGGGGAGGCCCAGCAGCCTGTGTGCTACTGGTACAGAGGTATCTATTTATTTAAATAGCATAAATTCTGATTTTTCCTAACCCTCAAAAGATGATGAAAGAGGAGGGTTTGGGGTGTTCCCTCCCGCCCTTACTTCAGCATCCTAGGTAAGTTTGCCTTGTGGGTCCTATACACATAGGATCGTGTCAGAGCTCTTCACTAGGATTAAGGCACAGCATGGGAGGACTGTCTTTTGATTTGGGGGGGGGAACCCACAAAAAAACCCCACCACACAACACCAAACAGCGCCTATTATACCTTTCTTTCAAAAGGTCAATAGAGAGTAAGGGATTTTACTAGCAGCCCTGGCCTTTTCACTTTCCTATATTCATGAACAAATTCAACAGCCAAGTTACTTAAACTGCCACTGGAAATATGGCTCTTGCTTACGACTGCGTAAGCAGTCCCCTTTGCTGTTCTTGTTGGTCCCTGGGGTGTGGAGTTTGGAGGGGGGTGTTAGCTCTTCCAAACATGCTGTTGGCTAAACAGGTAAGTTCTAAAAGAGGTTATTACCTATTCTGATGTTATTGATTCTTTTCCTGGAATGCAAAAGTTCAAATTTGTCCACTACAGAGAAGCAACCCAATTCAGGAAAGATGTTTTATAGACCCTTGCTTGGTTTACTTGCACAGACATGCTACTCCCCTGCTGAGCAAGAGAGGATGTTCATGCAACCCCTGCTTCAAGGTGAGGGGAAGATCGTTTGAGCAGCACTGAGCTTGCAAATGTCAAGGCAGAGATTCATGATACACTTAAAAGTCACTACATAATTCTTCAGCTCAAATTGGCTCTTCAGCCCCCCAAACTGAAACCTGTGGTCAGCTAAATGTAAACCATATGCACCAGAAATGTATCTTTCAAGGTATAATTTCTCTCGGTCTACTGTCAAGAAGAGCATTTCACATAGGAGCATATTCCTCTCTCAAGAACTGTATCACGACCATTGCAAAGAAGTCAGTTATTCAAGTCAGTCAGTCACTATTTCACCTTCCTCACGACAACGCTAAGACAAAGGTACCAAGTCTTCACAGGAAACACCAACTTGGAAAGTTCACAAGGAAGTGAGCAGAAAAGCACGCCTGTGTTTCAGTGAACAGTCATAATCCTTGTCCAAAAGGGAATTACTAATATTATTAATAAACGAGCTCTGTACAAACAGACACACAAGAACTTCCTTGTGAATCCACCACCAGGCCCAGACAATCAGGCTCCTAACTCTCCTGACCATCAAAGCAAGCTGTTCAAGATCCCATCACCTAGGTAACACCTACTAGAAATCATCTGATGGAGGCCTGGCAGCACAACACCTTGAAGATAAGGACCACATAGTAGGGTAGGGTAGAAATCAGGTGGACCCACCACCAACACAGGATTGTCAGAAGACATCAGGAGACATGTAGACAGAGATGTGCTTTTCCAGGATGGATCTTCCCTGAAAAGGTACAACAGCCTAGCTTTATTGCTTATGCAAGACACTTCAGGAGTGAGCTTAATAATTTCAAGCTTTCCTGAAAAAGACCAGTTTTGCTAGATTTTTGGACAATATTACCAGCTTTAGAAGAGGTCAAAGGGAGTAAGTATCTATAGTACAGAGATACTGATAGCATTCTTCAAGTTCCCACTAATGCTGAGGGAGAAGACAGTCATGCAGTAGAACCTGGGAGTCCGAACAGCCCCCATCCCTTTCCAGAAGAAAACGGCAGTGTCTCTTCAAAAAAAAATCAAAAATGCATTTTGTGCAATGCTAACTGTACCCAGACCTTCAGAAATGTGAGCGTATGTAAATGAAAAAAAAAATAGAAAAAATCTTGATTAGGTGTGTCCTGACTGGAAATAGGAACACACAAATGAAAAGCTCCGACAATTACCAGCCGGCTCTAAAGCTGAGGAAGAGGAAGGAGTTACCAGTCACCCAGTGTTCATAGTAACCAGTACGTACAAGCATCCAGTACCCTATGAATACACGAAAGCATCAGTACTGGATACTAAGTAAGCCAATGGAACTTTAAACTGCTCGGAAATTAAAACATACAGGTTTTCAATGCAGATAATTAAACCAGAACTAGCAAACTCCTCCATCTCATTCAGCAATTTATATAGAAAGCCTCGCTACTCTCCCTCCACCATCTGTCTTAAATTTACATAAAATACTCCATAGCCCAGGATAGTCTAGAGATGTTCTTCGGTTCCAATGAGGCAGGTTTAAGCAGTAAATGAAATGAAATTAATGAAAACACAATTAAATATTAAAAAAAAGCATTATTTTTAAAAAAATGTCATTTATTGTTGTTCCTTCTATACAAATCATTTCCTTTCCCTGAATTTGGTCAGTAATATCTTTGAACGGTTGCAAGTGCAGCGCCTTTTTGAAAGCAACCTGAAAAACTAGGTTAGCCTAGAAAGTGAATTCCATCTGTCCTGGTTGTCATCAGTAAAAGATACCTATTCACTTCCTTTCAAGCATATAATCTAGTACTCAGTCTAAAATAGGATTTTAAAGACTTCTCTTATCAGCTTTTAGCCTTACTTCAGTAAGCAGAAAATACACTACTTGAAGCTGGTGCTATACTGAAATTAGAGAACTGAATTTTTATTTTTATTTTTTTTTTTTTTTCTCCCACAAAAGAAGAACAGGTAGAGATAATACAGGAGGTCACTCCAACAACAGATGTGGAGAGAATCCAAGTAGTTTGCAGTCACAATAATATGTACCACAAGCACTTGAAAGAACCACACAGCGTGCAACTTGGGGAGGGGAAAAAGGGTGTTGAGTGATTATTACAGCCTAGGTTTGATACTTCAGTGGCTAAAAGATCCTGCTTATTAAAACAAACAGCATTTCTCTGAATAGATTAATTAAGAAAAAAATCTATTTTGCATACAATGGCTTTATTTCAGAAATTTTCTCATTTCACTGGAAGCACACCATATGAAATTTACAAAAAAGGTTGCTGCCTTCATGAATAGTGAAAACTGAGAAAGCTGGTTCAAATGCACAACATTTTTCCAATTAGATGCATTTCTTCACAAAGTTTCCAGGACGGGTCAGTTATTTCCTCAAGACTATGAGGATAACAATAGCTCGGCTTGCACTGAAACCTGTGTTATTCCCTACAATACCCACAAATTTCTCATTTGAGTATAAATCTTTAGAAATGGAAATAACTTCAATCTCAAGTTAATTCTAGGGTTTGTCAAGATCATACCACACATGGAATGCAAAAAGTGTTTTTCTAGTTAAAAATCCAAGGCAATATGAGTCGCATGTTATAGACTCTCCCTCAATCGGTGATGTAAATCCTTTAACATTTCAACACTACTCACACATCCAGACAAATTCCTACCGAAAAGAATACAGAGAGTACTCTACTGTTTTTATGCTTTCCAAGATTTTGGGAGGAGTCAACGTTGCTATACATGCAACCAAACCCAAGGGTTTCACTTGTCAGTATGCCTGGTTATCAAAATCAAGACTGGATAAGCAGAAAATTAAAATGCATGCAAGCAAAACAAAGCAGCATATTAACTCTTCAAAGCAAAGATCACTTGAAAGAGTTGGTCATGCCTGTGACAGGAGGTAGCATGGCACAATCCATCTCACGGCTTCATGGGGGTTTACCACAAAGATGAGGCATGGGTGCACCTCAGCAGGGCTGCTGGAGAGCTGATGACTCTCAGACCTTAGCACAGAGGAGCGGGCTTCCTGCACCCTGGCCCACAGATGACCACCCAGGGAGAGAAAAGCCACCAAGATTAGATGGAAGAGAGCAGATCTCAGTGCCACTACCAAACGTCTCAAATTTCAGCAGACCTCCTGGAAGAACTTCATTGCCGCCTTCACACCCAAAGTCTCAGCCCTCCACCAAACACCCCAACTCCAGCCTCAGTCCTTCGGTGACTGCGCTGACTCTCCCACTCACTGAAGCATAATTTCCTTTAGACAACAACCAATAAGCACCTTGTCAGCTCACCCGAATTATAATTGTACAGTAGGAACGTCAAACAGTTACTTTTAAAAAAACAAAACAAACAAAAAAACCCAGCAACAACCCAAAAACAAACCAGGTAGGATAAGTGATAGTGCTTGAGCACTACAAGACTGCAGGGCAGCTACTACTAATGCACTTTAGCTAATGAATTTATCAAACAACATTACTAGTTTTACTCAAATTTCATGGTAATTACAGTATATGTTATAGAATTGTCTAATTAACAAAAAAGGCTGTCTGTTTCCCAAAAATGTTCTGTTTTGGAACACTTCATTTAGTGTTTGATATTACTTCTTGTTTCCTTCAAAGCACAGAATATGTAAATTAATTTTCCACTATTCTACTCATTTAACGTGGATTGAAACCCAACCAGGATTCTTTACTGCTGTAGGTTCCCAAGAAAACCTCCAGTATGAGAAAATAAAGTGGAAATCCTAGCTATTATAAACTGACTTTTACTCATGTGAACTAAGCAACTACTGACATATGAGTTAATATGAGCATACCAAACTTTATTTAGGAAAGAGAAATGGGCTATTATAATTGTATTTGATTCCCATTCACTTACCAGATCTGCTCTGGAAAATGAAATACACCATGCCAAAAGACATTAATTCCCTTCAATGTATCAGAAGTACTTTACAGAAACAGCGTAAAGAGAAATAGCTATTGTTCTTATTTTATTTCCAATCCCCTCATGCTCCTTACTGTTATGAGGATCGAATTCAAATACACCAAGCAGCTATTTTGAATGTTTGCAGCCCTAGTGAAACAGAATATGAGCACGCTGCAGCTACATCCTAACTTGCCTGACTGCCATCCCCCCGTCATTTGGATGGGTAATTTCTCCCCTCGGGACCATATGCAGTGCTTAAAGCTGAGTCAGTTTGCCGTATGGCATTATTCTATAAAAGCAACACGGCTTTGCTGGAATCTGACCTAGGAGGGTAAAGGCTTCTACATACTTGGCTCAGTAGTTGCCAGACATGTTAAAGAAACAAAAAGATTTCAAATGTTAGTATAATCCATTTGTTTTACATGGCATTTTTCCTATCAACAAGTACTGGCATTACAACATTAAGAAGCAGAGTTCTGAAAAGTATTCTTGTTATTACCTACATCCAATTGCACACAAGAAATTAAAAAATACAGAATGCACAAAATAATTACATTGCACTGAATTGTAGATCTACAGCCGAATTATAAATCCACTGAATATTATATCTACTGAATTGTACAGATATATTTTACATTTTTGTTTCATAATTTGCACTTTTCATCTCTGTCCAACTGTGCTTCTTTTCTTCTCCAACATTTTATATTAACAATTTGGAGAACACTGGACATCAAAGGCTTCTAATAAATGGCTGGTAGATGCAGGACTAGCATATTAGAAATGTTTACTAATATTCTTCCCCCCTTTTGTTTTACTGCAGCTACCTATTTCAGCTTTTTACTGAGTAGTGGGAAAGTAATTATTTCAGAATGCTGTGTCTTTAACAGTGCCTTTCTTGAATGCGATACAATAAAAGCAAGCCGAGAAAGGAAAGAAAACCACCACATAAGCAGGAGGGTTCCTTTTCATGCTTACTGCTGATTTGTTTTCTGTAGCAAATGCTGCTAACGTTTTTCAAGATCAACAGAAAAAAAAATATTAGGAATGGTCCCAAAACCTTTACAGATGCTGCTAGTTCTGCTGATGTGCATTTGCTGATCTGCATAAGAAATACAGTGTTAGTTTACAATCACATTAGACATCACAGGCAACTGTGGCTAGCCCAGATGATTACGATACGTAATCATGTATCATTATCAAATTCTTTCTGGCCCCTTCTTTTATACAAGTTTTACTACATATGTGACAAAAGGAAGAGAGGAGAGCATTATGATGTACTTGTTAATGTAGACCTCTGCTATATTTCCACAGTTCAGACAACTGGCGCTCACAAAGGGGTCCAGCCAAAATGGAACATGTGCCTCTGGTACAACCCACTGGCCTTGACCATGGGTATTAAAATATTCATATCTCCTTTCAATGTCACTTGCATACAAACAGCTTTTCCTCCTCCTTTGAAACATTAACCTCTGCTCTCCCAGGTGATACCAACTGGTTGCAGAATTAGCAGTGTCTTTCCATACAAAACCACCGCCAGGCTGAAAAGGGAAGCACCTGTCAGTCTCTCGCTTCTGTCTCCTCCAAGCTTAAATATCTATTAATTACAGCCTACACGCTACACCAGGAGATGGGCCAAAACAGGGTGGGGGTGTATGTGTAAAGGTCTGCTTGGAAACAAAAGGAGAGCTGCAGTATGCCCCCCCAAACTTCATCCCTAGGGCAGCCACTCCCCCTCTCTCCCTGCTACCCTCCTGCCATGGGCATTCACTATCAAGGCTCTTTGCTAGAGAAACTTTGCACAGAACGTTTTATTTTAAAACGCAAGGCTCCATAATGCCTCCTTTGTGGCACACTGAGGAATATGAATAATAAGCTGAGGATTCATATGGCTTTATTATTACAGGGCTTTAAAAGATAAACACCCAGAAGAGTTAAAACAAAACAAGAAACCTCCTACTATAGTCAATCTAAAGTGTTTTTATTAGGAAGTTATCCAGATCAGGTATTCATCTTTTAAACACAGAACAGACAGAACTATATTCATACAGGAGTTTAAAGCTCAGAATGATGCTTGCTTATTAACCCAGGTTGAAGGGGTGGGGGTGGGGTGCTAAACCAAACCAAGCAACACCCCTTCACGCCACAAACAACCAAACCAAATAACCAAACCCACTCCTAAAACCCTCCCCCTAACTGAACAGTAACATTTTGGAAGATGGGTGTCCACTGGGAAATCCCATCTGTATTACACCAGAAAAACATGGCTGGAAAACATTTACTAGGAGAATTGTGTCCAAAATCCAACTGAAGCTTAACTGGCTCCGACACAGCTACCCTGTGGAGGCAAACAGTGCAAGGAAATGCCCTCTTTAATGCTTTCACCATCAGTGCCCACGGAAAGGGATACAAGGAGCATCATGTCTGCATTTTGCTTTTTCTCAAGCATAATTGTCACAGTGACGGATGCATCAGAAACATACATAAAACAATTTCCCCATCGAGAGCGTAATGCTCTCCCAAAGCCGTGCAGCAGGCCAGTTGCTACGCTGGAAGCAGCGCTCTGGTTGGTAGGACCATTAGACAGAGCTCTCTTACTATAAAAGCCTGCAAATAAATGTAGACTAAAATAAACAGCAAGTCAGATGTTTTATCTGGGGATGTTACCTCATTAAAGGCTATATATGCCAACTCCAATTCAATTTGAAGTAACCTTACAAGGGAAGACATCTCCACCCCCCCACCAGAATTAGATCCACTTGATCATTTTAATTATACCGCATTGCTCTTTTCAAGAGAGTCATGCGAGCCTTTATAGGCTGCTGTGCTCCCCTTTGAAATTAACAAATTAGGCTTGGTAATTAGAGAGTCAAAACGGTGTGTTATATTGTTTGGGGGTGACAAGGGTTTTAAGACTGTTTCATTTTACACCGTTTTCAAGGTTTGAAGGTAAAATACTATCACTAATCATGTATGTTCCCAATTTCCACCTACGCTGATTAATATCTACACAGCGCGCTGAGATAAATTTCTTCGCATCTTAATTAAGAACATTTCAAGGCAGATTCCTCAAAGTTCTGTTCATTTGAAGTGACACTGTAAATATCTTTTAAATGCTATTTACCACAAAAAAAAAACAAAAACACACCAACCAAAACAAAACAAAAACCACCAAAAAACCAAACCACACCAAACAAAAAAAACAAACCACCAACAAAACCAACCCCCCTCCCCCCCCAAACCATCTAGGGTATAATAGTAAGTACTAATTTATCTCAGAGATTATAAATTACTATTTTTTCTCCTTAATAGACCTGTCATCAAATCCTAGGATGTCACTGAAGCCTGATACATTAATTCAAGAATACAGCTGAGTCACCCTTCCTTCTGAGAACACGCCTGTGCATTTGCTTGCTGTCAAACAGCAACTTTAATAATTTACATTTCAGTTTGCATTGCTTAAGATTATGCTGCAAGCCCTAAATTGATTATTAACCACAGTGCCTCCACAGAAGGACTGCCGTGATGTGTCACTTCAGGGACTGATGTTCAGTGAAACTGGACAACACCAACATCGCATCTGAGCAAAGCGTGCCAAAATTTGGGGAAGGTTGGCCTGAGGGGCCATAAAGGGACATTTATAGCATTGCTTCTTTCACCTCAGGCTCTCAAGCCTCTTTACAGACACAACAACTCACAGGTAGTTAATTACTTTTGTATGATATACAGGAATAAACATTTGGCAACCTTGGTCACTGGTCAGGGCACAAAAAATAGATTTAAAGAAATCCTGATGCCTCCCAGCATTGTCCTCCTGTAGCAAGTAAGGTACAATATGTTTTGACACTATGATATTTTTCACTTACAGGAAACCTAGAGCAAAAAATACAAGGCTGACATTTTATTCCAGTTTTCAATACGTTTGTTTTTCAGCAAAGCCACTAACTTTCTGACAGTGCTTAGAATAAGCGCAATATAGTTATTTCTTTCAAAATTTACAAAACCCGAAGCATAAGGTATTTTAATTCTATTCAAAGTTTTACAGCACAGAGTATATAAACTTTCTTCTGCTGAAGTACTCTTCTAAGCCGGCATTGTACAACAGTAGGTGAAAATGTCAGAGAGGAGGAGGGAACTTCATTCCCATATATAGGATCAAAGAATATAAAACATAGGAGACAATAAAAAGAAAGCAAGCAAGAAAAAGAGGTATTAAAAGGGTATGATGAATGGCATATACATCCTTGTGATAATCCCTTTCCTGCTTTATTGCTCAGTAATGATCATACAGTACTATACTTCATTGATCACTGCTTGAAATCTAAGCTTCATTTCCTTCACATACGTTAAACACCTTTGACTTGAATTCACTTCATGTAACTTTTCAGTACTTTCTTTTTAGTGTAAAGGGAAACTGAATATAAATACTGAATGAAGAAAAAAAAAATCATTCAACATTATTGTTCTCTAACATCTATAGAGCTAGGAGATGTCTTTGAGGTTCAAACGTATCTGTGGCAGAGCAGGGCACCACATCAAGGCACTCCATATATTAAGTGCGTGCCTTGGGCTAGTGATTGAAAACCCACTTTGACCACGAGCTGCAAAGCCTGAATGCAGATTTCCCCATAGCCAAATCATTCACTGTCTGGACAGGAAAGATGGAACCTCCTGTATGGTCCTACAAGCAGTCAGATGTCGGGGGCAGGCCAGCCCCCCGGCCAGTCCCGCCAGCTGCCCTGCGTCCTCTTCCCTCACCGGGCTCTGGCGGGATGAAGTCTCCCACCAGCAGTCCACGTACCTGTAGTATGTACAAGGCGAGTGTGCGCACAGACATTTATTACAGGCTGCTACCTAGTGATTTTTGACTATGTGCACATTTCCAGATGCCAAATGAACAAATAAGTATGCTGGCAGCTCCTTTTACACAGATAAACTCCAGCTGGAAGGACATAATTTATGAGCAGTTCCTCACTGCATATACTTCCCTTTTAATCAACTGCTAATGGTCACTGCGGTGCTCCCCTTGGACAGCCCCATCTCCTGCTCGCTGCGGAGCACAATGACTCCAAACACACAAAGGCATATAATGAATCAACACACCACTAACAGCTAATATTCTTTTGACAGTTTAATCATTTATTGTGATGAATGCTCTCCCACAAAAACATTGGGGGGAAATACATTAATTTTAAAAAAATACATGTTTTGCTTATATTGCATTTTCAGCATTCTGATTTACGCGATGAAACAAAGCACAACTATCTGTAACCTTAAAATTATTATATCTGAAAGAACAGATGGCACTTAAACCTGAAGTCCCTAAAAATCCTTTTCACCAAGTTTCTGTTCAGGACAAAAGGCGCACTGGGTAAGGATTATAAAAAGGCAAAAGAAGGCTTTAAAGACACCACATGAAGAACACCTAGTTAAGCAAACAAAATCACAAATATAAAGGGGTTACGGTCCTGTGATTAAGGCATATGACCAGGATGCAGAATATCTGGATGCAATTCCATCTCTGCCTCTTACTTCCTCTATGACCTTGGGCAAATCAATTAATCTTTCTGTGCCACAGATACTCAGCAGGGATAATAATAATACAACTTCCTACCTCCCGTGAATGTTGTGAGAAGAAATTCACTGATGTTTGTGAGGTCAGCTCCCTTCCTCTTAGGTCATATAGATTAACTCTATTTTGTTTATATCAGAGTACTAACAGCAGCAACCCAACACTACCTAATTCCTAACAGCAAGGCACCTATTTTTGCAGATTATTTTATGCACTAAAGAAACTGAAATTCTGAAGAAACCCAAATTCTCCGTGTGACAGCATACAGTAATGGTGTATTATAGACTTGCAGCTTATGATCACCAACCACATAATAAGAAGTTGAAAGAGTCAGTAATTCCTAAGCCTTTATTGTATATCTACGTCCTTGACTGGAAAAGTATTTGTGCTTGAGGCATCTGAGATACCTGTATTTCACGTTCAGATCACAGATTTAAAAAATAACTGTAAAGCGAAAAAAATTAACCGAAGAACTGGGGGGCTTAACATACAGGCAGAAAATTATAGATCACAAGTACGTTTAGCATATAAAATATTGTTTTTCCTACATGTATAGGAAGACAAGGGAAGTGGCTTTGCAAAATATTCTGTAAATGAGGGAGAGAAAGGGAAAAAAAAAAACCTTAGCAGACATATAATAACCAACTTCAACAGTATGGACTTTCTGCTGTTCAGAAAGTATCCAGTCGTTCATATGTTTCTATCTTAACCAGGAACTGAACACCAGAAAAAAATATCTGCTTTTTTAAAACGGTCTCACAGTCAGTTTCAACTACATGGCAAAAGACAGGAGTAAGTGACTTGTTCTTTCAGGAACACAAGAGCAACTGTGTCACAAGGAGCTTATAGATCCTGTACTTGACTAAAAAGCACACAAACACGTAGGCTATTCTGGCGAATATGGCATTGCTACATGTAAAAGGAAAAGAGGGAAAACGCGACAGGTAAATCTTTGACGTAACTACCATTAAACAGACTGTCCAAGATTTGAAGTATTTGAGCATGCTTAAATTTGGAATATTACTGTCCTATACAGACAAGCATATGGCTGGAAAATCCCCTAAAATGCTCCTTCTAGAAAGAGCATCAATTGTGTACAGCTTTTACGTTCATATACCACTAGTTCATTATACATGGGCGGAGGCACAATGCACTGCACTACTCTCAATTCCTGACTATCTTCTGCCTTATATACGTGATAAAATGAGTGAGAGATTTATTCTTTCTGTTTTGAAGGAAAAAACCTGAAGTACTATAGTCTGTAGGCTTCAAAGTGCACTATGAAATATATTGGATGGTATGAGAACAAAATAACTAGACAAGAAAAATAAGTAGTCTGTCTAGTCAAAACAACATTTGATATTTTTATAAATATTTCTTTTATTGCTTACTTCAAAGAAAAATACATTTTAATTTTGAACAGACTGGACAGGTGAGTACCAAAGGAATTCTTGAGCACAAGAACAGAAAAAGAAGTGAGGGTGTCTTAAGGTCAGCTTTGCATTTCTCCTATTTTCAAGCCAGTTTGGCCCGTTAGCATAATTCAAAACCTCCAAGTTTGTTTAATTTTCATCCATCTGCCAAAGCGCTCGAGAGATCCAGAAAGTCACGAGCCAACTTAAGAGTGCTACAGAAACTCCCCCAATTCAGGGTCTAAAGGTTATGTAATGGGGCAATCGCACCACCTCCTTGCTACCCGAAATTTGCCCTAAGCCAGGGCGGTTCACAAATACCTATACAGATCACTACAGAGGTATATATGCAACTATATAGAGCCCCCTTGCCCAGCTCTTCTAGCAAAAAGAAGTGGTACACTAAGGGTAATCATCCGCTTGCGTTTTTATGATAACTTTCATCACCCAGGAAAAAAAAGTAGTAAGAGAATACTACAGCTGTGCAGTATCACTAAACAGGGTTTACTAGTAGTGGCAGAGGTCCCCAACAGTTGTGTTTTCATTTTAAATTAAGTTTAAAATATTTTAAATCAATCATGTAAGCTGTACTTAGCATTAAATAAATTAGAATGTTTAAGAGTTTGGGACTGATTTTACTAAAACTTCTGGGTTCTTCCCAGTTCTCAGCCACAAGATTAGCCACTCGTCAGGAAAAATTCACAAGCATTTTCTTGCCCATCCATGGCTGAAAACAAGAATAGGAGATGAGGGAAATAAAAGGAATTTAAAGCTGCTGAAAACTAATGTCTACCACATGAGGCACAAAATAAGCATGCCGTTGTATATTTGATGAAAAAATAACTGTTATGAAATATTCATTTGAAAAGTGATTAAGCTTTGCAATTGAAAAGCTAACCCTTCACAACACGAAATAATCATGCAGCTTGGGAATGAACACATCCTGTGTCCTCTGGTGCTCATTATAATTTATGCAACATCTCTACCCCAATACTTTGGTTGCTTAGATATTCTCCTTTTTTTTTTTCTTTTTTTTTTTTCTTTTTTAAATTTGAAATGAAAAGATCACTATACTTGTTTTTTACAAGCCTCCTTCAATCCCAAAGAACCAGATTTACCATCCCCATACATTTCCAGGCATGGAGAAGTAACACTTTCTCCAGATTACCTGCTGTGGAGAGTAGGAGGCTCTCCAGGCCCCAGTACTGGGGGCCCCGAGGACCCAGTGTAGAATCCCACCTCCCGCTCTGCAGTGGGAAGAAGCTTCTTTCTTCAAAGCTATTAAATTTACTCACAAGCACAACGTACGATGTCTCTCCTAAGGGTTAAAACGAACGACCTTTCATACAGAACAGGCAACCTATTCCCTAAACTATGAGCGATTAATCCACCGAGCAAAAGAAATGTTTTACAATCCCATTTATTTTAACTAAATTTCTTCAGGGATATTTAACTTTACATATGAAAGCTATACTTTCTACATGGTATACATGCAGACACATTATTTATTTACAAATCCCAGGCACAGAAATTATGAGTTTGAAATTTTCCTTACAATGAATTTCATAATTAGCCCTTCTGTAGTCAAGGCACATACAGAGATCAGGGATTACTCATTAGAGGAAGGAATTAGTGGGATTTTAGGCTTCAATGGCCTGTACAGACTATTAGCTTGCATTTGGCTATTAGGTGGGTAAGCAGAGTGGTCTCTAAAGCATCAGCAACAGATAACAATAAATTCTCAAAATGAGGCTTAACACCTGCTTTTTCCTAAAGGGGGAAAACAGCCGATTCGGCAGTGGCGCGGCACCCCTTCCAGCCGCCCCAGCTCCCGGCGTCAGGCCAGGAGCGCCCTCACACCTCCCAGCCAGAGAAGCCAGAGGTCCCGGGATGAGCCAACAAGCCATGCAGTGGAGACCATGGCAACACCAGGCTCCGGCATCAAACAGCGTCCTCCAGATCTGCATGACAGCATGCAGGCCCTGCGACTGCTCCCCTCCAATAGAGGACTTTTTGAAAATGAAACAAAAGGGCGGTACGTGGGGCTGGCTTATTCGAGGACTATCAGCTGGCCTCCAGCCATCACTTCCAAGGTCTCGATTTCAGAGACGAGAGGAACACTGGGACTGCGAACGGCTGATGGAGACACAACCGCAGGCATGTCCTGTTCACGCATTTTATTTATTTATTCTGAACGCCACCAGCACCCTCCACCTTCAGATAACACAAACCACCTTCTGGAAACACCAACCTATGCTTTCCTTTTAACAAGCTAACTCATCGCTTCAAAGCAGACAGGGAAAAATGAGAAGAGTCTAAAGAAGGTCCCTGTTTTGTTTTTTTCTTTTATTAAAGCTAATGTGCTTGAAGATGAAGGACAGAATAATGCCTTTACCAAAAATACAGTGCAAGACCCTCAGGACCAGTTTGTTCAGCTAGAGCTGGTGCATCAATGCTACAAAACCAGGAATTTTAACTTTTATCTCCACTCCTTTGCATTTCCAAGGCACACAGAAATAACTCTATTAAATACAGCTCCTTAGAATGGAAGTGCTGGCAGATAAGCACCATGAACCCAATCAGTGAAACGTCTTGCAGCTTAGTACAACATTTCATCCTCACCTGGATCAGTAGAGTATTTCAACCGGAATAAAAAGCACCATCAAAAGCGTGACCCTAATTCACCACTACTGCAATTTTGTATCGGCATAAGTTCAATGATTTCAAAGTAATTACACAGATGTAAAACAAGGACAACTGTGATAAATCAGTCCCTGTGCAAATTCAGAGGAACTCTTCCATGCACACGTACAAATAAAAATATTAAGACAAACCATTACAGGAAGACACACACAATTACATATAATTGTAAATACACATTCTGCTAGATCCCTGCATCCAGTGATGAAATGGGGCTACACTTTGTTCCAACATTGTTTAAACATCATTATGATCGTATACACCCGTTCTGGAAACAAAAAAAGAGTACAGATTTTTTTAATTTAGGGAATATGACAATTAAGTAAACAAAATAATAAAGTAAATAAAGAAGCAGAAGTTCAACAGATCCAAGCTGTCCACATTAATTTGCTAAAGCAATGAGATGATTTTCTACCTCACATGACAGGATTCAAAGAAAGCTTGAAAAGGAAAGCTTTTCTGGATACTGATCAAACAGCACCGTACATGACAAAAAAAAATCTGACTGCACACAAATAACAATTTTAGAAACTTTTCTGGGTAAGAGAGAAAACTTAGAGGGGAACATGCGAGACAGGGAAATGGAAAGAATTGGTAGTTTTGTTATTCAATTAGCAAGAGAGTTAAATGTTTTCTATTCCATCCTCGCCTTTAAAAACAAACTTGAGATTTTTAATTAACGTTGGTTTCAGACCTATAGCATCACTCATCTCAGAACAATATTAGTACAAATGAACATTAAGCTGAGTTTTTCCTTTCTCTTTTCTCTCTTTTACTTGAAAACTGTGAGCAAAGTGACTTGTTAGTGAGAATGAAGAGCTTACAGCACAATTTTGAGAGAAGCGGAGAGTTGCGCCGTGCAAATCTCTCCACTGCTTGTCAGTGCAGTTCAATCCACGACCCAAAACTCCTCTGCTAATTTCAACTGTGGACCTTACTTGAGCAGAGTACTAATTTTCTGACTACTTTTTTTTTTTTTTTTTTTAAACCGGGACAAAAGGATTCCAGGATATAGCAAGAAGCTCACTTCCACTTGAGAACTGATCAGACTATTTGAACTTGGTTTCTTTAAAAGGTAACATTTTCTCATTATAGAAAAGTCTCTGAACATCCCTTTTCAGATCACAACCAAATCATTAGGGCCTGCCACAAAGCCTCTAAAAGTCAATGGAAGTCATTCAAAGACTTCAAAGGAATTTGCATCCAGACCTTATGTAAAACATCCAGATGCAGCAGGGCAGCATCTCGCATTGAAGGGGAAGCCTACGCCTGCCAGAGCCAGCGGTGCGGCTCCGCAGGCACCAGGACAGGCGGGAGACCTTGGTGCCCAGCACCCGACAGCCATGCCATAAGCCCTGTCGGAGGCCTGCCCTTCGGGCTACCCCAGGGACCAAGTACCCGCGAGCAGCTGGAGTGCATTAGGCAGGCTCCTGGGGCACATTTTTCAGCTTCTTTTCATCCAAAAGGAATCCAGCTTGCTCCATGCCTGCTGGGTAATGTGAATCAAAGCATGGTAACGGGGTTCAGTCAGAGAGTCGCTTCAAAAGCCTGCTCCTGATACCCGCTGAAATGTTAATATAGTCTCACACCAGCACCAAACAGCTTGAGCAGCCACTGAAGGACTGAGGCCAAGTTTCTGTAACATAAGGTCCTAAGAGGAATCAAGCAGATTTCCAGAAAAACTGGGGGACTTCGCGGGCTGCAGGACAGCAAGTGCCCTTGGGAGGAGTTGATAGAGCCAGAACTACAGTTCTCGTTCAGCACTGATTGCTCAATATTAATCATCCATACTCAGGACTGATCCTGAGCTTTCGTATGTAATAAAGAAAACATGGAGCACTACTGTAAAAAAAAAAAAAAAAAAAAAACACAAATCTAAAACCAAGACTGATGTTAAGCAAGATTACTTTTTCTGAGAAGCCCAGTCCAACTTTCAGAAGTTTTCCTGAGTCTGGTAATTGAAATCAATGGCATCACTATGCTTTTTCAGGCTTGCACAGAATTTTCTGTGGTTTTTCAGATGGTTAACCAATTAGTCATAGAAGTTCTCAGCACTTCCTATTTAACTTTGAGGTGTCTTAATCAGAAATTCAAATTAGTGCTCATTTCTAATACATACATTTAAAAAAATAATGTAAAAAAAGAGTTCAGAAAGAAAACAAGCAAAATATTCCAGTGCTGTCTTTCTCCAAACTGGCTCCAAAACAGTTTCAGTTTTCCAAAGCTCAGATTTTCAAAATTCCAGCTGAGTTCTCTTCAATGTGTCAACAGGCAAACACCTGAAAATATCAACATGTTTTATACAGACTTAATTTTAGACTGCAAATAAGAGAATCTGAAAAGGTCTTCCCTGCTGTAAGGTATTATACATATTCCACTGATCAGTCCTTCCCCAAGCTCAAACCACGTTTGTAAAATTTACTAAAAGGACATTTGTGATGAACTAGAGTGTATACTGATGTTCAACACTGGTTTAAGTAAATTAACCCTAGAGTAACTGTTAATTATTCTCATAAAATATGTTATTATGTTCTGTACTCTGAGCAATCACATCCTAATTTGGGGATACAGCTCCTTTTCTGAGGTATAAAGGCAAACCTACCATAAAAAGGACAAATTAGTATTGTCTTTTCATTCGATAAGTGAATGAAATTAAAATACAATTTCATTATGGCAGTGCTACAGGAAACAAACACACAAAAAACCACCAGAGCAAAACCAAACTACACACTTAACCTAGTTCTGAAAGGACACATCAAGCCAAAAATGACAGTGTTATATCACTATTATTAGCCTTAAAAACAAAGCATTTAGAAGTAATTTCAGTTTTTAGTCCGTTACCCTAAATGATGGCATATGTAAAAAGAGCACATACAGAAATGTAGTTTGGAAAAGATTAAGAGAATATTTTAGAAGCAAATCACTCCATAAATAAAGCACAAAGGGAACACAGCATCATTCAGGAATGGACATCTGTCACCCAAGCAGATACCACATCACACATTTGCAGCTTAATTCTGCAAAGTAGAAAAACAAGACTTAAAACACCACATAGAGCCTTACATACATTACATTTATTTTTAAATTTCTAGTTACCATAAATATCCAGACACCATCAAGAAGTATAAACATTACACACAGAGGAAATGGTGAGGAATAAAACGAACAAGGAACAGAAGAGAAAGTCACATGGAACTGGAAAAATCCAGCCCTATCCTGAGTAGTTCCAGCACCGCTTTTCTTCTAGTGGGGGAGGGAATGGAGAGGGAAGAGAAGTCACATTCAATGTCATCTTGACAGCGACCTCTTATTCAAAAACTATTATTTTTCCATCTTGAATAAGAGAGAACCAAGTGCTCTTCATAATCACATAAATGACCTACCACTCTCTAAGTGCTCTCTCTTAGATCAACAAAGAGCTATCGGAAGCAGAAAGTATTGCACACCACTCCCCTGTTGTCTCAATCCAAGTCGTCAGCACAGTTCAACCTTACCGTAAGAGAAACCTTGAAAGGCCAAAAGCTTTAGGAAATACACTTATCAGAGTACCTTTCCTTCCTCCTCGCAGCAATCCTTTCAGAATTTTGCTGTTAAAATGATAAAGACACAGGGGAAAAAAGAAAGTTAAGAGAAAGAGAGGAGAAGCATGACGGGAGTTTAACTTTTATTTTTCTAGGGGAAGGAAATCAATAGCTTTAAACTGGCATTTAACAAGGGTGAGAGAAAAAAATTCAGTTGTCCTTAGGGGTAGACTGTTCCCTAATGCTGCATTTCAGAAGACCCATGCAATTAACTAACTCAACATAAAGGTTCTCACCGCAAGGAACTCCGCAGAGGTAAACTGACAAACTCACCCTCCCCTCTCTCTGGGGTGATCACAAGAGCCTGCCCCCATAAGGGCAAAGGCAAGGCTTAGGATCTTTATCCAAAAAGAAGAGATATTTCAGGATTGGTTGTTTGGGTTTTATTCTTTTTTCAGGGAAGGATGAGGGGAGAAATCCCTTTCATTTACTTGTCTGCAGTTCTTTCCATATAATTAAACAGGGAAAGTATCCTGGGAAAAAATGGAAACTGTATCATGTGAAAGAAAAAAAGGAAGCCCACCACTACCACCTCTTTCACAAATATCTCCCAGACATACTTTGCTGTTACGTTGAAATCCAACTGCAAATTAAATTAATTCAATAAAAAAAAAAAAGAGGGATCTGATGCACTGAGTGACTCAGCAAGTCAGACCTCAGGCCAACCCACAGGGTGGAGGTAAAGGGGTAGCCCACATCCCAAATATTCCGCCCATTTTACAACCTCTACTTTGTTACTGCAACTGTTCTGAAACGCTCCACAATCTCCTGTTCAACAAGTGAAGAACAACGTGATGCTTGGGGAAGGGGGGGGGGGGGGGGGGGGGGGGGCGGGGAAGAGGGGCGGGAAAGAAAGAAAAAAAATCCTACTTAACCCCTATGTTTTCCCCTTGGTCCTTCAAAGGCTTAGTCAGCAGTGATGAAAGCTTACCTTCAGGTCAGCCTGAAATACTGACTGTGCAAGAACTTCCATTCATCATCCAAATCACCCAAAAAGGTGCAAAACAAACCATTTCCAGTAGATGTATTTGCTGGAAATTAATATCCTCTCAAACAGAACGGGTGAACCGCAGCTAAGAAACAGCATTTGCTGAAATGCTCAGCGTTCACAGGGCTGCAATGCACTCCCTGCAATAACTGAGAGCTGGGGAATACACAAGGACCACAGCAAGCGCTGGGATGGCTCAGAACTCCTTCAGAAACTAAATCCATAAATTCACCTCTATCACTACCATAAAGCAAAGGGATCAAGCGTACATTATCAGTAGGAGGAACCAAAGGCCATAATGCTTTCTTCCGTTTCTACCAGGAGAGAGTATAAGTCACAAAGGAAAAGCAAACACGAGAAAACCCTAGGAGAATCCTTGGATCTGACCTTCTCTCCATATTGTCCCTCTGTCATCTTTTCTCTTTTTTTTAAAGCTTCTATAAAATCCTTGCTGTACTGCTGACTGCAGAACACTTACTGAAGAACGCATAATTACATCTCTTTAACCCCTTGCTGTCACTATGTATATACTGTGCTTGGATCTGGTTTTTTTAATGTTCCCCTCCCCCCCCAAAAAAAAAAAGAATTAAGAGAATGTGCACAGGCTAGCAAGCCCCCAAAATTATAAAACTACTACTAGATGGTACTGTTACCAAAGATCCCAACACATATAAATCAGACTCTCCACATTTCACTACGATCTGCTCTCAGGTATTCCTCCCCACTATGCTTTGTTTCACATTGCTAAAGTATACACACAGCAGAGTCAATAAAATGCAAGACCATCACCAACAATGGAGCATTTCAGGCCCAGTAGCTTCTGTTCACGTGCCTTTCCACATGAACCTTGCAGTGTGCAAGTGCAACAAGCCGTTTCACTTCCCAAATATCAATCCCTACTCTGGAAGAGCTTAAGAACCCACTCAACGTGTCGGAGACAATAAGAACTTCCTGTGAATTTCACTCTTCATCCAATGGCTAAAGCAATAAGTAATTCTTCAAATTAATAAGTAATTTTGAATTTTTATGGTATTGGTATGCAATCTCAGGATACAGTGCTTGTGTTTTTCAAACTCAAGAACAAGCGTGCTCTGAAACAATGCTTTTTCATGTAAGTATTTTTGTAGACCCTAGCTGCTGCTGGTAACAGGACAAGAATTTTTTCAAAGATAATCAAGTACTAGCTGCGATGTTTCAATGGACAGGAGACCTGAACTAATATGTATATATGACAACAATGGCAGTCAGCTGAAAACGACGGGAAAACAGATCCTGATCTAAAAGCCTTAAAACAAAACAAAACAAAAAACTTTCCATAAACCACAAGCTAATGAAGAGTACGGGGTTTTCCTTCATTTTGTCTTTATTTCCAGCTAGTTAGAGGAATAGCTGGAGGCTAAGGGGTCTGAATATAGTTACTACTTATACAAGTTACATAGCTTTCTAAAGGAATTTTTCTTCATTTATGTATGGTTTGCAAATGTATTGTTTTCAGCCAGACTTCCACCTGTGCTGAAGAATGTGATTATAGCTCAGCAGAAGGCTGGAAGCGCTACCAAGAAGAGTTGTAGTTGCTGGTCACTACAGGTACAGCTTACACAGCTGTATACAGCAGGTTTGCAGACCCTGTCCGAAGAAAAAGGCTCGAAACAGATGTTAATATGGAGGAAGAGGGTGACAACTTGTAGAATGAACATAAGAATCAATCCGCCTAATCCAAAACTCACTGAAATCAGTGAAAAGACTAATTTCAACGAAGTTTTAACTGGGTCCTCAATGAACAAGGAGATGGGGAAAAGTAGAAGGAAGTTTACACCAATTTGGCTGTTGTTCATCGACTGACTTGGAAATAACCACCTGTACAGAAGAGATGTTACTGGTGTTTAAGTGTAAGTCTGGATTTTGCTTCCATGTGGTATTTCTCTTTTAAAGAGGCTCTCTAGTCTTTCCTTCTCATTCCAAATCACTGGTGTCAAAGACTGGTATCAGCTACAAATAACCAATATACTGTTTCACTCCCATGCCAAAAACTAACAGAATATACAGAGATTTCTCATCTTATGTCTTCTGTATGTTTTTCTGAATCATGCATCATTATTATAATTAAAGCTGAACTGGTTTTCGTTAAATTATTTTATGTAAGTTGACATAGTTTTATGAAGTCAACAGAGATGTGACAGCTTACAGCCATGAAAGGCTTAGCCAAAAGGTTTTAAAAAAAATAAAAATAAAAGAACAGAGAAAGTGAAAATACTAGGAGCTCTGGAAAAACCTGAGGAAGGAATAATTTTAAGTTGTTCTGAATTCTGCAAATACAGCACTAAGAAGAACATTGAGTACCTAAATAATTAAAGTTTATCTTCTTTATTGAAACAGTCCATGTTTGAGAATTTGTGCGAGTTTTAATGTTTAATTAAGGGATTTAAACATCGTTTTAAGTGAAAACTCTGTGCAACCTTAACTATGGACCCACTAGGTCACCTCTATAATATATTCATGTTGGGAGATCTAGGACCTGGCTTTTACATAAGTCAGTTACTACAAACACACAGTTCAAATATCAGTCACAAGCACGTGAAAAATCAATTTACAAGGAGATGAAAAAATAAATGTTCTATAAGATAGGATATGCTAATGAAAATTAGTGTAGTGTGTTTGCTTTTTGCCCATGTCCAGGTTTTGGTTTCACATGCAGCAACTGCTGAAACATGTTTATTTAGTGATTAAAAAATGAAAAAAGATTAAGAAGCAACTTTAAAAAGCCCTGTGCAGATAAAGATACGCCTGTTTTGTAAGCAAGTAGTAATTTCTTGTTAATAGAATGTAAACTGTTTTGTCTAATATTCCCAGAATTTGCAGATTTAAGGGGAATGCAACTCCTAAGGATGAAATTCATACCCACAAAACCAGGAGTTGAGAGTAAACCTCTAGTCCAGCCTATGTAATATATGCAGTTGTACAATACTGTATCCACACTTGGAGCAGATTTGCCAGAACTGCCTTTAAAAAAAAAACAAACCCACAAACAAACAAACAAAACACAAACCACACACACAGAATTTAAAAAACTGTATGTATAGAAGGAAAAAAAAAAACTTTAAAAACCCTGTATGTTATTGCCACATTCACCAACACTATAGCACACTGACTCCAGGCTGGGCCACAACACAACTTGCAGCCACTGTTGGCCAAGAGTAGGGATGGACTTTGAGCTGGTCTCGGGTGGTCAGGGAGTTGAGATGACTATCCATCTTTCATCCACCCCAGGGCCGCCCTGAAGTAGGAAATGTATTTCACTCAAGTTTTAGAAGCAGTTCTATTTACCGAAGGTGCTTGTGGAGTCACATGGGTGAACAGTTGCATGCAGGAACAAACGTGGAGCTTTGAGACACTGAGGGCTGAAGGTGGACCTGTGGGGGGAGAGCAGGAGGCCCACACATGCAACTTCCCTGCTCAGAGACCTGAGCACAGTATACAGCCCAGCAGGATAGGTAAAATACATCTCAAAGCCTCAGTCTGCTGTCCAGAAGATGAAAGTCCATCCCACAAGAGGTACCATTTACACCAACATTGCTATATGACATCACTTCAAAAAAAGGACAAAAATTTAATAACATTTGCGTCTTCCTGAGATGTCCTTGGAAGCGTTTAGAACAGGATCTGTGATAGATACAGATGGCAAAGCAAGCTGCCAATAAGCACCCCATAACAACAAATTAATAGTTTAAAAAAAGGGGGGGGGGGCGGGGGAGAGAAGTTTGGGGCGAATTATGAATTCCAGGTCTGCTTGTTAGCCTCTGAGTTTTTAATCAGAGAGACCATTTGTGTCGGCAGGGACAACTGAATCCCTGTATCCACAGCACTTGACTGCACTTGGATATATGCCTCTTACTAGAGACTAAAATGAAAGCTATATTTTAAAGCACTGGAAAAGTGAAACAAAGCCTGCAGCTTATGTTTATAACAACACTTCTACTTGTCTAGATGTATTTCACTGGCTCTGTGTTGAAGAGGAAGGCGGTGGGGGTAAATGCTCTGTTCCTGGGATGATTCCGGATTTTTTGGTCCCCGGTCCTCTAACCATGAAGTATGTCTCTTTTGAAGGCTACCAAAAAAACACTATAGGTACAGATAGTGGGGTGACAACACTAAGGGCAGAAGAGAAGACGGGCACACAAATTAAAACACAAGACCAAAATACTTTGACTTGAACCCTTCACAATGCTATCAACACTCATGTGTGCTGACTTCAGCATCTGCTTCAATTAAATGACAAGAACAGACCCATCTGCACCCCCTTGTAGAAGGTTTCAAAAACACAGAACACTTCAAAAATTGTAAAGGAGGGAAAAAAGACATAACCTTTTTGTGTTTTCAAACATGTTAAACGGCAGCAGCCAGAACTGCTCAAGCCTTCCCTCCAAGTTTTTCAAGGCACGATTAAGGACAGAAAGGGTTAAGTCCTGAAAAATAAAAGAGCAACAGAGCAAATCTGACTACATGTTTGAAAGAGCCTATAAAATGTTACAAGCAAAACAGGAAAGCTTGTGTTAATAATGCATAAACCAAAGGAGGAGGAAAAAAAAAAAGCTACCCATTTAATGGAGTACTGCTTTTATCCTTGCAGTTAAAACGAAATAAACCATGACTATTAATCTGGTAAGGCCATGTAAAAAAGCAATTTTTAAACATTTTCTAAGAGGGGACAGTTCAGTAACCGCTCTGGAGAGCGAGGCCTTGTGCAGGGCCGCGCTCGGCGCTAAATACCAGCCTCCGCTCGGCGGAGGCCATTACCCGCCCCGTCGCCATGGCGACGCTAACAGTGCGCCCGACTTCAAAGACAAAGATGTAATTTCAGACTTCCAGCAGCCAGAGGGAGCGGTGAGAGCTTTCTGCCCGGGCGGTGTCAGCTCACGATCAATTATAAAAAGCCCAGGACGGTTTCGAGGCGGCCCGAACCGCCGCCCGCCCAGCCCCGGGAGCCTCCCCGCCCCGCGGACCCGGGCTGAGGGAAGGCGCAGGGCGCGGGGCCCTGCCCGTCCTCGCTTCGAGCCCGGCGACAGCGGGCACGGCGCCCGGCGCCCTTCCCCTCCGCCGGCTCCGCGGGGCAGGGCGGGCGCTCCGGGGGGCCTCCCCAAACCACCTCGCGGAGCTCCCACCGCCGCCTTTGCCGGGCGCCACTCCGGGCCGGGAGCGGGTGGCTGCGGAAGCCGAGCCCCTTCGCCCGGCCAGGAGGAGGGAAGACCTGAGATCGCTGAATCAACACGCTTTTAATTTTGTAGTGTCATCCCAACAACAACAGAGTCGTCTTTGCTTTTTCGTCCTCCGTGAAAAGAGCGGGGATACTTGCAACGTAAGTGCAGTGGAGAAAACCCTCACAGGGAGGGGAAAGCTCACTCTCAAGTTTTGCCAGTATGTGGATAGTGGCTGTAAAGGGTAATAGTAGTGCAGAAAAAACAGACCTTAACTTAGCCTATACACTGTTGTCTCATCAATATGCTCTTATTAAGCGTGACAAAAATATCCACTTAGAAATCAATCTATAGAGCGGGCCTTGCAGTCCTGTGTGGTGCGCTGCCCAGGAAGCCACGCTTCTGAGCTCAGATGTGTTGTTTTTTAAATCCGCTTCACCGAGTCTTCAGAAGGGAGTGCCGTTCTTCTTCTCTGAGGTGCCATGTTTCCCGCAGCATCACAGCCATGTGCCAAAACCAAGATAAAACGAATATACTCTCTTTCAGTTGACTAAAGTTGGGTTACTCCCTGTGAACCCCTCAGAGAGGAGACAGAGGAGCTACAGAGAAGACAGATCCTTGAACAACCCAACGCCTTGAAGTTGGTTTTTTTTTAATGTTTATAATACAGAGATACATAAAATCTAAATGGCATTACATTCGTAACTTGGTTATTACCTAGTCTGAAGGGAAACTAACCCTATTCTGCAGAAATTGAGACACTTTGCTTCCCTCTTGCCAGATGAGGAAGCTTTCGTATCCTTAGCAGAAAGGCACCTTCCCACCTGAGAGAGCCCAGGCACGTTCAGCGACTAAAGCCCCAAATACAGCAGTACAAAGCACCCTAGTCAGCCAGCAAACACGAACACACCACCCATGCACATGCTTCAGCGTCAGATTACATGCCGGCCCTTTAGCTGGCTGGGTGCGGGTGCTGCTGGGTGAGCAGCAGCACACACCACCACACCATGCCCTGAACCACGTTCTCCTGGTCCACGGTGGAACGTGGGCCAGTGCTTGCTGTGAGCTTTTGTCACTCACCCTGGTAAGATGGGAGGTACATACTGCTCACAAGCATGAGTGCTGGATCCTGTGCGTGACCCTTAACCAGTAACCCCAGACTGAACTTGGAGAAGCATTATGTGCCCAATCTGCACTTGTTTACTCATGAGCGTATGAGTTCTGTGGGCGACGAAATTCGCCTGTTGACAAAACTGAGTCCATGTCATCTAAACTATGCATACAGGAATCAGGAGCCTGTGGAAATATACATAGACGGGTAAATGGAATGTCTTAAATTGCTGGAAAAGTAACAATTTTAAAAGTTAAAGACTGAAGAAGGTTGGGGGTTTTGTTTGTTTTTTCTTTTAAATAAAATTTTTTTAAAAACCCTTTGCGTGGCTGATCACATGTTTTGTTTCCAAGTTATATTTTTAATATACATGGGTGGTGGTGGGAAAAAAAGGTGTCAGTCTATAGGCCCTTTAATTACTCTTCAAATCTGTAGTTTCACTGCACACTGTAAGTGACAAAAGATAGCTCTTAGCCTGCGTGGCTAGCTGACATAGCCCTCTGATCATGTCTCCATGGAAATGCAGGTCAAGTGATCAAAATTATTATACAGGAGGGGAAAGTTTGTTTTTCTGGCAAAAATAAGGTAAAGGATTTACAGGATTGACTTCAATCTGACCTGTACTACTGTGAATACAGGCATTAAGAGGCAGGCACTAGAAATCACCGGTTCTAACTAGCAAAAATTAAAGAGCTAAGATGTTTGGAAGTACATGTGAGTATGTGCATGGGTGCATTTCTCAGCATTTCATAGGATCTGATATCTGACCTCTGTTTCTTTGCAGAGGAGAAAGACAACTCTGTAGGTAGCCCGAATGGCCCCTCTCATGCCGAGCTGCGGTCTGAGCACTGGAATAACCCTGTGGCCAGAAGCAGCCAAAGACTTCCAGAGCCAAAAAAATTCCTGTACTTCATCCTACCTCAGAATAGGAACAAAAAGGCTGTTGCTGTGATTTCAAACGGGGCAAAATGGCTAACGAGCCATGCAGGAAGAATCAGCAGTCATTTAAAAGCACCACTGGTGTGTATATATGGTCTTCCTAAGTCATCTTTAAAGGCACAAGCAAAACAAAGGAAAAGAATGAAGATGGAGAGAAATTGAACTGTGAGGGAATCCAAATGAAGCCACAACTATGAGGTGTTACTTATTAAGAAAACCAAACACAGATTCTAAAATTTTACAGCCTTGTTTCAATAAATCCTGAAGAAAGCTGCACTGAACAACTTTACGTTTTTCCTACTTTCATGTAGGCATCTAACAATACAATAAACAGGATGGAAGAAATTAGGTTATTATGAAGTTTTCATTAAGCCCTATTATTGAAATCTTGACATGGTCTGTATATTAAGTATGGGAAGGAGATACTCTGGAGGTTTTCTTCCATCACCACTGCAGTATCATATGAAAGACTAGTAAGGCTTTCAGTTCACTAGAAAAGTCTAGAAACAAAAGATAACAGTTTGCATTAAGTTACATCCTGTACCATCATGAATTAGTTCACTAGGGTCAATGCCTGTACTTAATCCATTACCTATAGAACCTTGCTAAGTTATTTTGATTTTAACAAGTGAGCCTATAAATCTCAGATCACTTCCAGTTCCTTTATTTCCATACTTTTCAAAAACAAGCAGTGGCCATTGTATAGTTTGCAGTTTAGGAAACAAAAATAATAATGTTTTAGATCTCTTTCATTACCTTTTGCACAAAATGCATTGCTAAAATTCATCCTCTGTGATACTATAAATGCACACATGAGTGTCCACCTCACGCTTTGGCATGAAATAAGCTTTGTTGCCATAACTAGGTCCACTACTGTGTATTCAGCAAACCTGACTAAAGCTTACTGACGCATACTGTATTACTACATACAAATATATAAATACAAACTCTCATGTATGCTTATCGCTATACTACTTCCCAAAATGATAACTTCAATAGTACGGTGGAAGATAAATTAAGTGAACTTCCATCTTGAAAGGGGGAAAAAAAACCCCAAACCCAACACCACACATTCAGTTATAAATTAACGCCACTTAACTATGATGTGAAATAAATGATCCAGAATGGCATATTTTCCTATACTAATGCAATTATTCAAATGTGCCTCAAAATTCAGGTCCTAATTCTAATTTAACACAGTAAGTCTCATGTCACAGGCTGAGATAATTAAAAGGGTCATCTGCAATTGTTTACATGGAAGGAAAAAGATGAAAAGCCTGAACACTGGGAACTGAAAGTAGCCTTTTGCTGATGTTATCAGCTTTTCTATCTTGGTTTCAAAGGACTATGATGCTTCACCCCCCAAAATTACATTGACATTCCAAACAGGACCCTCTTTATGAAGTCCTGTGGGAGCATAATTGTGTTTGGAATTGTGTGGAAAAAGGCACAGAATCATCTGCATGACATCAAGGAAAACTGATGCAGTGAGTTTAAGTGTAGTGCCTTCCAAAGACAAATGCAGAACGCCCCCATCATTTAAAGTGTGTGCATATGTGTGTGTATTCTTTTTAAAGGTAAATTTATAATGGAAGCCCATTTACACGTGACACACCTCAGAAGCACTTCTCATATACAGCACAGATCCTATAAAAAGCCACCATGAATTGCTGCCTTCAAGCAAAGGCTTTGTAGTGAATCTAAGATGTATGGCTCCAGCAAAGGAAAGAAGGTTTCAGAGGCTTAAGCATTACAAGACATCGGGTTTCAAGAAAACACATTTGAGAGAAATTTAAAAACCTGTTTCAAACTTCAAAAAAGTAAAGCAAAACACGTGACACTATCAGGATTCCAATGTAGTACTACAAAACAAATAATACACGACAAATGCTTTCCATTTGCACAATGATGGTGCCTAAAATCCCCAGCAGTTATGGATACACCATAAACAATCAGACAAAGCACTGTGAAACCTGGCCTAATCTTAGCACTATTGACCGTGACTACACAAACATCTGCTTGCGCAGAAACAGCAAGCTGACCAGCAGCACTCAGAAGTGAGCTTCACATCAAAGACTGCTAACGGGTTGGTTTTGTTGTTTTTTTTTTTTAACATGGAAGTTGCAGCAATAGCACCAGAAGCCAACACATCCCCAGCCAACAGGAATGGGTGGTAGAAGAAAAAAAACAAAGGCATCTACTACCAGGCTTCAGATGTTGCTGGTCAGAATGAGTTTTGACTGTGTTTAGCCAAGGTTATGAAGCCAAGGTCACATTTCACAGTGGTTGGTGAGCACAGGTAAAGGAGTCATTCCGGAAGAAAAATTCCTATCTTACAGGAATACTTGTGGTAAAAATAAGAGAAAGAAAAAACATTTACAGTGTCTCAGGTACTTCCTGAAATGGTATTCAAGTGAGTAATACTCTTTTGTTTTACTTTCTGCGTCGTAATCCCAATGTTCACACAGGCATGAAGAAAGACACGCACCAGTGAATATATTAAGCTCTGGAATTTATAGTATGCTATCAACTCAAAATTTACAAATAACCAAGCCGATAAGACGTGCACACTTTTATACACACTGTATGTACATACACACATTGTGTAAAACGTTCAAGAAATAAATTCCCCAAATCCAAAAAAATGTACCATTTTAGAGTTAGATTCCCAAATGCAGAACCTAAAGGCATTGACTTGGAAATTTAGGGCGACTAGTGCAGTTACTGCCCCTGCAGCAGGTACATCTGAGCCACCCATGCAGAGGCACCCGCACTACTAGGGTTTACAGCCTTGCATATTAAAGTAGCCTTGGGGGCTTTCAGCTTGCCTCTCATTTCAAGCGCAAGCTTTAGTGGTTCTTGCCACCAAAAGCTTGCGGTAGCCAGTTCAGTCGCCTCCGCTATAGGGGCAGCAGCCTCTGGGGGAGGGAACAACTAGGGGCGGGCAGCTTCAACCATCCAAATTAAATCTAGTTTCTTGAATCAACACCCATACTGTCCTGGTATTTGGAGGTATAAAGTACGTTGATGCAGCTCCTCATGGCTTCAAAAAACATTGCAGGGAAAAAGCTACTAATACTTGAATATTCCACTTAGGACAACATTGGCCTATTTAAATACAAGTTTTTGCAGCCTTAACCACTACTGGGATCTACAATCCCTTAGCAGGTTTCCCACGTAAGTTTCATGTAGAGGTCAGGCTAAATATTTCTTTTTGCGTTTGCAGATTTTCTTAGATCCTAAAGTAGTAATTTTGTTATTACAGGGATATTGTAAATACTGTAAAGGTAAAGTATTTTGAAAACAGAAAAAGTGATGGAATAGCCAAGTATCTTTTTTACAGTACTTAGTGAAATTAGTTTTTATACTTCAGTAACAATGTAGCACTGGCTTTTAAACAAATGTGATCAACCTATCAAGCAAAACCAAGTAATCCTGTAAAGCACAAAACACAACTGAATAACAACAGGACCTTCTCTTCACATTACAAATTTTCATTCTAATAGCAAGAATACTCAATTCAAGAATCAATAATTTTGGTTTCAGCGTTTCAGTTTAACCCTACATGGACAACATATGCCCAGGGCTGCTCTGCACTACTTTAATTGTACCTTTCCCCAAAAACAGGACCTAAACTGAATACACAAGTTGACCCTCGGACAATGAATCAGTTTGATCACCTACATGAAATCCTGGCTCCACTGAAGTCAAATGTAAAACATGCACGAACAGCCAGTGGGCTAAGATTTTCAATGACACACAAAGTGTAAGTTCATTCCTTCTCCGATAACATCACCAGCTTCAGCGACACTGCAGTGGCTCGCACTCGATTTGACCCACTATTCTGACTGACACCCGGACACAAACAGGAGGCCAGAACAGAATCTGTATGTGCAGCAGAACCAACAACAGACCATTTTTTGCACCTCAGAAACACACTGAGGTACATATACTTGGTACCTCTATACATATGTGTTGAATGAAACTTGTTCTAGCTACAGGTTTAGTACATGGAATGGTGAGAAGAAGAAAAAAAGCTAGCAACTACACTTGATTCAGAATTAAAATTACTTGGGGAAAAAACAGCAACTTTTTGAGAAACCTTAGTCACTTCTTTGCAACTTGAAGCTTTTTTCCTTTTATTCCAGGCTTAAACAAAGTTCAGTGGGGCATCAAACTGCCTCAGTTTTAAATTACAGTCTGTACTTTAAAATAGAATGCATGCACCACATGTTCCTGAAGCTAGAGGGTGGGAGTGTTATTCACTGAAAATTGAAGGCTTGTTGAGTCAATAATCTTCTTTCACAGAGTAACAATTTTCAGCTAAAATTTCTTGACCCAAACAAAGGAAAACAAGATCATTCAGTTATTTTACAACATTGCAGAAAAAAGAAAAGAAAGTGGGAAAGAGCACACCAGTCTTATCCTACTTGATGTAAAAACAATGGAAAATTTAATTCACAAGTATTACATACATTTCCTTCTTGTTCATGGTTTAACATACTCCAAACGGTTATTTTCAGATGGAGACATGAATAGAAGCAAACAATTGCTGTCATGTACTACACATGCATCTATCAACTGGCATCTGCATTTGCCTCCCAAGAATTACCAAGAATCCACTTAGAGGGTTTCCCCCCCTCCTTCTTTCTTGAATCAAAAGCAATAATCTGGATTTTTAAAATACCACTTAAATTTAGATCAAGCTTTCTAATTTGCTTACCTGCAAAGAATCCAACACAGATTACAAAAAAAAGAGGGTTTCTGCCCCACCTCTCCTTTAGTACTGATTTGTCCTTACCAGAAAGGCTACAGCGGTAATTAATATTTACATTATGGTAGTGCCCACAACCCTGATCATGATTAGGTTTTACTGGATTAAGCGCTCTACAAATGTCACCAGAGTCGCTCATCCCAGTAGTCTAGGCTCTGAGAAAAGAAAAGGTATCTCCCCTACTAACCCTCAACCACTGTTTCTCAAAGCATGCTGGAAACTGTTTTCCTGGTCTATTAAGTCTTCAGCCATTAAAGGCATTTGTTCAGGGAGTGAGCTGTTGCTCGAGATGAGTTTCCAAGCTACTTCATATTCTGGAAGTGAGACAGGGAATATGGATTCCCGAACCATCCCATGTATTTTCCTCACAGCCTGCACCTATCAAGATGCGTCTGAAATGATGTTATTCCATGAGCCAAGTATAGCTAGTCTTGCATTTAGTTCACTACTAGTTCTTAACAGAGGTCCTCTGAAATCTAATTTAGTACCCTCTTTCTACAATGAAAAAGGTGTGTCAACCAGAGGAACGACTGTCCAGCACTCAAAACATCCTTTAGAGGCTCATTAAAATGAGGTAAAACAGAACTGTGAAGCAGTTAATAAGATCAGGAAGGGACTGCTGATGTACTGTTTTCCACAGTACCAAGCGTAATGAAACAAGGCAACTGGCATCTTAAAAAGTTCATCTGTCCAAGCAACACTATGTATTATTTGAGACCTACCTGACACTGAAGCTCATACAGCTAGACATTGTAGGACCACAAACTTCTCTGGTCATGGCATTGTACTAGATACGAGTGGCATTCTACCTTCATTGCTGGCTACTATTTTTTTGCCTAGAAATTATTCTACCACCTTGAAAAGACCCAGTGAATAAGTGACATCACAGAATTAATCCATGAACTCAGAATTCTAAGTGACCTAGTGAAGCATCGATTCCCTCAACTCCAGATACAACCTTGCCCCTTCAACACTGCATGACACCCAGCAAACACAAGATGAACCTAACCTACACTACAAAACTACAGCCATGATATCCCGACAGCGTACACCAATGCAGCTGAGGGCCACCACAAGCCCACCTTCACTGCAGCCTCCAGCTGTGCATGCTCATGCCTCCAGGCTTGTGCTCACTGACTGTGTTAAACAACTCAGGGATGTAGACTTGCAGAAAACTTACCTTACAAAAAGAAATGAACTGTCTTCTGCCTGTATGGGGCTCTGTGACTGCTGCAGGGCCCGACTGTGAACACTGGGATCTCCTGTGCCACTATGTCTCAGCTGACAGCATCACAGTCTTAAACCCTTCCAGCAAGATCATACAGTGTTTTAGGATGTGGCTAAAATCAAAGCTGCTGCAGTCCCCACTGTCCCCTTTCCCATCACAGCTATTGATTCCCATCACCTCTTCGGAGGTACAACTGATGTCCATGCAATTACACAGCGATTCAGTCAAAAACTAATCCAGAAATAAAGAGTGATTATTTCTCAGCTGGTTCAGTTCCCCAAGTCAAATCCACTGGCCAGTCGCAGGAGCGACAGTGGAAGAGGTGGGACGTCACAGCCAGCACGCTGTGGGGCACGGCAGGGCTGCAGCCGCCCTGGCTTACAACAGCTCAAGCAGCCACAGAGCTTTACCTGTAGGTTGCAATGAGACACAATTAGGAGAAACCTGTGTTTCAAAAGCATGGCAACTTGGGTAGGCCATCTGACCTCACACCTCAAACAAGCACACCTGACACTGGGCAAAAAAAAGGACCTTATTAAAACAAAACAAAGTAACAGCAAAACCACCAGTGCCTATCTGAAATGACTTTCATACTCATGCCAATAAAAGAAAACAAATTCACGTATGTTTTCTGCTCTTCATTCTATCAGCACAACCCAAGGTGAGCATTTACAAAATTTCTCATTAAAGACAAAATAAAGGATTAGTCTTCAGACACACACAGCCTACTGTTGACACAAGCTCCTTTACTGCAACAACAAATTTGCAGATACATCACTTAGAAGGTTTTTCCTGTAAGTCTGCTCTAGGTTTCTCACAATAGCAGAAATGTGTATTTTGCTATTATCCCGTAAGTCTCAATAAATACATTCTGTAGTAGCTGTTCTCCAGCCACTTCCATTCAGGCTTCTCTTCCCTTTATTCCTCCACTCTAATAGGGAACAGTTTCTGTTTATGACTTCCTTCCTTCACAGAGTCCCCAACTCCCATGTTTTCTCAAAAGCTTGAGATTTCCTTCTAATTGTGACCCCAACAAAAGTGCTCAGAGCACTACTCTGTGCAACTTTTCATTTGGGCTCTCTGTGACTCCACATGGTCAGAGACCCACAGGTCAAACCCTCCAGATATCAGAGCAGTTAGGAGAAGGAAAGCAAGCATTGTATAGAATCTGTCAGGCCATTAGAAGTAGCTAATAAAGCCATATTTTGTTTGTAACCATTTGTTACCAACCCACATTACAAATTTGTCCGCTTTGAACTTTATGGGAACATTCATGCCAGGACTTTTATATACAACGTGTGAAGTAAACGGAACAACTATTGAGCTGTTTAGCTGTCCTTACTGTGACACAAACCTGTTGAAAAAACTCCCCCCCAAAGGATGACACAAGCCAGCATTCAGTGCTGCAGAAAGTGGCCAGTTCCTCTTCAAATCCATCAAAGGGAAACTCTTTTTTCAAAACCACATCAGAGAACACCATTCACCATTTAGTATTACATCTCTTTTGTTGTTTTTAGACACTTGTATAAGCTTGCTATGTAGCTGCTGTGATTTTCCACAATGCCCTTAAGATACAAAAAGATAACGGGCAAATTGTATAAATACCAGGATACCATGAAACAAAACATAACCAAATTTTATTAAAAGCATAACACTACCACTGTCATTTCAAGCTTCACTGTACAAAGATGACTGATTACCCTCAAGAACAGCACTATCTTAGAAACAAGCTTAAGAAGCCATATTTAGCATCCCAAAATGACACTATAACTAGGAATACTAAACAAGGGATAGTGACCATGGGTTTTCATAAGCAGCCCAAAACTGAATACAGAACACTTGCCTCAGGAAAAAAAGAAAAAACACACCCACAAACCCCAAAACCCCGCAAAAAGAAAAACAAAAAAACCAAACACCCCCCCACAAAACCCAAAAACCCCCACCACCACATAACACCAAAAACATGTTTATATGGTCAAGCCATCCATACCCCAAAGAGAGTTATAGTAAAGCATTTATCATGTTCACCATACTTGGAATGTATGAATTGTTCCTAATTTCCATGATATTTTCCTTGGAAGTAAGAGTTCCTTGGGAGTTTGCTTACACTACCAAAAGAAGCATTGTCACCACATACGAAGGATTGCAGTTGCTTTTAATTTTGAAAAACAAAACAAAACCACCAACCAACCCACAAAAAAATCCCCAGACCAAAACCAAAATAAAATACAAAATGATAATACCTCCCCATTCCCTGCCATATCCAAAGAGCAGGGTTTTTGAGTATTTGAAGTGCTCTCTGGTTATGTATCAAAGCTTTTCAATAATGAAGTGTCCCAATAACAGCATTTAGGACCAACTTAGAGTTTAACCTATGTGGCCAAAATGGTTAACATTCACTGTTAATACTACCAGCTTACTCATACCTAGAATAATAATGAGCTACTAAATATACCAAACACTCAGGGACACAGATAATACCCAATACTCTGCTTAGATATCATCATGATGGAGGTAGGACACAGCATGGATTAAAAGTAGGACAATTTTTAAAGTAAAACCACAGGCAAATTAGTAGAACATTAGATGATGAATAACTGTACTTCTTTCTACCCTAATAAACACTGTTCATGAAAAACTGGGAGGTAAAAAGTCCCTTTTATTATCACTGCTTTTAAACTAGGTAGTTGTTGTCAACACAGTTCAATGTCTGCAGTAGCTACTATTTTTAAGGGTAATCAACAGCATTCATTTTTGAGACCTGTTCAGGGAAACGAGTCTTTTTAAAAAAGGTCTCCTGAAAAACTGGCAAATTAATACTAGTTCAAAGCAAACTGATATATCTTCTTATACCAGTTTCCATAGCTTCTCCTGGGACAGGCATGTCTCAAACGTCATGTAAAGAATTTGTGGCATATATACTTCCCTAGGTGCCAAAGATACAACTTTAAAATGCCACAAACATGTTTATTGACCTATTTTTAGGGGTTGACAATAGTGCCATGTGCCAGAGGTAAAATATACAGTGAACTACCAGACTTCACACATACATTTGGTGTCTTGACAGTGTAAACTTTTCAGAGGGATCCCTTTGCTAACTGGAAATGACTACATACCCAGTGAACTGCAGGAAATACCCTATATATTTACAGTACATTAGTACAAGCCAGAGGTCACAGTTTATTAACAGTTTTCATCATTTATAACATATTCTAGCTGGTTTAAACTCATGCTGTTTTACTACCAACAAACAACAAAATCCCCAAACCAAGAGGGACACAGAGACAAGGCTAAGGAGTACTTTGTCCATTACAGTGAAATAAGACCTTCAAAAATGCAGTAGCTGCAGTCTTTGCAAAGTATAGTAATTTGCGCACTTTCTCCCACAGCAGAATACACAGAGCTCAGAAAACTAAGAAACATTAATCCAAAATAATCTCCTAACCAAGACATCAGCATAGTACAAGTATCACTATCATTCCCATTTTTACACTTCTGTAGTAACAGATAGCAGCAGAATTAACATGTCAAACTCATTACTGATACTTGGGGTTTGGAGCAAATAACTCCTGGCAGCAGTATTCTAAACTATTGAATGTACTGAAATCCTGCGAAAAGGGGAAAAAGCCTCTTCCTCACCAGATCGTTTTGTGCAAGTATGGAATTCCTAAAACTGAAGCAAACAAACCAAAAAAAAAAAAAATCAATCCATTTCCTCTATGCAAATACATGTGCGCGCAAACACAAAACATGGATGTGCATCAATAGTGGTATTTTGAACCAGAACAAGCCTAAGCTAAGTCCACTCACACACAAGCTGTCTGTTCTCGCCATATATTTAAAAACAGTTTGTGATCAACCTCATTTAATACTTCTTTCAATACTTCTCATCCTAAGTGCAATGAAATCCTCTGTGAAGGGCTTTCATTTTAAAATACTGAAACAAACATTAGTTTCTTACTGGTAAGCTCGATGGTCTTTCTTGCTGGATTAGATTCAAGTCTTCGTGGTTAGGCTTTCCTGGGGCCATCGGGGGTTGAGATCTGGTTCCGTAGCCTTCCTGAGACATGTCCTGCAACAACAATTATAACAGAATTACTAACCTGACTTAGAAATTACAATTAAATCCACACCACAGAAGGGTGAAAAAACAACAGCTGAGTGCTGATGGGTTTTTTTTTATTAGAAGATTTTACTAGTTATGTGGGCTTGATACTTCCATCAAGAAGGTATAGGTAACGCTATTGACCTGCGCTGTTCGTAAAGAAACCCAAGGAGCAGAGCAACACGCTGACAAGCAGCAGGGAATCCTACTACTGGAACATGGGAGAACACACAAAAACAAACCTTCTAAATAAAGGACCCTCTTTTACTGTGAAAGAGCTGCAAGCACAAAGCAGCCAACACATTGACCTACTCTGAGATGTATTTTCAAGTCTTTTGATGAAATCCTGAGCCAAGGTGGAACACTGACATGAAAGTAAGATTGTAATCACGCTGTCTAATCACACTGCCGTAACAACCCTGGATTTACCATCACTACTGCTGACACAACATTCGAACACTGGCTATCAGGTCATAGCACACAACACAGTTGCTGCATCTGCTGGAGGCATGTTGCGTCCGATGGGTTAGCAGGCGAGTGTATTGGATCAAGAGTAGCTCCAAAGACTGTACCAGCAAGCTGGGGATTTTCCTCCTTATGCAAGTCTTAGGTAACGGCCTAACACAACACCCACCGCACAGGGGTGGGGGGAGCAACGAAACAACCTCCCCCCTGCCATCCCCCCTCCCACAATACAGCTTACTTCACATGTTAGATACTTGCCCATTGCAAACCTTAGATTCAGGCTTCATTTTAGCTACTATAGCAGCTTCTATACGAACTTCCCCAAGGAAAACAACAGAAAATGCAATACCTACTACAGCATGTGTAACTGGCAGGGAAAGCCGGAGAACCAGTTCCTGACTGCTAGAAAAAGGTATCGCACCTTAAAGGTTTTTCTTTGTTGTTTTTAAACGGCTTAATTCTCCTCTCCCCCTCCCGAGTTTACTACCATTTCAGTTTGCTTCAGCCACCCTCACAGCTTCAGTTTTGACACGTACCTGAAAGCATGCACACGCTCCCAGGACGAAGGGGCAGGGGACGCCGTCCTCCCCACCCCACCGCGGCCTGAACGTCACCTTGCTGCTGCTTATCAAGGGCTGCCCTGACAGCCCCGTGTCCGTATCAACAGTTACTGCTCCCGCACAGACTCGGAGGCAGCTGGCTTGCAGAGCAGGAAAGCTTTCTGTCTCTGTTTTTAGCCCTGCTCCTGACAGAGGGAAATTTGTTAACAACCGCACTGTTTCCATTCAGCCCCTTCCGTCGCTTTAGACCCTCCTGCATTATTCTAAGGGACACAGAAAATTCAACGGGGCTAATGAAACAAACTCCAGCAAACCTGATATGATGTAAACCCAGCAATAAACAATCCTATCCCTAAGCCTGTGCCAAGTAAAATCAAGAAACACTTAAAAGGCCAGCACTTCAATGTGGTTACCAGCAGAGGGTAACAATTAGGCTTAAGGGTGACAAAGGCTGATGGCTGAATGATTATTATCCCCTGTGACCCCCCGCGCTCCCCCCCGCCCAGATTTCCACTTGTCACACAGCTCTCCTGCTGCGCACACCAGCAGGTTCCTGTGGATTAACAGTGAGGTTTAAAATCAACAAATGGCACAAGGCCTCCATTCAGCAGCCTTCACCCCAGTACAAAGGAGTAGAAAGGTGCAGGACAGCTTCACAATAGGCAAACAAATGAGCAAACCTCTGCTTTCCTTTTTATTTAAAAATGTGCGTGCGCGCACACACACTCACACACATGCACACTAGGGGTTGTCACTGGGTAGGCATGTGTAATAAACCCAGCAACCCCAGATTTCAACTTCCAGTTCAGCGTTTGGCTCTCTTCTTCCTAATTCTTAAAAAAATCCATCAAATAAGAACCACTTGTTAAAACAACAACAACAAAAAAAACCACCCAGAAATACCAAGAGTCGTGAAAAAGGACAAATGGAATACTCAATTTAGGAGATGTCATTTTAGAAACACAATTGTTCCTTTTTGCATACAGACACTACAGGATGTTGCTGGGAAGCAAAACGTGTTTTATATTTTGAAAAAATCAAGAGCCATTAATTCCTTACAAAATACCAAGCATGGTTTTTCCCACATGTTTGCAAGATTTTAACCTCACTTCCTACTGAAATTTCCAGGGGGACTGGAGGGAGGGTGGGAAGAGACAGCACTCTTTCTCACGAAAAAACTGCATGTTGAATGGAATTTATTTTTACCTGGGTATTTGAAGACTGACTATGAAACATCTTTCCACAGACTGAAGAGCACATAAAAAAACCCTGGATATGACACCCTTTGCCTTTTTAAATACACCATTTTCATAGTGCTTTCCTCTCTGACTGTGGAAAAATCAATCTTTTTGCTCAATTCTAGATGAGGTTTGGAAACAAATACTGCAGACATCTGTGTTTGTTACGATGCGGATACCTGTGCATTCCAAACGGGAATGAGATCGCATACTCTTATGTTCTCTGTAAAGCCATTTAGATACTTGGATCTCTTTAAACTTGGAAAGTGGCTCTTCAGAAGTCAAGAATCAGTTTGCTCTCAGTAAGTTGCAGGCATGGGAATCTCCCAGATGAAATATGCATGGCGTTGTGTGTATAATTTTATGTGTTTATACATATGTACTGTCCAATAAAAACAGTCCATTTATATACTAAACATAATGACAATTAAATAATAGTGTATTTCACAAAGAGGTTGGCTTTATAACCAAAATAGTGCTTAGTATAATTTTTACTGAAAAACAGAGGAAAGAAAATCCCTACTGCCTTTCTTCATTTCTGCATTAGGAAACTTTGTTAACATACAGCATATTACAGAATAGATACAACAGATTTTGAAAGGTAAGTAAGGACAGAAGTATTAGGGTAAATTGTCCGTCACTGAAGAAATGCTTGGAATTGGCAATTCTCACTTTCAGTTTTGAAAGGTCATTTTACTTTACAGCATCTAGGAATGGATTTATTGGGGACTAAACATAGGGAACATAAGGGGAAAAGGAACGTGTTCCCATGTGTTGTGCTACAGTCATGGCTGAAGAGCCCCCTGTTGATACTGGGGCTCAATCTTCTCCTGGGATCCCCGATTTTTTTCTTTTAACTCTGAATATTTTATCCATCAATGACATCAGCTTTCAAAGCAAAGCCTATGATTTTTTATGAATCACAGAAAATCCTTCCTCCCATAGAAGACGAGCATGTGTGTAAGAGAGAAATCCAGGCTTTTATAAACAGAAGGCTACAAGTTTCCACTCAGAACTTCCCAACTTGGCACAAACCCAATCATATCATAACTGTTATAGCACAAACTGTCAACAAAGTTGTAAAATAACTAAAAGCAGGGTTTCCCCCATCAGATTTTAGAAAAAGCACTGGGACAAATAATCTGCAAGTCATAAGCATATCTTAAAATAGCTGAAGTTCAGACTGTTTTCACAAAACATTTATACTCTGAAGCAGGTAGGAAAAAACCCCCTATGCCTACATATACACAGCCTAAGACCTACATATTGGGTAAGCTGTTCAGAAATCAATCCATATCATTACGCAAATATAATAATTGGATAACAACAACCACCTACTGCTTATCATCCACAGAGCCAGGTCTAGTTATTTACCTCCTGTTCACGTACACTTCTGGCTTGACCTGTAAATTGTGGTATATGGAGCTCAAGTTTGAGGAGTAAGGGAGGAAACAGGGTATTTTCTTCCCTCTTATTCTCTGTTACTGTATTCATCTTACAAACTTTTGAAGTGTGAAATTCTGGTGTGCGATTTCACTAACAGAGGTTTCTGAATGACCAGCTGAGCCAGTGTACCAGCCTGCAAGAAAGTCAAAGGCCCCTTGTTCCTACTTCCCCCAGTTCCTGCAGTTGGACACGCACACTCTTGAGTTTGTGTTGGGTCTTTACTAGGCCACTTTGTGAAATGGTGCAACTTAAAACTTGCCAGAAAAATAACCCCTTTCTCCCTAGCTTTATCACGGATTACTAAGCAGAGCTGGCCTCGGGAAGGGTTGGGTGAGTGGAACAGGAGGAGGGAAATGCCCTCCTTTGGCAGCAGCCAGCCAGGAGCCCAGCTCCACCAGCCACCAAACTGCAGCCCACATCAACTGCTCTGCAACCATTTTGGAGCAGGCCACAGAGAGACAACCTTTTCCCTTTTGATGTGCAATGCTAATTAGCATCATACTTTCACTCTCTAGCTGGACCTAGTTTTAAACAAGCAAGTCTGTCCACATTTACATGTTCTCTGCAAACCTGAATGAATATAGTGCTGATAATGCTTGAAACCGTGTAGATGAAATGCACGTTTGTTTTAAGTTCTACTGAAGAAGATAAGATCTAATTATTAAATAGTTTAAATTATTTTCATGGAAAATGAAAGCATGGTGGAAATATTTAATGTTTGGAGGAAAACACATTTAAAGAAGGGCTGGGTGAGAAATATTATTCAGGCTTCATACACTTCTACTGCAGCAAATCTCAGAGGGATAACATGACCACCCAAGAAGATAAGTACCATGATGGTTAAATAGACGGAAAATAATTTATGGAAAATAATACACTAGACTTCAATTCAAAAAAACTCATTAAAAACTATTTTAGCTCATGTTCTTGATTCAGCTGGTTGATCCTGAGAAGACTTCAAGTGTGAATTCTACAGCAATGTGACAACAGCAAAACTGAAAGCAAATGTTAATTTTTTTTTTCCCCAGACCACTTGAGAATGGCAGTCAGGACCCAGTGCAGCAGCTAAGAGGAGCATTCAGCCTGACAATACAAGATCATTTTACTCATCTCTGAAGGGACACTATAGAACAGAAAGAAGACAAGTGAAATGTTAGGGCCCATAAAAGGACATTCCTTGTTATCACTTAGCCAAGTATCTGTTTGTTTTGTGTAGGTAAATACACACCAACACATTTCCCCTCTTTCCACCTTCTGCAGTAAAAGGCTACAATAAAAAAGAATTGCTTACCAGAATGGTGACGTATCGCTATACAGCCAACTTCTAGCCCAACCTTAATACCTAACATGTCACCTCCCAAGTTGTACACTCTCTGGCAGCACAAAACTGACAACAAAGGACAGCCAACCTGTTAGAGGAATATTGTAGGTAAGGCTGCAGTCAGAAAAAATGTTATGCCCAGGGGCACAGGCAACACCGAGTCTCACGCACGCAGCCAACAGAATGCAGCCCTGTGTGGAACAATCCACTAAGGACAAAAAAGCAGAGAGGTATGCTTGAATCCCAGGCAGATGTCTGCAGAGGTCCTGCAGGATACAGATGGACTCCTGCAGAAGATCCTGGGTTAAGAAGAAATGCATATATATGTCTTCAATTTTATGAATCAGAAACGGAAAAAAACCCAAACCAAAACAGGAAAGGAAATTGATATCTTGCAGCTGGAGAACACTGTGTACAAACCAGCAAGTCTCTTACTGCACAGAGGGAACAGGTGAGTGCAGGAAAAAATTCTTTGGTAGGTCCCTGCAACTCTTACGTCAACAAAAAATGAAGAGTGCGCTAACCACTGTAGCTGGATTACCAGTGCAGTCTGGTAATCCCCTTCAACATGCTAGTCTGTGTTAACGTGATGAAGTGAATTAACCGTGCTCATAACTGGAATATGTAAATAATTTCAGGCCATACCACCACCACCACGGAAACCTGAATGGACACAAGAAAGCAGCTGTCCTGAAGTATGGCAAGCAACAGGCTAGCATCTACCTCAACATGCTGATGCTATTTGCTGACTGTTGCTTCAGTGGGGCTGGCAAGCAGCGACTGCTCTTCTTTCAGGTGGTTATAATTTTCCCCGCAGTCAAGCCAGGGCAGGATTGTGCCCCCAGAAACAAAGTTGATACATTAATTTACTAAGTTATTTTGGTGTTCATCTTCATTACAAGTAGAGGGAGTCAGGAGTGTCGGAGAAGTGCCAAAGCAAAATACTCCTTTCCCAAAAGGAGATAATTCCTCCAGAAATCATATCTAACTCCTCAGAAAAAAATCCTACCATGTACCTGGAGAAATTTAGATGCCTCAGGAACAGTCCAGTCATTGTCAGTAGGCCATCTCATCTTCTTCAATGTTATTAATACCTTCCGTTCCAAGATACCTGCAGTTTCATTCTAAAACTTTTTTTTTCACAGATCTCTTTTTTTAACTAACTAACAACAAAAAAAAAAAATCTACATTTGGAACACCATTTTCTCCCTTCAGGATCCCAATTATCAGAGAATGACAACTAAGTGAAGACTTAAGACACTAGACGGGGAAGGAAAAAATATACTTTGCGTAGCAGGCTGCAGCTAATGCAAAAGATAGTTAACTTAGGTAAGCAAATATATTACTAAGGCTGAGTCCATCAACTCTCAGGAACTTATTAGAAACTCAGACTACTTAACTATGGAAGGTTTTCCCCTGCAGAATACACTGAAAGCATTTTAAATGCAGGTAAGGTCAAAAAAAGCCTCCCACATCTTACAGGAAGAACATTGTTTGTTTGGACAGCAGAGCTGCTAGTCACATAACAGATAATCTGAGCCAGCTAACAAGAGAGAAGGGTCTCTCTTCCTAAACACTCTAGTCCATTTTCACATGTGTCTCATCTATATGGCCTCCAGAAGCCATATTAAGCAAGTGACACAGGAAGAACTCCAAGATGAAATCATTCTCGGAAACCCTTATCCTGCTGTTCTCTTTCCACCACTATTGCATTCCGTGGATCACAGAGCATATCAATAGTGGATTTAAGTCAAAAACAAGACATTTCTTCTAGTTTCCTTCTCTCATAGTTGTAACATGCCACATGAAAAAAAACGAGGCAAGTTTGATCTTGGTATTAAAATGTTACTGGTGCACTTTACACAGCCTGATGAACAGCTGTCAGTTCTCCATTTACAGGCAAAAAAAAAGGTAGTTTCTTTGTTCTACATCTGTAAAGTTCTAATTTGAATGAAGAGATGAGAGAGAACCTGAAGAGGTAATCTGACAAATATAACTTGAAAATAAGGGCTAAAACAAGCATTTTCCTTCCATTTTTTTTCCCAGGTCTATAGAGCTTTTTGGACTTTTCCTTTAAAAAACCCTACAAGGCTGGGCAGTCCAACCATGCTTTCATTTTCTACACCCACTCCTTCCTCTCCCTGACCATTCTTTCACTAACAAAGCTATATTTTTTTAGAGAGAGAGTGGGGGGGAGAGAGCTCACCCTGGCAGCTTTTACATGTCCTATTCTCGATAGTAATTTGGGACAGACTACCACGTTAATGTGATGACTTATGGATTTTTTGCCATCCAGTGTCCTGCCCTGCCAAACTAGTCCTTCCTAACACTCTGGGAGGAACACATCTTCTCAGCAAACCCGGGACATGGAGATGGGCTGAAAAAAACCTCTGCACCCGGAATAGCGAGCTAAACCCAACAAAAGGCAGGAGACGGACGGGATTTAAAATCTGTGATTTCTTTCAACTCAGCTGCTGCAGAAGCGGGTTGCTGGGGGGCTCCGTGCCCCAGAGGGCAGCAGCCTGCCCCAGACGGCCTGCTGCCGCCGCAGAAGCTCTCCCAAGCATACGGCTCGCTGGCAGAAACGAGGTCAGAGCTCTGCCCGCAGCTTACAGCAGAGCTGAAAGCCTGAAGCCAGCTTACAGAATAAAGAGAAAAGCTGCGCCGAGAGCAGCTGCTACCTCTAGGCTAATCGAGCTAGGTACCCAAGGATGAGACCTCCTCACTTGAGACAGGGAAACATTTCTTCAGTGTTTTCTTAGGGGCACGTCTGCAACTGTGCTTTGAGGTAGAAGCCAGGACTCCATCTAAAGGCTCATGAAAACCCGCAAATCTGTGAGGAAGGGTTGCAAGCAATACCCAAAACATCACTGAGGTGGCATAAAAATACCCAGAATGGTGAGGTTTGTTTTGTGTGTTTGTTCCCTTCTCCCTCCTCCCCACAAATATAAAACTTTGTTATGTTATAGACAACATTTATGTCTTAGTCCAGTGACACCTGTTAACTTATTCCCTAATACTCCACCACGGAGGTCTCTCAAAAAAAAAACCCACCACCCACAAACAAACAAATAAAACCCCACACACAAAACAAAACCCACGACTGGAATGAGCTTTATCTACTATTTTATCAACACAGAACCATAGGAGAAGGAATTGAATTGAAGTTCAGATGCAAAGTCGTCTGTAATAATTTTGGTAAAGAAGGTCTTCTCAGCTGGACTCTACTGTTTTGGTTAACTTAATATTTCAGTATGTGAGAGGGTTTGCGTGTTACACTTGGGGCTACTGGACATAGAGAATTAGCTGCATTACCATCCTCTCCTCCTCTGCAGTCTGTGAAGACACAGGGTATCTGCAAAACAATTTTTAAATCCAGCCATCAGGATCCAGCCATTAGGAAAAATATCTTAGTCCAAGGAGTGGAAAGAGAACAATAATTTACAGAAGGAAGCACCCAGCACCAGAAGCAATTCAATGGACTGCACAATACAACAGTTGAAACCAACAGCAGCAAACGATTACCTTAATCTTTGAGGTAGAAAAGACTTTACCACCATCACCACAACCACGATTTTTTCGAAAAAAGTATTCCCAACTAGGTTGGTGTTAGGAGTGGTTGGAAGAGGGTGGAGTGGGGTGGAGAACAAGTGAAAGTGATGAAAACTTAAAACTCTGAGACCGGACCACTGGCTACTCTAATACAGCAACAAAAAGTCAGTGACTTCCATTAAAAGTTGGTAAAGGACTGCTAGGTAATAGACCAACAATAAACCTCTCCTCTTTTTTTTTTTTGTGAGGGTGAAGGAGCACGATCTTTATCAATTCTGTAGGCAGACGCCCCAAACCCAAACACATATAGCTAGTTATTTAATTTTCTACCAGAAAACAAGCGTGGGGAAGATAGCAAGGTGGGTACTTGGCAATCGGGGAGAAGCACAAGGAAGGCACGGACAGAGGCTGTGCACTTGCAGAGCTTGATTTATTGAGGAACAGCTCACCAAGACCAACAGTTGTTCTCCTCTCTCCCACAACAAAAACACCAAGCAGTTTTGTCAACATGTAAAGGTAAACTTGTTTTTAAGTGGTATCTTATTTGCTTTGATTTGCTATTTCATTCTTTGTTGCCCATATCTGATTGCAACAACTAAAACGCCCTGTATGATTTCAGCTGCACACACCAAAATCTATTCTAAATCCTACTATAGTAGGAGAGAAATACAGTAAAAGGGAAATATTGGAAAGGATAATGAATACACATAAAATATATGCTGACCTATATTCAGATCATACATTGTCTGAACAACAAAATCCCAATTCAAAATACAGAAAACTATATGTACAATGAACATCTTCAATTATTAAACAAAATATGATCATACAAAAAAATACACAGTGGTAAATTTTATGCCAGGAAATATTAACAAACTTCTTTTCCCTACCTCTGAGGAAAATAATGTGTGCTAATTTAAAGGCTGTAAGAGAATACTGCTGCACTGCAACTGGCCATGAGGTGTAATTTACAAGACCACTAAAATTTGAAATATATACTGCTCATACAGAAATTAAAAAAAAAAAAAAAGGCAAACCCAAACAGACTACCACCCAGATTTATTAGTACTTTTCAGACTTCACACTTTATCACTTGTTTCATAGTACTACACTATTTGCATGTTAAAATGTTTCTTAAAACGGGATTTGTGCATTTGTATTCCAAAACATTTGTGTAGACAACTTTGTCTATGAACAGCTATCAGATTAATGGACTATAAAGTAAAAGACTATTACATGATCAGGTATCCTCTGATAAACTCACTATTCTGTTTAACTTACTGCTAAATTTCAAAGCTATGGATAAAATTATTTCTGGGATATTAATTTTGCTCTCAGAATAACAGTAAAAAAATCATAATTGAGTAATAAGGAGAGTGGTAAGGGGAGCAACAATAGCTATGATCACTAATCTCCTAAAACAAAATAGTTTTTATCGGCCTGCATTCCAACAGTTTTACTATCAAGTTAATTAATAGACTCCTACGCTAATATCTAAATGCCAAGCAATTAATGGCACTGAACTATAAATGGCTTTGTCTTTGCTCTTGTAGAGTTATTTTATAAAGCAAATGCAATTCTATCACTTCACTGATTTATTGCAGGCTTTGTGAGGTTAATATTCCCAAGCAATCGCAAAATAAAGAACTGCTTTAATTAACCTTCTGTGATTTAAATACTGAGAGAAATCAGAATTTAGAAACTTTAAATACCACCAGCATAACAGCAACAATAATAATACTTTGTGGATCAAAGCCAAGCCACTGATTTGAGAACTTTGAGGAACACATTTGAACATGTGTATCCTACTGTATTTCTAAATTCATTAAGAAGACTTTTCTCTAAGCATAACATACTAAATCCGTGATAGATTTCACATAGTTTTTGTAGTTGAGATGAAAAATGTTTCCTTTCAGGATTATTTGCTTATAAATACTGAAATGTTTAGTTTGAAAAAATGATTCAGTATCCCCATCTTTTGCACTAGAATGCTTTGCAGAGATTTTTGTTATTGACATGGGACATTGCCCACTGAATCCATAAACTGATTGCATGTAAGTAACTGACCACTTAAAAATAAAGGAGCAAAAGAGGGCTTCCCTTTTCTCCCCAGACTAAATTGTCTCTTTCCAATTTAGCTGAAAGGAGGGTCTTACTGCCAGAGTTTCTTTATGATATTGTATGCTACCTTCATTTTAGTACATGAAAAAAACTTAACAGAACTCACGTCTTTCTGCATTACTCATCTTAAAAGCACAAGAGCTGCAATATGTCTACTAGGTTTAGGATGATAGAAAAAGAGGGCATAAAAATTAAAAACCAGCAAGGTATGGGTGGTCATGAACTTTCCTGCCAATCAGGTTTGCAGCGTGCTCTGACCCATCTCCTCTGACTATCCGGCCAGTTACCATCAAACCCCCATCAGCAGCAGATGCCTGAAGAGTGCACTTGCTGCTTTCTCAGGAGAAGAAAGCTGACCTTCAAAATTCCTCCTCCAAGCTGCAAACAGAAAATCCTGCTTTCAGCAGAAAACCATTAATAGATGAACACAGCAAAAGAACATACAGTCTGGGAGAACGTTTATGTTGAGGCAACTTTAAACTGAAGACAGAGGCAAACAAATACTTTCACTGACAGCCCTTTGGAAGACTATAAAACAGAAGCATAAACGAGTTCGCTACATTTTATACATAAACAGTAGTACCACTTTGCAAGATAAAATACTTCTCCCTTCCCAGTAATATGACTTAACAAATCCAAGTTATTACAAAGACAGATACATGTAAGGGATAATTATACATGCTAGCTTTAAAGGTTTTAGACCTAATAGACTGGAGTTGATTATTATTTGGCTAAATCGATCATCATGTCTGTAAATGCTTGCTTTAAAACAACAGGAGTGAGAAAGTCTCAAAAATCTGAATGCAGTTTTTTGGGTTTGGTCGACATGCCTTCAGCAAAAATAAGCCTGTGCTGCTGTGAGTGCTGCTCCGTGCTATGCCCTCAATTTTGTTTTTGAGCTCAGGTGTGAGTTTACAGACAATTATCCTTGCTTTTTCTGCCTGACTCTATTCCTGCTAGCTACTTGGCTCTAGAAGATCATTCTCCAAGTCAGACAAGCTAGCACCTATTATAATCTTATAAATACAGATATAAATCACTGAGGGAAAAAGAGAAAGGTTTGACACATTTCCTGGAATGATGTAAGCGATGCTGAGCAAACAAGAGCATTCCCCAAATGGACAATAATCAGCTATTCCCACTACTGGGAGAAGATGTAGCACAACAGGATTCACAGTTTCACTGAACTCCTGAGCTGAGTAAGTAACCTCCACCACAGAGATAAATAACCATATGCTTCACACTTATTTGCTATCATAGCAGCATCATGATTATGAAATAAGACTTTATAAAAGCAGAAATCTAACTGGCAAAGACTTCAATCAGTTAAATGTTCACTGAACCTACACAGGTTCAAACCTCATTTGCCCTTCCTGAAAACATCACGTGCTTAAGAAAGGCTCAAAATGGATAAACTAGTTTTATGCACAAGATCAGTACAGTTCCTAAATATTTCAACAGTTTGTTTTTAAAATCCATTTGATGTTCAGCAAGGTAAGGCGACAACTGCCTTTCAGAGGTGCTGGTGGCATGTCTAGAAGCCAGGATTTGAGCCATGGTGCATGACTTTGGAAGTCAGTTGCTGAAAGCCTGCTCCCCTTCCCTTCTCCAAGTCCAGCCAAACTTTATTACAGACACAAAAAGTCAAGGCTACACTCTGCCTTTTGATATCTATCTGGTCTCTCTGAAGTAGGCTGGCAACACAAGTTCAGCATACCAGAGCGGATGCCTTCATAAAAAGTTATACCGTTGTTTTTCCTTGTCTCTAATTTCAGGTCCCACAAAAAGGAGGCTGGAAAAGCTGGCAGAAATATGTATTTCAGTGTGAGATTTTTCACCTAGATGTTTTGTTGTCAGGCATTTCTCTGCTCGCTACGTATAAGCAGCCCTGGTTTCTAAAAGCCAACCAAGAAGCACCCATCAAAGCAAAAGCTCTCAGTGCTATGAACTTGTGGTTGAATGGTTTAAAGTAACCACGTCTCCCTTCTAGCTCTTTATCCTGCAAAGAAAATAATTGCTTCTAAACTGAAAACAAGTCCAGCATTTCAAGACAGTGTGAAAATACACTGGGCACTAGGTACCTCTGCTGCTGAGATGACGTCAGCCATGAAGGATTTATGGTACACAACAAGCAGTGGTGTCAGCCACTGCTGATGATGGCAGGCAACAATCTCTTCTGAACATTAAATTTGATTATGAGTTCTCATATAACTGTAATAGCCAGCTTCCACAAAGAATGCTTTCCTGTATGCCTGGCAGCAAACGTCAGATTAACATACAAGCTGCTTCTTTCCCAGATCTCCTGTGGTTCACAACACAACAAATATTAAGTGCAACCACTCATCTAGTGGTAGATGATTACAGACACAAGAGTTAAAAGGACAGAAGGACAAACAATTTTTATTATAACTTTAACCTGTGGGCAGCTATACATTACCTGCAAGGCCCTGTATATTCTAAAAGAAGTTTAATTTAAATTCTGCAGAAGTTAAGGCTAAACTACTATATAGTCAACTGCTAATCCTGTACCACTTTCCAGTAAACTACAGAGTGATGATTTTATTGAAAAACAGTAATTGCATTGAGACATAAAACTTAAATTTGAACTCGTTGAGGATTGTCTGTATTACTCATGAATTTGGTATTTGCGTGTAACACAACTATTCCTAACTTACAACAACAGTATTTTTGTACAGTGTTACACCCCAAAACAGCTTGACAATGTTAATTAACATGCTGCTTATTACACTGTTAAAAGAGCTTTAGCAGCTCACATCAAATTTAAAAATAATACTTCATCCTCATTGTACCAAAATCACTTTAATAATTTGATGCATTTTGCCACAATACAATTTGTTCTGTTTTCATGACAGTCATACAGCTTGGGCATGAAAACAGATTCATTAGTTTCACATTTTGTTCACATTTTCAAAGACTGCTTCAAATTGGGTAATGTTTTATCTGTCCTACCTTGCACTGACTCAACACTAGAAACAGATGTCCTCACAAGAACATTCTCATCACGGTCTCAGGCTTGTGACTGAGACAGTTCAAACGACCGTCACCAGTTCAGAAACAAACCTGAAATTTATGGCCTCCACTGATCCCAGTTCAGGGAACTGGAGAGAAGCCACAGCCCCTTGTGGGAGCATAAGTAGTCCCCAGACCTCTGCCCAGGGTCACCAACTGAGGCAACACCAGAGATGCTCCCCACCTCGTCAGCACGCCGCCTCCCTGCTTTGGATGCCTTGCTATCTGGGACTACTGAAACGGTTCACAAATTCTTACTGGCCTGAACTGCATTCACTGCCCTGGCCCACTCGCTGAAAAAAAGCACTAGTTATTCTACTCTTTGTCCCGTAACAATTTGGGTTGAAAAAAATCTCATCATGATCAGTAGGTTTATCAGAAGGTAAGTCTTTATAAAGGGGGGGGGGGGGGGGGGACACGACGACGGGGACGACACGACACGGCAAGGTTTTGGCGAGCTTTTAGAACATTTTAATAAAACCTGACAGTGAGTCTTATTTGTTTATAAAACTTTTTCTCCCTTTAAATAAAAACAGACTAAAGACTGAGCCCAAACTGCTTAACTGTTCCTTTAAGTCATTTAAAAGAAACAATGGTAACCCCACAGGAATGGTGTAAAAACACCATGCACCACGTGTACACTGTCAACCAGAAGGACCAATGCCTCAGGAAAGTCCACACCCCACCTCAAGGACCTACTACACTTTTTCCCCCCTTTTAATCTCATGACTGCATGTGAGAAAAGGGATCAGCATAATCCTGCTCTATTCTGGAAATCTGTAAGCAGAAAGCTTCCAGGAATACTTGAAACAAAAAATTACTTCAGGATAACAGTAGCAGGTGTAGAATAAAATAACTGGGTTTGTTTAACTAAGAGTAAGACCATAATTATTTTTCAGCTCCGTTTCATCTGTCAAAAAGTGATATGGTCCCAACTCATAAAATAACACATTAAACCTCAAAGGCACGATCCTTTCTTGATACATATGAACACATGCTACATAAAACAAGAAAATATATAAACATGGCTGTTTAAAAAACAGTTGAAAAGCATAACCCAAAATATACATCGCACTATCTTAACAAAATAATGTTTAATGATGACAGTTTAAGTTTGCAATTACATTACATTCTTGAGCAAAATATCACTTCTACTTATGGCAAAAAATTTAAAACTGCAAAACCAACTAAAGCATTTATTCATTTATATGCCATTTCAAGATGAAAAACCTTGCCAAGGGCAACACTGTAGTAGTGTAGCACATCCTTCTCTTCTCTTTTAAAGAGCAGTAAAGGTAAAAAGAAGTTTAAAAAAAGGCAATATCTACATCTACTGGCATATCTAATGATCAGTGAATCTGCTACTGCAATAAATTTGCTTAAAACAAAGCTCTTCCTTTAATGCTTTTTACACAGCAGGCTCCTGATATGAAGAGGGGATGACTGATGCTGGCTTACAATATGGCTTTATAGTAAACTATGCTGATATTACTATGAAATCACCTCTTAAAAAACTCCCTTTCTGCCCACCATGCAATCATTTAACAGAGATCTAAACAACTTACAGTTCAAACATTCAAATAAATTCCACTCTCCTCCTTCCCCTCTACACTTACTACAAGAATGGAAAGCCACAAGTCACTGGAACAGTCCCAGAAATTATTTTATCTGTTTACTTTTATTGACAAGATTGCATATTGGATCCAAGTGAGTCAAGGAAAAGGAGCAGCAGCTTCACACTTCCACATACATGAGAAATTAAGATGAGTACCAATTCCAAGACAGAGCACTAGGAGTTATACCTGACCACAGAAGCTCGCTCACATTACGTCTAAAAGAGCAAAAATAAAACATTACCCATATGAAATTTTTTATTAGTTTTCCCTCCATAATAGGATACCCACTATATCACACTGCAGGGTTTTACATAAAAGGAAAGCAGTGGCAAGAAAAAGTCCATCATCCATCCAGAGCAAACACTACTTTCAGCTTGATAATCTCCAAAACAAGTAGACTGACATAAATCTACACAGGAAATAATACAGCAGGAAAAAGAAGACAAATTACTGAGAAGCCCCCTTTCTCCAGTCTGGCATCTCTTCTCCATCCTGAAGTAAAACCAGTGCGATCACACCCACATGACAAAGGCAGCAATCAGGGAGCTGGCTTATTTACCCTAAAACAGAACACGAAGCAGCTTCTCCTCACAGCTGCTCCCCTGCTACAAGCAAGTTCAGCTTCCAGTCCACCAGGCACAGAATAGTGTGTGAACTCTTTGGGGCAAAGACCACCTTTTTGTTATGTACTTGGAGAATGACGAGAACAATAATGTCCTGATCCACAGCTGGGGCTACCATGAACTACTTCAATATTATTAGAGTGATTTTCTCTTGCTTCATGACGCAACCATGCTCTCCAGGAAAAACAGTTGTAGTCTAAAGTTTTCCCATAATTCTGGTAGCCAGCATGAGGCAAAAATGTCTTTGGAGGCCTGCTTCTCTTCTTGAGAAACTGACATTTTGAAACAATTGACATTATACATTCCTAAAAATTGTGACCATTCAAACTAGGATTTTGCACCAGTGTTGAGTACAAAAGCAACAAAATCAATATAAAAAGACCAAAAAAAAAACCAGTTAAGAATACAGATAACATGGAGGAAATTCATTTGCAAGCTGGAAAGAAAGAGCAAAACTAAGGATGACAGACAAAGGATGATGATTGTATGACTGAGACTACCTCAGTTTTCTAATTCATGGGATTATATAAACGGGAGGTACTGATATTAAGAGTAGAAAGACACACCAACTGGTGCAACAGCATTATATGATTTTGTAGTTTATTTTTAAATTCTATTTAGAATATGTAAATCTAATATTAAATCATAGCAACACAGAATTGCATAGGTTTGAAGAGACTTTCAGAGAGAGGTGATGTACTCAAACCTCCAGCTCAACTCAAGTCTAGCAAGAACAGGGTGTTCGGGGGCCTTGTCTAGTTGAATTTTGAGCATCTCCAAGGATGGAGATTCCAGTCTCTGTGGACTCTTTCCGGTGTTTGAAAACCCTCATGGCGATTTTGGGGTTTTCTTTTCTTACCAAGTTGCAACTTCCCTTGTCCGAGTCTGCCCCCACTGCCTCCTCTCCTTCCACTGTGCACCTCTGAGATGAGAGGGCTCTGTTCTCTCCCACATCCTCCCATTTGGTAGCTGGTAAACAGCAGTAAGATCTCCCTTGGGCTTTCTCTTCATAAGGCTGCCCAATATATCCAATTCTGTGAACTCTGCCCTTAAACCTCCTAAAACTATATTAATACCTACTCCTATTTCTCTTGCTAATATTTTAATCAAGTAAACTCTAATTTTCAAATTATTTTCAAAAGATAATCAGAAACGTGTATGCTTAAATAAGCACAGTTTTTACAATTTTTGTCCTAGCAGCAGAATTTGATGTACACTCCCAATTTTTTTGTTATCCTAGTGTTAATTTTCATATTGTGCACTGGTTACCTCTTGACAATAACTCTATTATGCATCATCAGCACAAAACACTGTTGCTGAAGTGTCAAAAGTATAGACTTTCAACTTCTTGTGTTAGGAATTTTTCTAGATTAGCAGTTCCCAAAGAATGGGAAGTAACACAGTGGTGACATTTTACAGAGAGACATTAGAGACAAGGTGTTCACCTGATGACCCTCCTTGAGCCAGAGGGAAGAGCAGCGACAGAACCAATCTGGAGACAGGGAAAAGGGAAGGAACAAGCCCCAAGGAGTTACGGACTACTTACTATTTATATTAAATAGTTCCATCTACACACAGATACTCCAGGAAAAGACTATGTAATTCAGAACCTAGGATCTGAGTTCAAAACTTACGAGGCTAACCACCACTGAAGAACAGGATAACCAACCAGCCATTCACAAACCATGAAGAATTTCAGGTGTGATTCTCAAACTAAGGATTACCAACTTCAAAGGCTGTGTTGGTGAGGACCTAGCAGAGCATCTAAATTTGAAGATTTGGACAAAAGTGCCTATTGACCTTGAGGTGCCTGTATCACCCCTGGAGCCTGGATTGAGACACTCCTTCAATGCACCCTCAAATCCTCAAAGAAGAAATTTGGCTACATTGAGGTTGATATCTTCTACCTGTGAACCTGTCCCTGCCTTTCTCTTCATCTCAGTCTCTGAAGTCCATAATATATGGAAGGCTTTACTCACAATTTGCCTTTATCCTCTTCTACGATATCCAAATCACTTCATTGCACAAACCGTCACTTTACTGACTATGATAGCAAATGACGTAATTGGAACACATATCAACAGATAAATCAGTATCTTGTTATTTCATAAGGCCTGAATACTTGGTATGGTTTTAAAACTAAAATACTCAATCCATTCAACTGACAGTATTTAAAATGTGATGAGGTGTCCGAGGCAGCAAAAAAAAACATTTCAATTTCACAAACTGATCTGTAGAAAATGGAGCAGCTGCGTTTCTTCTATATTGTAGACTGTATTACTAGGATTTTATCTGCTGAGACTTTACCAAGATGGTTATGAACAGTATTTTCAAGTCATAGAGAAATCAAGCATTTCATGCCAAAGTGAAAAGGGAGAAAATTAAATTTAAAGACACAACTGCAATCTTTAAAGTTGCAGTTACAGATTATCCAAAAGATGGAAAGTGGTGACATTTACAAGAACATCATAGATACAATTAAGAATTCTATTTCATAAACCATTCAGCATTTTAATGAAAAAAGTTAATTCTCAATGGAATTTTAAAATGTAGATGAAGAAAAATTAACATGTAATTACACAGTTAAATTATCATAGCTTTATTTTAAAATCAAAGGAGGGGAGCCTCCTGTATCATTGCTACTTACAGCATCTTTTGTTAGTTATTTTACACACTATTTTTATTTCAGGCTAAGATTTCTACATTGCACCAGCATTATCCCAAAATGTTAATCAACCATGCCTGACAGAATTCCCCAGTGATTTGCAGCAAGTGCTGATGCTTCCACTAATACCCAGTCTTGAGCAACTCACTTTTGTTAGATTTCCCAGGATGGTGAGTATGCTTTAGTTTCATCCTTCCATTTCCAGATCACCTCTCCATGATTAACAGAGCTGAGCCTGCAGACCGAACTGAGCCTACACATAGAGCTGCATCAGCTGTGGACATCCATTTTGTTCAGTATCTAAAATCTGGGTGTTTCGCAAGCTCAAGGAAGCAGACCCATACATTATCACTTCTGATCTTAGTTAACAGAATCGCTTTAAATGAATTTTAATGGCTAACATATAAAGTACAATTCAAGAACTGCAATGGATATTGAGTTATGTGGTTTCACTAACTGGATGCGCAAACTGACAACATTCAAATTAACAGTGGTAACATCAATTAAAAATATCTCCTAGGAAGCTCCCTTGACAAAGCAGCTCCAAAATGTCTTGAACTCATCTATCCTCAAATGAAACAACACGAAAAACAAAATGGTAGTGACCATGTTAGATGCAGGAGCTCTAAACAACATTTGCCTTGTGAGGGGAAAACAAAGCAAAATGAAAGCAAGGAAAACCTCCAGCCTCCACTGATATCTGATCAAGAAACTGTTACTTCTTTTTAAAAGCAGAATTAATAGTTGCTGGGATATATATACTGGCTTTATTAAAAAAGCTGATATAAAATAAAGCCTGAAAGTGTGTGCAGATGTATTTGCGTGTATATCCCCAAACACTTTTCAGAAGGATGTTGTCTGATTCCGTGTTTATTTAATTTTGGTTTTAACACTGTTGTCTCAAAAAGGGGTTGGGTGGGTTTGGTTTCGTTTCACACAGATCATGGTTACACTTACAGCTCCAGGGCGGCTGTCAGTAGTGGAGGATGGTGCTTACCTGCTGAGCCTGGTACCTCTGCTGGGCCTGCGACAGATATTGTGCCTGGGGTGGCAGGTGCTGAGGCTGCGGCTGCTGGTTGTAGTACGGCTGCTGGCCCTGCTGGCAGTAGCCACTTACACCTTGCTGACCATACTGAGGCGGTATCTGTTGGAAGAGCCAAGCAAAGCAAATGCATGAGTTGAAGCAGGAGGACATGAGATCAAGCTATGTCACATCTGTATGGCAAACCTGACCAGAAGTGGTATCCTCAGCTATACGCCTAACCCAACAGCCCTACTCTTTTACTCAGCAGTTAATGCAAGCCCTTAGATCATCTTGCCTGAGCAGGAGGAGTAAGCCCAAGTGCTCTGTATAGTTATTCTTCGCAGGAAGAGCTTCTAAGGGAAATGCTATGCTTCTGAACATCACAATCCCATAATGCCCAGCCTTAAAATACAGAAGCAGTTATCTGAAATATTTGCTCTCCATAGGCACAGTATTGAGGCAAATTGACTAGAGGACTCAGTCTGATGTACTGAGCCGAAAGCAGAATTGTGGAAGAACAGACACGCTTCTAAAAGACATATTCAAAGATAGATGCCTTTTTTTTTCATCTTCTTTTTTAAGCAATAAAGTACTAATTTTTGTGAAATGCTTTGCCGATAGCCCTCAAGTTTTTAGCATTTCTGTGTTTAAGGCTTACAGAAAGAAGCTTGGGTTTTGGCAGGTTTTTGTTTTTGTCAGTTCAGTCTCTCTCAGTCTCCTCCCCCCAAGATAAATCTAAAAAAAACCCAAACAAACCACCAAAACAAAAACACCAGTGCAACACAAAGTGACATATTACAAGTCCTATTGACAGACAAATCAGCACATGCATCATGCACTTAGAACCCTGCACACGCACTGAGAATTTAAGTTATAACCAAAAGCAAGTCAATTATAACGTCAGAGGAATTTTCTGCATCAGTTTAGTCTGTAAGCCTTGTATCAACAGACACTGACATTTTCTTGAGATATTTGAAAGAGCACACTTTCAACAAGCTCCTGATATTGTGTCTATATTGACCCTATTTTAGGTACCTGTGCTTTTCCCCATACACCGGTATTTAGTACCATTTCAGATGAATGACAGATGCAAGACAGGACTTCTCTCTTCTAGAATGGGCGTCCCACTGGTCCTGCACATCCCTGCCCTAAGCAAATGTCTTGGATACCTGAGCACATCTGATAGGCTTTGATCTCTGAATTGTTCCCACTGAGTCTATGATACACCGATAAATCTGTTTACTCAACATGTAAACACATACCTGTTCTACCTAAAGTTAACTTACTACATTCACTCAACAATACAGTAACATTTGCTAGACGAGAATAATAATATGAAGTTAAATTTAAACACGTGTGTAGGTTGTTTTTGCCATCACAACTTGATCTGCTCTGATTACTTCTGCCAGAAGCTGGTAGTCCTACTACTTGCTAACTCCTAAGGTCAGCACTGTAACTCCACTTCTGCACTTGTTCTCTTTGCTTGCATTTCCATCTCCTTCACCATCATTTCACAGGCAGTTAGATGTTTCTGTGACCAAAGTAACCCTTTTTGTCAAATATCCTCTCCCTGCTGATGCATAAATGAGGCAGTTATAATGCAGACTAAAAGGGGTGTGTTGGAATATCATCAGGAAAACAGACAGCTGGAGTCTGGCATCTGACAGAAGACCACATGGTGATTTGCCCATCAGCTGCAAAGGTCACAGAGCCTGGACTGGTTCCTAGGAAATGAAGAGAAGAAACCTATGTTGTGGTCCATCTGGGTCCCAGTAACACTAAGACGAAAAGGAGAGATATCCTGACAGGAAAATATGGGCTTCTGGAAACAAGAAGAGAATTTGAATGCCCGTTGACAGGATGGTGACAAAGCAAGAGATCAGATTCATCAGGAACCTGAGTATTTCTAGAATACAGATACTTGTACAGGAGGGCTGGAGCTCATCTGAACATAGGAGCCAGGTCACTGGTACCTAAGGATCAAGGAAGTGAAATTTTAAACTGACGAGCGGGGATTAGAAGAACACAGGGTTCAAAAGCATGGCATTGCTATGACAAATGAAGGCATTGAGATTCTGGGTCATCAAGTGAAGATGCCAAGAAGTAGACATACAGATGACTGCAGAATAAACAGGGCAGCAAGAAGAAAATCCAACAATACATTGCCTTCTACACAAAGGGGGAGAAGAAGAAAAACTGGAACATCAAGCCTCAAACTAAAGCACTAGCAGCAGTCGTATCAGAAATCTAACAGGGAGACAAATAGTGGGTTGCTATTTGCATCCTCCTAGGATATAAATACATAGGGAAGACAGCTGATGACAAAGTAATCTTATATACTACATAGAGTTTAGAAACAAATCAAAACAAAACTCCACCTCACCAAGCAGCAGAGGCGTGGAGCTTGCTCGGATCAGGAGGAGCGAATGCTGGGACAGTCAGGCATGGCTGGACTATGGCAACACTGACAGCAGCACACCAAGCGAGATCAGTAAAAGCACGGTGCGATATACAGAGGGAGATTTCAACTCCTCCCATGCAGACTGAGCAAGCAGACTACAAAGCAGAGACTGAAGTATCTGGTAACTGCCAAAGGTTGTTCCATGGAGCTGCTGGCTAGGGAGCCTGCGCGAGGAGCCATTGCCTTTGGCTCAGTCCTGAGCAGCAGGAATCATCTACTACTACATCCTACAGCTACAGAACCACTATGCATCAGTGACCATAACAGTTAAATTGAGCATCCCTACAGGAACAATGAAAACTGAGGAGTCTACTGTTGTGCTCAACTTCAAAAAGTGTAACTACATAAAAAGGAGAAAGCTTGTTAAAAGGAAGCTCTAACAGAAAGATACAAGACATAAAATCTGACTGGCAGCATCAAAGCTACTTAACAACAACCACATGGAAAGCACAGAACCAATATTCACCACCTATTAAGAAAGACTTGAGAAGAGCAAAGGGACATCAGCATGGCTCATCACAGGTTTCTAGAAGAAAAAAGGCATCCTTCAATAAGCCAACACCACGTCCAAAAGAGGAAAACAGAAAAGACTGTAAACTCTGGCACTTCAAATGTAATAAGGCAGGCCAGAAAGAACAGGAGGAACATCTAGGAAAGGGAATCAAATCAGTAATGAATCATTTCTTCAAACACCATCAGGAACAGGAGGTCTGCCAGAAAGTCTGAAGTACCAAGTGATAATCAAGGTAGGAGAGGAGATTCAGAGAAAACAGGGCCATCACAGAGAAGATTAACAGATTTTCTGCCCTAGTAGGCACTGTGGAAAAATCTTGGGAGCTTCCCATGCTGGGGTCCTCCTTTGTGAGGGACTCAATGAATGTGTCTGAATCTGATGGGGCTATTCATGGAACAAACTGACAAATGAATAGTAAGAAACACTCAAGACCACACAGTGTAACCGCAGAGGTCTAAACAAATTCAAGAATGACATAGCTGAATTACTAATGATGGTACACAGCCTCTAACTTGGAGCTGCCTTGGTAGGTGAGAATTGGCATATGGCCCTAAAAAAAAAAAAACCCAAACAAACAAACAAAAAAAAAAAAACACAACAACAAAAACACCAAACCAAAACAAAAAAACTCACCAACTAATCAAAAAGCAATGATTTGAGTAATTTAAGACTATAAAGGACTGATGATTCTTCTGGATAAATCAGCACAGACAAAAATGAAGACCAGAATTAGGAAACATCAATACAGCTTTTGCAAAGGAAAATCTCTCTCTACAGACTTCCTGGACTTACTAGGAAGGGTCAAACACAAAGGTTCAGAGAAATGCAACAAGAATGATCAAAAGAATAGAACAGCTTCCATACAAAGAAGCTATAATCCTCTGAGTATGGAAAACACACCAGGAAGTAAGAATATGATAGGAAACTACAAAACCATCTTGTCCAACACAACGATTAGAATGCATTAAATGGTAGAAGCTGGTAGAACCAAACTTCAGAATGAGAAAGATAGGTTCTCTAGTCACATAGGTAGCAGATGTTTGAAACTCCTTGCCAAATGATGTTCTGAAAGCTGAAAGTTTATGCGGGCTCAAGCAAAGACTGGACAAGTTCACAAAAGGTACATCCTCTGAGGGTTACCAAATATATAGAGCCACATCTGCTCAGGAACTCCCTGAACAGAAAATAGCTGGAGGCTTGGAGAGTATTGGGGGAAGTATCACATGCTTGCTTTGTTCTAACTCTTCTCTAGGCATCCAATTAAAGCCTCCATTGGAGGCAGGATACAGGGCTACATGAACCTTTGATCTGACCTGCCTATGTTCTAACCACCTCTTTGCAATACGTATTTGTGTCTTGTGAGAAAGCAACGAAAATCTGGTGCATGAGGTACTAAGTAAAAAATGTAAGCAACCTGAAGACACAATAACACCTTGATGGCCAGAAGCTGGGAGACTGCTCCAATTTCTTAAAATTATCTCCTTAGCAATCTGCTTCCAGACACTGGTGTAAAAAAGGGGTACTGGGTTCTTCTTCTGACCTTATGTATCAGCTACTTATGTTGGAATTTTACTCCATATTCTCCCAATCCAAACTGGTTTTGGGTTTTTTGTTTGTTTAAAAAAAAAAAAACAACAAACTCGCAAAACACAACAATAATCCTAATGCTACATGTTCTTTTAGGTGCTATACTCTTCTGTGCAGAGATCCGTCACTGCTGCCTTAGCAGAACACTCAGTATAATTTCTGTGGCTATTTAAATAAAGAACAAACAACATGCAAATTAATCCTCCTGCTTTACTGATAGGGATCACAAGATACCGCTTATGGACAAATGTTTATTAAGCAGCATATAAAAAAGCTTAATTAAAATCTCCCCAGAACAAAACAAATCTGAAGCCAATTACTTACAACACTTGGAGTGAATGACCCAAGAATCCTCTTTCTTCATAAGGTAAACCCTCCCTCCCTCCCTTTCTCCCTTACACCCACATTCTTTGTGGTCACACAACACAGGAGATGAGAATTTGAGAAACTTCAGCATGCCTGCGGTAACGCACCCATTCTTGGGACAATTCAAGAGAGAACAGGCCTGAGTTTGAATCTATTTCTAGGCAAGCACAGAAACCGTAATAATTACTTTGCCTCCTATCTGACTTGCACTGTACGAATAGCATTATTTTGGGAGACTTATAGTCTTGGGAGACTGACCACCAGTGATTAAGCCACTCTGAACACAAAACAAGGAAAGGATAGGAATAAAAGAGGAACAAAATTGGCAGCCAGAATGAAGAGGTGGGAGAAATCCAATTAAACCTATAACTTAGCCCGTTATCTTCAATTCTTGCTTGAACAAGGGGTCTTGCGGCAGACATTCTTTGTCCAGGTAATACCTTGATAGTAATGGAAGTTTTAAGCAATTTTTGCATGCATAATCCATAACTGATGTCAAAGGAGAAGTATCATTAGACAGCATTACAGTCATTATAATAATTTTTTAAATTAAAATGTAACAGAATTAGTGTGTTAGCATAGGTACGCTAATAATACCAGCAATATGCAGCTACTGCACTTTTAAACCATCCTAATGGCTAGATCTGGTCAATAATGGAAGAAACTTTGCATGTCCCCTACCACAAAAAGCTCTGCCACGTGACTTTGGGACCCACCCGAACATGCCAGTCACCAAGACATGCTCATTACATGGAAAAAAGTCCTGCCAACATCGGTCATTGCTTCTCCCTGCAATCTATTTGGTGCCCAGAAAGTCAGGCAGACCCTGGATAATGTCATGGCAGGCAACAGCACAGTTCAGAACTCTTAAACCACAGCAACATGATATAAAAATCGGGGGGGGCGGGAAAGGGTGTGTCTGGCCTGATTAGCATCAAGAAAAGCTGAACTCCAGCGGCAGGGGTGGCAGTCAGAAGAAAGGGTGACAGTACCTGATTCAATGGCCTACTTTGCTGAGAAACAGTAAAACAGACCTGAACATTGTGAAACAAGTACCACCTTCAGAAATATAATCATCAGTAACATTCCACTTTCCTAGCAACTATAACACTGTAATTACGTAGAAATTAGAATACAAAGTGTAGAGTGAGTGGGATTCCCAGGAAAAAACCACCACCACCACCACCTGGTACTTCACACCAGGAGTAAAACAGCACATTCTTTCAGTTATCAAAATGTTATACGCGAATTTAATTCTAATTCTTTTAATTTTACAGTGGCCACTTCAGTAATAACTATGAAGAAAGCTGTCACACAGTTCCCATCAAACCTTAAAATAAAACTTTCGTGATTTTCTGAAACATCTACTGCTTCAGTCTTAGACTTCCAAAGCCAGACCTCTGCCAAAACATAAGTATTTTCCGCCAAACATTCAAACCATGCATTTCTCCATACTTTTGCATAGAAAGTTATACAGGAAAACTAACCCTCTGACTTCCATGTACTTAAAAATATCTGGTTCATATCAAGAACTTTTGAGTTCATGTAAGCCCAGGTCTTCATCTGGATGTTTAGCTGGATTACAGAAAGAAGAAAAATATAATATGCTTATACAGCAGAGGGAAATCCTCTGGCACACGTTCAGTGGAAGATTCTATCGTAGTTAGTGCAGCACGGTCTCCTGTCTCAAATCACCATAACCAACCCCAGCCTGCTTGTGCACACACAGTCTTAACGAAGGCTACAAGTCCTTCTCATTGAATGACAAAGAAAAATTCTAAAAGGAAACCAAGTAAAAAGCTGTGTGTTAATGTCAAGGCTATTAATCAGAGGTAAATCAGAAATCCTGACACTAAGGCATTTTATTCATACATTCTATAAATTCTATTACTTCTTATCACTTAGCTTTGACCTTTTGACAGTACATTGGTCACAACGTTCACCTATGTTACCATCTTTCCTAGACTGCTTGCCTTTACATTGAAGTATGAACTTTAAAATCTTATTAAGAGCCTTTAAAATATTAACACTGGGCCTGATACTGGTCCACCCTGTGACCCAGAGCAAGGAAGCAAAAGGATAAAAAGCATGTTTCTGTGTCACAGCACAATAATCCCCATTCCAGAACTTGCAAGGTAGAGGATTTTGCAGAGTCATTAAATGTATGTCTATGTTGAAGACTGCAGTGCAGTACACAGATCTGCAAACTAGCTCAGATATTGGAAGGAGCCTACTCCAAAAGCCGTGCTAGGCTAATTTGCTGTGCTCTATAGAAGGGTGGATTAGGTCAGAGGGAGGTCCACACTCTTGTAGACAGACTGCTTCCTGTACGCAAGCCAGTTCATTTAAAAGGGTAGCTCAAGTATCTTTACAACACGCTGCAGTCTGCAATGCAGTCATACCCTGTACTACTGTTAACGTGCAGGACAGAAAGGACAGGGCTTCAAACACATGCCTGTAGTCCCCTTTTCCTCAAAAAGTGCACAGCATCATGATTATACCAGTTGTCAGAGCAATGTATATGGCATCAAATATATACCTGTCATGAGGTGCTCTCTATATACTGCTTTTTACTGTAGCTTAAATCAAAGCAACGTGAGCTAACCCATTATTAGTACAGGCAATTTTCCTCTCTTTTAAAAAAGAGAAACTATAAAAAAATAGAATGTAAAAAACTACTAAGATTACATGATTAAAAAACTCTCCAGTCAGAAAATATAGATGTTAAGGTTCCAAAAGCAACATTAACTGAGCCATGTTGCACATATATAGCACCTTCTCTTACTGATTTATGTTGTCAAAGGCATTTCATAAAATACAGAGGATGTGAAATGTGGCTCAGTTAATGTGGCTGCTAGAATCTTATCATTTATGTTTTCTGACTTCTTAGCTGTTCAACCTTCACATCTTATTAACATAGTTTTTTGCATAGACTGTAGTATGGAATAGTACTTATGTTTTATGTATTGACATATTTTTGATGTACTAAGATTTTGAGTAAGTTTGCTATTCTTCATGATGAGAGCCAAATAAATAAAGACTACTACCACAAAACAGTCAATCATTTATAAGGAAAAGCAATATCTCTCCTTCCAAAAAAGAACACTTTGATTCCCTTGTCAGAAATTGATGAAAACTACCTCTGCCATAAATGCTAAATCTATGCCAATATTAACACCACCTCCCACTCCCACCTTCCCCTAAAAACAGCAAACAAACAAAAATAAAAAGTTTTCCTGTTTTAGATGAGCTAAAATTAGTTTCAAGGGAGAGGTAAACAGCTGAGTCTAGAAACAATAGGAAGAAATTTTTCCTACACAAGAGCCTGTTAATGTTGATTTGTACACTGCATTACAGTTTGAACTAATGCAATATTTGGTTCTTTCTGCAAATTAAGGGATGAAAATATTATAATCTCTAGTAACAGATTGCCATGTCGTTATATCCATCCCTCAGACCAACACCATAGAGAAGATTGAAAACTTGCAATAGGTTTTTTTCTTCAGAAGAGCAATTTTGATGTATTAAAAATAGAGAGAAATCACAGTGCCTATATATACACACACATACACACACTTAAATGATGAGTCAGATATCTATTCTTATACACTGTCTTACTTCCTTTCTTAAGTGATCGAAACAGTTTTAAGGGATCATGTAACCTACTTAAGTATTTGATTTCCATTTTACAAGCCAACATAAGAAAAAAGCACATCAGAACTAATGTGAGCTTCACCTGATCCCTATGGTGTCTCCAATGGTTGGTGCTTCAGTAAAAAGCATGTAGGAAACCTCATCCCTCACTGCACTAATAGCAGAAAACTCACCTGCGAAATGCCAGCTGTTAAAAAAAATACAAAAGTCAGTATTTAACCTGATTTTAAATTGTGTAACAAATAAATTATCACAGGGCATTTCTTGTGCATCTATGAATGGACTACACAACAGTCTTTGGTCCCCAAATCCTGTATTTGCCATTTATTCTCCAGGAAATTGGTTTTCACCACTATTTCTCAAATGATGGTTAAAATAAAATATGGTTAAGAAAATACATACATATAGACATTTTTCTTCAGACAAGCTTTGCAGTGCCATTCAAACCTTCTAAAGCAGGGAACACAAATGAGAGGTATGGGTTGAGTCTGAATAGCAGGTAATCTAACCGCATGAGTAATCCTCCATTTTTTATGCATTTATACACAGAAAGACTCCCAACACTTAACTATTGGAGACTGAAAAATCCCTCTGTAGGATGGCTTTCACTCTACATTTCTTCTGGCACACAATCTTGGTAGCTGGAAGAAATGCAAACATTATTCTTTAACTGCAGTAGTGGGACAAGGCAGAATGCACACACACTCTGTTTACCATCGCTTCCCCAATGTCTTACACATGCTTGAGTTTTCCTTCCTTCTTCGAGTCTCTTTCAAGAGAGAAGGGTGCTTTTTAATTCATTCATGTGCTCCTCCAAACATATCAATCCTGAGGAATACTGTCTTTACCATATCTAAGTTTGATGGCTTTCACAGCTACATCATCTTGAGTCCTTCACTGTACCTCTTAAAACAGCAAGAGAAGAACATAAAGTATCTTCCACGAGGAGTGATGTTGTGTACGCTTCAGCCACCCATATCTTTCTCCCTCTGACCACCCAAACTTGTTCAGTTCCCCTAGACTACTGGGCTTCACAGACTATCCCAGTGCACACACTCTCTCCCTGACAGCTGCTTTTCTTCTCCTTTCTTTATTCCTATTCCCCCCTCCCCGCTCCCAAAAGGTCCACTTGAGTACACCTGTGACAACAGATGCATTTGCTTAGGCACTCTGGCACCTCCCTGCACAGGGAGATAGAAGACCCCAAGCTTTTGATGTTACAGAAGTGCAGTTTCAACTCTTCCATCCTCCTCGGGCTGCAAGTTTCTTGTGGAATATGATGAATGTGAAGGTTAAAAATCCCAGACCCTTTTCTGGGCGTGCTGGGATGCCTCTCTGAAGCACCAGTACATAAATGCACGCAGCATGGGCATAAACATGATGAGTTAGAGCTCTGTGTACAGTCACAGGGCTACAGTCTTATTGGGATCACAGAGATGTAATGAGATGGCTCCCATGACTGGAGTGCTGCAACGGAGGGATACGGGCTCTGTCAGAAGGACAGGCCAGGAAGATGAGGATGGGGATGGCCTTTATGTGAAAAAATAGCTGAAATGTATGGATCTCTGCCTGGGGCCACAAGGATGATGAAGTGACTGGAGCACCTCACATATGAAGAAGGGCTGAGAGAGACAGGACTGTTCAGCCTGGAGAAGAGAAGGCTTGGGGGCATCTTGTCAATGTATATAGATACCTGAAGGGAGGCTGCAAAGAGGATGGAGCCAGGCTCTTCTCAGTGGTGCCCAGTGGCATAACCAGATGCAATGGGCACAATCTGAAACTAGGAGGTTCCTTCTTAACATCGAAAACCACGTTTTCAGTGTGAGGGTGACTGAGCACTGGCACAAGTTGCCCAGAGAGGTTGTAGAGCTTCCATCCTTGGAGGTATACAAAAGCCATCTGGACATGGTCCTAGCCGGCCCTGCTTGAGCAGGGGTCTTGGTCCACATGACCTCCAGAGGTCCCTTCCAACCTCTAACATTCTGCGATTTAATAATGCGGAGCTTCTCAAAACATACTTCGTTTCAGTGTCTTAGCACAAAGTTCACAGCCAAGGGGCACACCCAAATTCTGGTGTTTAACAGAGAACCCCTCTAGTTTTGCCCCAGAAACCTTTGATGAGATCACCACTTTCAAGTTAGCCCCCATAGCTCTGTGTTCTGGGCCTGAATCTGAATCAGCAGAGCAGCAGGTCGCTGTTACACACAGCCAGTTCCAGTCCTTCACTTTTCTAAGGGGTATCACACCTCTAATCACAAACAATTTGCCATGCACATGCAGTGGGAGAACAGATTTACAGCTTTTTGTGTTCTCATTATGGATTTCAATCCCCAAATAGTGTCCATAGCACAGGAGGTCAACAGACAAAAGAAAGAGGCATGACCTCCCACAACTATCATTTAGGTTCAGCAATTTCTGTGAAAAATGTAGTCATTTGTACAGTCCAATTCTACTAGTACCTCCTACTACAGCAGGATCAAAATCATACTTTTCATCTGGACACTAAAAGTTCCCTGCAGCAAGGAATCCTGAGGCAAACAGAACAACTGGTTGAACCAACTGGATAAGAAAATTTGATTACGTCTCTACCAGCCCAGCATAATGCTGTGCTGCAAGATAATAAATTAACTGCCTCAGATCAGGATCCCATTCCTGTGGTACAGTCCCTCAACAACAACATTCCTATCGACATAGGCAAACACTCTGGAGTACTTCTGCGTGCTTTTAAAAAAAAAAAAATCCAAATCCCTGCTTTATAAGAATTTGACCAAACAGCATCAGCAATCTAAAAAAAAAAAAAAAAAAAAAAAAATAATTAAAAAAAGGTATACAAAGAAAAAGGTATAAAAAAAAGAAAAGAGAGAGAGGAAGATGTAAATCTTATCTCTGCTGGCTTTTCTTTCCCTTTCTCTACCGGGAATGGACAAAAAAACAAGTCGGTCTCTTAAATAAGAGTAACTTACATAATGGTCTACATGCTACATCTTACAACTGTAATATAGCTATGCCTCCAAATACTGCCGCAAGTATTTTTAAAAGAAAACTTTCAAACCCCTCCTTGTAGTCACAAAGTTTAGATATTTGAATTATTCCATTATTTAATTTGACCTATTACTTAGCACTAGAAAACATCAAAAGAATCCTGACAGAAACATCAAAGACATCAATCTTAAAAATTCATGACTGAAACCATATAGTACATCATAATTTCTTAAATAATTACAGTTTTATTATACTCAAAATAAGATGATTATTGTAAATTATTCCTCATATCATTTACCACAAGTAAGTCTTAGGAACATCTGCTAAATATAAGTATCTGAATGCAGATAATCCAATTCACGTTACACTATCCTCAAAATGGAACAGAAAAACAAACAAAAACCTTTACAGTCATAACATCACTTAATCAGAACTGGTCATTTTGAATAATCAAAACCAGCCCCCCATTAAAAAATTACAAAGAATCAACCATCAAGCTCATTCATTCATTCTGCCAACCTACTAGAATTCTTCTTTTAATTAATATTGCAACTAATCTTAACTCAAATATTGTGCTCCATCAGTTAATCTTTATAATACCTACTATTCTTTCAAAGCATCCAAGCATCTCTGGTATATGCATGCATGCTCCTTCCCTTTCTTGAAAGCCTAAACCCCCTTTCCCTCCAAGTCTGGTCATTTGGGGCTATTATCTGAACACCTATTTTGTTTAAGCATTCACAAAACAGATTCTTACACTCACAATAAAATGCTTCCGTCTCATTTATGGCCAGACTGAAGTAATATCTATCTGTACACAAAATTAACACACAAGTGTATAATTGTAGTTTTATGCTCAAGTGCCCCAATTATGCACTTTAAAACACTTTAAGGGATCCATCAGGAACATTCAATACCTCCAAACTAAAGTCTAGAGGAGTGTCTTTTGACAAAACAGCTGCATTACTGGGAAATCTTTCAGTTAAAAGCAAAGAAAACAATCAACTGGGTTTTTTTTTACTCCAAGATACCCAGACTGTAAAGGATGGTGGGAGCTGCCTGGTGCAGCACATTTTGCCAAAAGTAACAGACAAGCAGGAAACAGAATGGTTCATTTTGCTTTTGCATAATAAAAGTGTCTCAGGTAGCCTTTGTCTTATAGCGCTCAGCACAAAAAGCGCCCAGACTTAAGCCTGTCCAGAAAGGTGATTAAGGATGTCTGCACCACACAGCGAGGACCCTACACCTTCCTCATTTCACTCCTAAGATAACTGCAACTCCCCGGATACACTCTTTGAATATTCAGTCCTCTGCATTCTCACTTCTTGCAAAATAGGTTCCTTTTCCAAAAAAGGCTGCAAAACGTGACTGTCAACATTTTTTTGTTTATAATAATAAATTTTATTTTTATAAAAGAAATTTCTCTACACAGGTGGTGGAGAAGGGAAATCTGTGTTAGTCCATCTAACTTTGCCCTGAAATGGATTACATGTGCTCACACAATGCATGATGTTTTTTCACCTAGATTGGTGATAAACTTGCACATTCTTGCATTGTTTAGTTTATTAGAACAATTTAGAGTGGTGATGTGTGTCCCCCACCCACCAAACTCCAGTGGACATAGAGGACAATAAGTACAAAATTATTTTTGTTTGCTTTCTATGACAAACACATATCAAGTTCTTAACAAGTTAGAGGTAGGGAAATCAGGAACGGTGAAAATAGTCAGCACAACAGGAAGGTAGACACTTCATTGCATTAAAAGGCAACACAAAGAAAAGGGCTTCAGGGTGACTCAAAGATGGTTAAGTAGTGAGGTCGTATTAGCAAAGATTTTCCTCAATTAAAAAAAAGAAAACAGACATGGTAACTTAGAACGAGAAAATGTAATGCTCTGTGCAACTTGTATGGGATTTAGCATGAGGTGTCAGGTGCATGTAGTCACTGTTTGCTGACCATCCACAAAGAGATGAGAAGAGCCTATTTAGGGGTCACAGTCCTCAAAGAGGCGTCACAAGCACCAGGCAGAGTGAGTCAAAATAGCAGTTCCTGTTGCAGCTCTCCAGAGGGGCCAGAGTGCTAAGCTCTTCCAAAGGTGATGGAAAAAGCACAGGTTCCCAGGCAGGAGCCAAAGCTGTTCTACAGGAAAAGCTCCATGCAGAAACACTGCTGAGCTCTTCATCCAACCCACTGAGTGGGTTTCTGCCTCTCAACTGCCCAGTGCCCACCTCTGCATGCTGACAGCAGGCACCACAAGAAGTAGGACTGCCTCTTCTGGAAAGACAGCAGGACATAGTGGGGGTTGTTCACCTTCTGTATAATACTCCAGAGGCTAGAGCACCAAGACAGCTGGTCTACAGCTCCAAGCCAATCTATCTGCTGCTCCAGAAGTCCCACTGGCTTCTCTCTTCACCCAACCTGTCAGTTCCCCATAGCTGGTCTGATCCTCTGTCAAGCCATTCCACCACACTGAAGTAGCAGAAAGGTAAGAGACAGCCTTTTGCTGGCTTAGCGCCCAAAAACAACTCAACATAGTCAGATGAACCCAGAGGTGACAGAAGAGAAGTGGCACTGCAGCTACCAGGTGGGTTGGCTTTGGCTCCTGTTGAACTGCAGAGTCTTTGGTTTTGGTTTTCCTGGGCTCTCCTCATCCTGTGAATCCAAATCCACAATTCTCACTTTCCAAAAAGCACCCCATATGCAAAGTGACAACTTCCAGCTCTCCCGAAGAGAGGACATGCAGAGCCCTACAACAGGTGCCACAAGAAAGCTGCAGCCCAAACTAAAGCTACAAAAGGAGCCTCTCTCCCTGACTTTCAGGCAGGACACTGGCTTTCTGGGTCTCGTCAAACTCAGACATCTAAATTCTGCTATAAAATTTAACCCACTTTAGGCAGGAAAGCAGTTGTTGCAGCTCTCACACAGAATGACACCCAAGGGGAAAGTAGTACCACGAGGAAGGGGATGCACACAAAATTCTCTCTCCCTTCCTTCCTTGCAGGAAGCAGAAACAAATAATTAATGCATTTCAGGGACATTATTGGCATGAAAGTACAGCCACTTTCTAAAACACAAGAGGGCAATGCCCATTTAGATTAGTTCTTGAATATTGTTAGGCCAGTGATCACTTTTCTATGTTTGGTGGTAAGATAGTTAAGCCTCCCATTTGGTTTGGCAAATCTTTCTCTGAGTACTAGTTGTACTTTACCAGCTACAGCAGTGTTCAGGCATCAGCTTCTAAGATTAAACTAAGCTTCTGATTTTGCAGTTGCATAACTATTTAAAATATTTCAAACAACAGGTCAATATTTCTCAGCAGCTGTATATACCGTCCAGAGCACAGAGTTCACATATCCTGAAGAACAACAGGCAAGTTGCATTTTTATTTCAACAGCAGATATTTTCACTATTTAGTAGGGTCTGAAGTATATAAATCTGATTTTTTGAGAGTATAGAACTAGGAAGAAAAGCTTAGGAAGCAGCACTGTCTGCTTTGGAGGGAGTACTTACCCATCTGCCCTTCTGGCCAGAGGTTTAATAGATTTCTATTTTTATAAAGGACATAAGGGGAGGGGGTGGCTCCATCAGTTTCCTACAGAAACCCAGCTGCCAAACTGGATGTGCCAAAGGGGAATTTTAGGGAATTTTAAAGCGATAACCTCTGCTGAGACTGCAATGTCAGCTTTGTAACCTCATGACTGGAACATGTGCAGTGAATGCTGGATTGCAAAAGCTGTGCTATGGGAGTTAGAAGAAAGAAAAGGAGAAAACATGAACAGCACAAACTGGGATCATTACTCTGTGCTGAGAAGGGGACTGGAGCTCAAAAACAGTGTTAGTTCACTATGAAAAAAAATACATCTACAGAGTAAGCTCACTTTGATTTGCGTATTTATTGACAACCTATGTATACTTCCATCCTCTCAGACCTAATGTGGTCTCTGCATTTTATGCTGATACTGTTGTTCCATTTATCAGTTCGGTTGCAGTGTATTTTAAACAACACACAGAGCCGAACTGACCTCTGGTTTAAATATTCAGCACAGAAATTGGGGGACAGGAGGCGAGCAGGGAGGAGGAAAGAGAGAGGAATAGGAACACTGCCAATTAAAAGAAAACAACAATTTAAAAAATCAAATAATCTGCATGTTCAGTCTAGCCTTTCAGCTTCTATTCAGCTTTTCTTTCATGTCAATAGGCAAAAATAAACTAAATCCTCTCAGTTTAAAATTATCAAGACACTTCATCTATTTTCTGTAAAAGTAAGTAGCATGTGCTACTATTTATTCACCAAGATCGTAACGTTTGAAGAAATTTAGTAAGCTAAGTCTTGAATCACAAACGTCTTGCAGCTTTCTAAGATCAATATTCAAAACAGTAGTGATAGCCAAACAACCCACACAAATACCTTCAAAAGTCTATATAAATGTATTACCAGGGAATAGAATTAAAAGCCTTACTTAGGCATTAAAAAGGTGAAATCAGAGATTTTCACTCTGACGAGCAAGTAAATTTCTGTACTACATTACAGTAAGGGAAGTCCCTACTGGGTAAGACCCCATTACAAACCACTTCCAATGTCCACCTGTTTTCCTCCTCTCCTCACACAGAGCAGTGTGCTTGCAAAGTCTATCCCTTTTACTACGTTTAAAGGAGATGGGAAAAGATGATGTCACCACATTTCACCTAGAAGGGAAGCCGTAATAAATAACCTTTTGCAGTGAAAGCAGGAATGCTTTATGATAAAATATAACTGCTCTTTAAAAAGAAACACTTCAAAGTAACAGAAATGTTAGAAAGGTAAAATAAATTAATAGTCTATGTTGTTAAAAATGATCTACAAATCTTTATAATCCAATTCTCTCAACAGCTCCGGTATGTGGTGAATGTCACTAAATTACCAATCTAAGAGAAGAAGCTGTCTTCAAACTTAAAGATGTACGTTCTATTTAGCCTAGAAATTTGAGTGTTTAGAAAACTTTTTTTTTTTAATATATTTTTGGGTTAGTAGTGGGGTTTTTGAGTTTTGGGTGTTTTGGGTTTTTTTGTTTTGTTTTTTGTTGGTTTGTTTTTTTTAAGGAAACTGTCCACTGAGGACCCTTAACCAGCTAATTGTATAACCTCACACCATAAGGCATACACTACTAGATGCTACCTTTAATTGAATGCTAGCTTTTTTCACCAGTGTTTGTTCTTCTTCCTGGGAAGCACTTCATCGAGGACCTGCTCCCTTGAGGAAAGACAAGCGGATTCAATGCAGCACGTCTCAATGTCTCTCCCCAGGAAAAGGCACGTAATCAAACAATTAGCATTCAACATAACCATTCTGTGCATCAGAGAAAAAAACCTAGACAACCTCCTATTTAAAAGCATTACTCTTCTATTTTGTTGCCTGTAACTGATCTGAAAACAATCTTATTTCATCTTCAAGTCAAAAAGAAAACAATTTGTTACATTGCGAGCGGCTCTTCCACTGCCTTGTAGTAAGAAAAGCTTTGCAAAATCAGAAGATTTTTGCTCTATCAAAAAAAAAAGAAAAAAAAGTATTTCTATGATGTATTGTAAATCTTTACCTCCCTCAATTGGGAGGTAGGTTTTTATGCCTTTCAAAATTTATTATGTCTGCTTGACTGTGCTTTCCTAAAGATCCCCTTCAGCTTCTGTTCCGACTAGCAAGTGAAAACTCTCTCAAGTGCAGTAATATAAAAGGAGTAGGAAAGAAATTCAGCACATGAACAGGGCAGACACACAATGTAGTACAGTGCTTTGCAGAGCCCTACAAAGCACATTACAGCTGGATTCATGAAATACCTGAATTCAAAGTACTTGCTATATAGGTCTTATAATTTATTAAAGTTTATATTATAAATAAAACCATGAAGTCAGTCCCAGCTGAAATACACAGGTTTCCAAAGAAGCCCTACAAACTCAGCAAAACCTTCAACCTTTTCTATACATCTTTCCCACCCATATCCTTATTTATTTCCATTACATGTTATTCAGGTTCCAACTCTACAAACTTCTATGCATTTTTAAATTTTAATTGTAAGAGTAGTGCCACTGAGCTTAACAGGACCAATGCTACTAGTATAACTAGTGATGCATACATGAACGTATGAACTGAGGGATTTATACTGCAGTATCCTTGGGGCAAGGAATATGGATTTGTCTACATTTCACAAAACAGCACGTAATTTTTCTGGCAAACAGAAAATAAAGATTTCTGTTTTAAAAGTTTCATAGATGGTGAATGTGAAAGATAACCCCACCGTTACACTGTTACCAGCAAGCCCAAAGAAGATAGCAGTAAGCCCAGAAAAAGCTCTGTAATGTGTCTGATTAAAAGGATACTCACAATCTTTTTGTCTAATGATGATAGTCAGGAAAGGTACTATACAAGGTATGATATAAGAAATTTGCAAATAATTGGAAGACTGATCAGGAACCAATTTTTCCTGCTAGCCATTCTCAGGTGTCTTTTTCTACTTTAGTCAAAAGCAAGAGAGTTCCAAAAAACTAAGAACAGGCCATACTACTTCTATTAAAAAAACCAACCAAACAAAAACCACCCAAAAAACCACAAACAAAAAAACAACAAAACACACACACACAGAAAAACCAAACACAAACCCCAAACCAGTTTCAACTACACTAATTATTCCTTCTTTACATTTTTCCTACTGCTAAGTTTATTCAGTTAATAAAAAGGTGAAAACATTACATACAGAGGCACTATCAAATTCACTGTCAGAGAAACAAGCAACAATTAGCCTGGCAATGAATTTTTCTCTCATGTTTCAGTATATATACCGCAACACACATTCAACATTTCTAGGCTTGAATAGTAACATCCTTCATATGCAGAAAGTGCAGCAAATTCTCTGATAATATAAGAGTGCAGGAGAACCTTGATAATTTTAATTACTGAGAAACTTGTCTTGGATTTCTAAACTCAACTAATAACAAGGTACACAAAGCAAGCAAGAGATACAGAAACAGAAGCCAAGGCTATTTTAGCAAAATTATACCTTACTAATACATTAGGATTGCAGGGTTTAGTTTCACTACCAAGTATTATTAGCAAGTGTATTTCGCTAACTTTTGTAAGACTAATTGATTGTTACCATGACATTTCAACCACATGCAAAAAAGTAAGGCTATGCTACAGTAGAAATGCGCTATCAGTTTGACAGCATCGATTTTGAGAAAGAGCTTTTCAGGTTTATACTAACATGGCTTTTTCATGAGCTGAAAATAGTTTTATTCCCTTACATCGAATAACATTTATGTTTGAATTATGTATCTGTGATGTGCACCTTACCACAAAAAGGGAGACATGAAGCAAAAACGTGACTTTACAGCCATAGCTTTACCATCACACAGTATTGCTTTATAAATAATGCTGAAGTAAACGGAATCTGCATATAAATAACATTTTTCATATTGACTGCTGAATACACTGACAGAACCAAGCAGCAGCAAAATGTTGCTTATCGTAAAAGTATCTCTGCCTTTATTTTAAGCATATAAACAAAATATTTATTTTTGGAACCATCAAAGCATTCAGGCAGCTGACTTTTGATTTCGTCTGTGAGGAGCACACATCCACAAATAAAGGAACGGGGAGGGGGGAACACAAGTGAGCTTTCACACTATTGACAAGGCTTATAATCCAGAAAAAAAGCTGCTGTGTGAGCCAAAGCACGGCAACATAGTGTTTAGGCACATCGAGGAGAAATGCTTGTAAATTCCCCTGGTCCAATGAGCAGAGACACAGTTTTCATAATTTTATCATTGTGCTCCACGGCTGAGCGGCTGTCAGGCCAATGGCAAGGCACAGGTTCCCATTTGAATGACATATGGGTTCACCCAACCAGAGAGATGTTAGAGCATTAAATACCACAAACAGACAGGACAAGAATACAAAAAGCCAAATTAGCGCTCGCGCAACGGCGCGCGCCGGCAGGGACCTGGCTGCTCCTGCCCAGCGCCTCCGCCAGGTCCCCGGTGTCGGGAAAGCCGCGTCCTCCAGATAGCAGCCTCTCACCTCATAAAAATGAAAGACACGCTGAAAAACTGTACTTCAAAGGGCAGCAGGGAAATAAAAAACTGTGTATATTTAAAACACTGGGAAATGCAGACTTAGATGCGCGGGGAGAGAGAAGTGAGCAGGAATTACCGTTTCCCACAGTAATTCTAAAAAGCGCCACGGAAAATACATTTTACCTTTGTGGAAAGCTGTTCTTCAGACAGAAGTGTTTAACATGTTATATAAACATGTTATGCAGTGAAATGTAAAACACGGGGGGATTTTCATCACATTTATTGCATTTGTTAGCCAAAATGTAGTAGCCTTGTAATCACCGCCGCCGCTGCAGTAAAACACCTCAATAATATTAACAAAAAAGTGCTTTCAGCCAGTCTTGTTGAGAGGAAAGAGGTTATACTGAACAACTTGGACCTAAACAAAATATCAAAACCAAATAAAAACCCTGAAAGAACTGCAGACAAGCACAAACCAAGAGAGCGTGGGGCTGGCTTCAGCTGGCAATTCACCGTCCTTTGAAATCCCCTTTTGTGAACAAACCAAAGCCAAGTCACATAAACTACCAAACGCTGCCTAAGACACGAGCTGTCCTCTCCCCGTGCAAGGCGATGGAGCAGCACATGAGCCACACGACGACACCTGCCCAGAGGAAAGGTTCGGACTTTGGGGAGCTGATGGAGAAACTACATTAGCAATTCTCAGGCTTCACTCAATCAATACGAGTCAAGAAATTCACCGTCATCACGGATAATGACCACCACCCTTGCACAGCAGGGTTTGCAAAAGCAAAAGAAGAGAAAGAGCTGCACCCAGGCTGCCTAACAGACCCTGCCTGTCTGGGATGCACTGGAGATGGTGTCTTCCGCTGACTTTAAGGGAATTTTCACTCTGGAGATCTCTCTCCAGGCCTGGTGTCTTTAGATTTATTTTGTAACTCCAGGATCCTCCTCTGTTTGTACTGCATATTTCCTGCTCTCATTTGTTTTACCCTTTCAGTACTACTGCTATCATCATGTCTATGCCAAATACTTGGGACACTTCACTGGGATCTGAAATATTGTCCAACAATAAACCAAAATGACCAGGAGGGAAGATCATCACTAGGCATCCATTCAAAACAGCTGTTCAGGTCAGGGGTCCTGATTAATTACTGCAACTCCAAAGTCACTGACAGTCTCTTCCCGACCAAGAAATAACTACGCAACAAGAGCAGTGATCTAGAATAATCTTTATTAGAAGTTATTTAATCACACACAATTTATTTTGTAAGTGGCTGAATTTGTACTTTACTGGCAAAAAGTTCATTTGCTTTTCCTTGAAAAAAATAAATACTTTTTAGGACAATAAAGAATTGTTAGGAAAAACAACAAGACCATTTTTTTCCTTAACAATTCCAACACAAACCACTATCTGCCATTTCTTACTTCTTTTCAATATCCCTGCACACATCACCTGGTAGATCCCAGTAAACTGCATTACAGATTTAGCTCTGCTCTGCTCCAAGGTTTATCTCAGCAATATCTTTTCATTTCTGAATTTGTTTTGCCTGAGAACTTCATATTCCAGCAGGACTTCCAATTCAACACAGGCAACTACTATCCTCCCACCTTCTTTTTTGTAGTTAATTACTGAGAACCTATTTCAGCACTATGTACCACCAAAATACTGAAAGAAAGCCCCTCTGGCTCACAAAAAAACCCAAACAAATCCATTTAAATACTTTCCTAATTGTTCTTCATTTAAGCAAGTAGTATGCCACCCGAAAGGATAAGATGAAGGGCAAATGAATCAAAGACTAAGAAATATATTCCTTAGTTATTTTAACATCTAGCTGTAGAAAATTATTTCAAAGCTACCAATACACGCACAGAACAGTGCTGGCAAAACACCAGAAAAGTGGATATGAAGCAGAATTGTCAGTGATGTCCTCCTTAAAATACTATCTTAGAGAACAACTCTCATACCCTCTAGGCTAATCCATTCCCATGCTCAGTGTTGGAAGATGATACTCATATTAAAAGATCCATCAAAGCCCGCCGTACCTCAGACAAGGAAAAAGAAGGCAGCACAGCTAATGGAGAGAAACCCTCCGAGCCGTAGGCAGAGCATCTCTCCCCTTGCCATTATCTCTCCCCACTCTACCACGCTAAGGGAAGTTGGCAAACTGAGACAGAACACCCAATTCAAAAATGGAGGAGCTTTCAAAAAAGCTTAGGAAATGGGGAGAGTAAGGCTCAAGATTAATAGGATCTTCAGAGCTCAGCAAAGTGCAGGACAGAGGGGGAAAACAAAATAAAATCAATCTCTCGGACACATCAAAATAAAAGAAAGTGAATAACACTTTTAGAAGATAAAAATCTTTTTACATGGATGCAGATTTCAGTGCTTGGAGATGTGAAAACTCCTGCGGGTTAGTTTGGGGTGTTGTGTTTTGTTTGTTTTAAATAAAGCACAGTACCAAAGCATGGCAGAAATTATTAAGAGTGTTTTTGGAAGTTTTCTCCTCAGAATGAAAGCAATTTTTACACATACACACAGAAAAATAAAAAAATCGAAGTCTATCAAAACAGAAAATTGAAAAAAAATACAAATTTTGAGTATTGAGATTGGACTATAACTGCCAAGAACATACAAGTTATAACTTACAACTGAAAAAAAAATCACTGAAAAGAAAAACATTCTGAAAAAAATTAAACATAACTTTTCAACTTCCCACTTCCCCCATAGCGTATTTCTTTTGAAATCAATTTTCTTTCCAAGATACTTTAACCGTGACAAAAATTCATTGCCTGGCAGTAAATGACACTTGCCACATTTTCCAACAGCTTTTAAGTATCCAGACTAATTCATTGCAGTATACCATCCTACTTAGGTAAAATATGGAAATACTCAAAATTAATAAGCACTTATTATAGATAAAATTAATATGGACTTACAACAGACTTAGGCAGCACAAAGATAAACATACTGAGTTAAACTTATACATCTTCTTATAGTTTGTTTAATGTAGTGACCGTAAACCTGTAGGCAGATACATACGAAACTGAGTCAGAGTGGAACATGACTTTCTTGGATCTTAAGATAATTTTAATACGGAAAAATGCTGTCCCCACCTACAGAGCTCCAAAACGTTGAGGGACCTTTTCTAACCCTGTTTCTCTGGAACATAAGCAACTAGACATCAATAAAATGAACAAATCATTCTCACAAAGTTAATGAAAATTGAGTTAAAATTTCACTAAATCAACTGGTATCCTCTCTTCCCAAAATTACTCTGAAACCAAAGGCGCCAAAGACTTTAATAGCACTGGTGAAAATATTTCTGGGTCAGAAAGTAACAGAGCTTGATGCTTAATGTTTGGGCTGCACAGCTCAGGGGTTTTTCAAAGACAAGATTTCAGTCAAACCCTGAGCTCCGAGGGGAACGAAGCATCACAAGCTACTGCCTCTCCCACCCCACGGCAGCAAAGCCCCTGCATGAATATGGACTGAACTCCCAACCAAACAGGTATTACAATAACTAAATATGCTCACCTAACGCTCACCAGCACACGCTTGAAAAACAGAAGGATTTCTTTTTCAAGTTTTAAGGACAATATCTGACCTCTCGCATCCCCTTCTACTCCCTGACCAGAACCGTGTAATGGATGGAAATGGTTAAGAGCCCCACCATTGTGAACAGCTGTAAAATAAACAGCTGTCCTCATCCTTCATCTAGCTGAACAAAGACACACAAAAGTCAGGACCGCACTTACTCCATCTTCAGTGCTTTTTCAACTGATGACCAAGTGGTACTTAATGGAGTGACAGAGAGACGACTGCAGAGGCGGTGGACAGAGGGAAGCACGTTAACAAGGCAATGATGCTGTACTTCAAAAATATTTTTTCATTTGTCATAAACGGCAATATTCAGTTATAAAGCTGTTTCTAGATTATGGGTATACTTGGAAAAATACTCTGTATTTCTGCCTTCAGAGCCAATGAGATAAACACCAAAGTCCTGTAGGAAGATAAGTAAGTCTTAGGAGGAAGGTTTCAGGTATTAGGATGTAAAACTGCACTGAAAATACAGGCTAGGCAGAGAGTTAATGATAGTTTGATAGACCTGATTAAAAAAAACACATGGAGAGATGGCAGTCAGTGCCTATTATTGCAAGGCTTGGATGGGATTATTTTAATTAATGTTCTGCCTAAACTCTTCCTTCAATAGCTACTAATTGTCATTAAGAACTACCAGCTATATCCGCAGATTAAACATTTCTCCCCGCCCCAAAGACCCAATTTTAGAAGCTGCTTCTACAACAAATAACTTGTTATACTGTTTATGGTACCATAGAAACCCTTACATCCTTTTAAATTTGCGCTAAGATCCTTTGATGTAGGTCTTCTAAAAAAAAAAACTTGTTGAACAGATACAAAACGAATGCCTCTTCACTGTGTGCTGAGTGTAAAAAAAAGTCAATATACTACATAACTTTACAGCAAAATTAGAGCACTCCCAGTATTTGAAGCAATCTTCAGACTGACTTAAGTCTGTAGCTTTCTCTTTGTTTCTGAATATACTTAGGAATAGAGAAATAAGAAAGACCTTGCCTTGAAAATGCAATTTTTTGTAGATTGATGTATTCTCTTTTAAAGGGATATAATTTTACAATCCCTCACAGGTGAGATAGTGGGTTTAATATCTAAAGGAAAGTACATATTTGTCTTTATGTCAATCTATATGAAAGAAAAATCACTGGGAAAGTAACAATAAAATACATGCACTGCAAGGATCCATCTACATTCCTATTTTGTGTCTCAGATTTGACATATTATTTGCCGTACTCAGAAATGTAGTATTTCTGTATGCACGCACATAAATCTTGACAAAAAGATCTTATTTCAGTCATGGTGATCCTATTTTTAAATTTATTTAATACTCAGCTATAAAAGGCAAATACTATTTTATAATTGAAAAGGACATCACAGTTGATAAATATTCCTGATTGAAAACACTATCTGGATGGATATAAGAAAAATTGTACTGCCTTTCCTTTAAAAATCAATAGAATAAGACAGATATGTACAGAGTTTGGAGAAACTAATAAACAAATTGCAACAAGAACAAAAGTCTTACCCAATTCCACACACACACACACTCTCTCTAAATCTCAATCATATTTTTCCCCACAATATTGTGAATTTAATAGAAACTACACTGTGTGCATCTATGAGATGTTTTAATTAAGAATTTTTACATGTTTAAAGATATCAACAAATTTCAGTATATAATTATATAGGCTTGCAGTTTAAGAAAGAAAAAGGTGAAAAATCTAGTAGTCTCGCTGAAAAAAAAGTCTTATCTATTCTCCTGCATGACAGAATCTCTCATTTTATATTGCTTAACTGAGAAACTCCATGAGAACATGGAGAACATGAGAACTCATGAGAACATGAGAACAGAGCCAAAACAACAGCATTGTACAACTATATGCTACCCCTCCCCTAAGAAACAGTGAAGAATGAAAGATAAATTGAAAAACAATCAAACCCTGTACACCAATTATGATAAATTGACTATTAGCACAGCTACAATACTTCAGACAAAATTTTTAACAACATTTGCTTTCTCCATCTGTCTTTTTTGAAGACTTACTTCATCAGTGAGTCAGATTTTGGACAACATTTGATGTGGTGCCATTTAAAAAGAAAGATAAATGAGAAGTAGGAAGAGATTTTGTTAAATAAATTCTGCCACAACTGAAGGCAGATCTGGAATATGACAACAAATTTATGTCGAATAACAGTCTGCCTGATGTTTAGATTGTTAAGAATTATTCAGGAAATGTGGAGAAAGAAATTAAGCTTTCCAAACAGTCTTAAACTTAGATTCCAGTGCATGCAACATATTATAAGAAAATTAATAGAAACATTAATTTAATGAAATGATTCTGTGCTTGGCTATTGCTGTTATACACAGAGGAGCAATCATACACTGGTAGCAGATTTGCGTTGTTAGAGTGACTTCTGCAATTATTCTTCTCCATGTACAAAAGCCACTACCCATCTACAAAGACAGTAGCACAAGGGCCATCTGCTAGGGTTTGTGACCAATGTTGTATAGGTTCTTTTCTCTATGAGAACTAAGGAGAAAAAAAAAAAAACAAAACACATTCCAAATAGCAGGATGGGGCAGACAGCATTTTGGTGAGTGGATCTCCTGCACAGAGACCAAGTTTACAAGGTAAAAGTACACTGACAGCACATTTTCTTTACAAAAAAAAATAAGAAATTTACTAGCCTCTCTATTAGAAGCACCTACCTAAACAATGCTTTTCTAACAGGCTGCCAAAACTTCTTGTGCAGTGACCTCATTACTTCTCATAAATGGGACTGTCAAAGAAAAATCCTATGCTAATGTATTTTCTAATAGTTATCAGTCAGTCATCATCCTTCTGAATACAACTGGTTTCAGAAGCCAGACAAAGCATCTTTACAAAATGCTGTTCTATAAAACCAGAAGAAAATAATGGAAACTTATCAATGTCTTTTAAACATTTATTAGGTCCAGCATGGAACTGCTGGACAGAAGAGCACAAGGCATCACCACACAGCTTTGGCAGACCCAGTCGCAGCCACGAAGATGCCTTATTCAAGGACATGAGCTTTAACTAGCAAATTACTGTTTCCTGCGAAATTGTCCTGACTGGGGCAAGCTGACCTAACTGCCAAGTGCCAGAGATTCACCCTCCTCTCCATCCTCCCAGCACACGCTCCCCACTTTTTTCTCACGGCCCCAGCACCAGCCTGGCCCTGAGCTGAGCCATTTCAGTGCACTAAACCAGCAGAAAACTAAACCTCCTCCCCTCCTTCCCGACAAAAAAAAAGGAAAGTCTACTGCCCATTTAATGAAACACTGCAAAGCTTCACTAGAATTAGCAAGGCACTGTACTGATTCACAGGGAAAGCAGGAGATCCAAACTGAGCCAGTGTGCCACAAGGAATAGAAAACCGCTCCAAATTAAGGAAACTGTTTCCCATACCCCCGATTCCAACTCAGGTTTGTAACACCAGCAAAAGACCACGTAACAGCCATGTGATTGATGCACGCTGTGTTTTGCATCATGCAAAGCATAAAAAGCATAAGAAAGTCTCAGAAGCATAAAACATCACTCCAACATCCAAGACACATTAAATACCTATATACACATCTATACTTAACACAGGCATACTCATTGAATTTTGTTAGCAATTAGTCCTTCATTTGAAAACTTCAAGTAATTCATAACGATATATAAAATATATTGGTGAAGCTGACAGATATTATCACCTCAGTAGAGACAGCATAGTAAATCTTTCATTCAAGTCTACAGCAGAATGATGAAGCCCACCACTTAGGAACAAACTCTCCCTAACAGAATTGCATTTTGCCCGTTTTTCTCCTCCTGCTGATTTACTTTGCTAAATATTGTTCCCATTTCCTTTCTTCCAAATACGTTGTAACGTGTCTAGCACACTGTAGTTTTTGAAGCAGTTGGGTAGTCAATGCACATATATAATCCAGTTTTCAAAGTCATAACGTGCCTTGAGGGATGTGAAAGGTGTTAAGAAAAATAAATAAGGCAGCAAGAGTTTTTCGTTCAGCCAACCAGCCTGAAGTTACATTTTTCTAAGTACTTGTATGTATTCTCAGCCACTTGGAAGTATGTGTTACAAGCACAGAAACAATTAAAGAATTTGTAGTTTTTCCGTAAGCCGTGAAAACCTCTGCTCCCTGGTGCAAATGCAGAGGGTAACAGATGAGGAAGAAAGATGGTCATCTTCTTACTACTAACTGGACTGGGGTGTTCAGCCTACTTAAGCTCTGCAGTAACAACTCGCTTCAGTGGCTAAACCAAAACCAATATTTAACAAATCCAACAAATTTATAACAAAAGCTTGCTGAAACCACTGGCAGAGGAAAGCCAAAAATTATCTGAAAGTTAGAGGCTATATTCTTTAAAACCCTGTTATTAGGATATTACCAGCACTCTTCAGACATACAAGGCTGACATCTTATTTGTTCAACTTGAGCCCCACGTGTCTAGAGGGTTCCAAAACCAAACAATAACATTTTTAATATTTTTTCTGAAAGTTTTGTATTTCAAGAACAGCTTTCTGAGAGATGCAACTCTCTTTTAAGTGAAACCTCTCCAAAAGAACCCAAAACAGTTGCAGAAAACAAGGAGGGATTGAAGAATGACAAGCTTAGATGTTTAAAATACTGCCATTACTAAGGATATCAAAATAAAAACCAAAGGGATGAACTGAAGGTATGCTCAGTGCTCAAAGCACATTTTGGAAATACAAGATAACAATTTGTCAGAGAACATCTTCTCTTTATCTCCCTCAGAGGGTTGCAAGATTATTAATCTTCAGAGCACAAACGACTGCAAAACTACAATTCCCGATGTACCCTGCAGCCCATTCAATTACCACAAGTACATGTGCCCTTGCTAAGAGAAGGAGAATTAGTTTTAAGAAAACATAAACCTAGCTCTGCTGTGCAGTTCCCAGCTCTTAGTGGCTGGGCATGTATTTTTCCCATGCTCTATTCCTCTTGCACAAAAAGAGAGAATTCATCAAATGAGAGAGGCTGAATAGTATTTTTGGTTTCCTGTTAAAGAACAATCTCAAGGTGATACTGGAAGGGATTTTGTCAAGGCCTTCAACAGAACCATATGTGGTACTCAAACAGCAACCCCCAGAGCGAAAGGGTATGTTACTGGCTTTCCACTATCCCCCAAAATGCTTCAGCTGACCAACAGAAGAAACAAAATTCAAGCTGAAATAATGTAGCGGCACCTCTGAGAAGGGACAAAACTTCCTGATGTGACTCAGAAAACAGGATCAAACCAGGACAAACCCTCTGTGAATTTACAACCACACTCGTGGTCCAATATTCTGGAGCCACAGAGCAGCTTTTACAGACAGGGAAAATGTCTCATCTACTGCTGTAAAAGAAAGCATGCACGTGGCGCACACACGCGTGCATACATATGGATGATACCATCTGAGACGTGCGCATCCTTTCCAGGCCTGAGGTCACAGTTACCACACCAGGGTTTGATATGACACGTGTTACAGTTATGACTAACAGAGAGTGCAACTTCAGCTGAAGCATCTCTGGCGCATGGTTCTTCCAGAAGGTTAAATGGGAGGGGAAAAAGGGAGTTGGTTGGGGGGAAATGTTTTATCCCCATCGTATCATTTGGTTGAGCTTCATTACCACAGCTCTGTCCCACTGCCTGGCCACTCCATCCCACTCCCTGAGCTCAGGCAAGTCAAGGGGTGCATTAACGGATGGAGCAGAGGGACGCCTGCATCACGTAAGCACAAGAGGCTCTGGCAGCCCCAACCTGCCACCAAAGTCTCCACAGTGTCTAAGGGTGCTAGAAAAGATGCACCTAGTCACCAATGACGCAAAGATCCCTCCAATGGAAGCCACAAAAATGCACAAACCGTCATGTAGAAGTAACTACATTTATTGCATCCGCTACTTCAGCAGTGTAAGGAAAAAAACCAAATCATACACAAGACCACTGCCACTCTCTGGAAAAGCGAAGGAGAAGATGGCTTGGGAAGCACGCAGAGGAACCGTCTGCCACGCCACGGAGAGAACAACAGGTCACATCAGGGAGGTGGCCAACAGCGGTTTGTCCCACCAGAGCCCCAGCAGGTCAAAACAAGTCAGATAATAAACTACCTCACAGGAGGTACAAACACCTGGAATTTGGTGCCTGTGCCAGTACCCACCCCATTACCGAATTAACCAGCGGGGAGGGCACAGATGACACGCACCAAATTTACTGCCTGGTACTGTAAGACCATTAATTTATCTTACAGCTATTTTATTGGCACAACCCCCGCTCTCTAACAGCGCTCCTTTCCTGACTATGAGAAATTATTGGGCAGTTTGTGCTAACTGCTTTCCCGTCATGTTTCATTTCCAAACACCATCTTCTGTCAGTTTATTCCCATTCAACCTGAAGTGACTGTCAACATGAATACAGATGCTCTGTTCATTTTTACAATCATCTAATTCTGAGAGTAGTTTCCACCTCCCCCGCTCCTCAAACTTAAAAGACTAACCATACCCAAGCAAAACACCAAAACACCAGTAAGTAGATTAAATCGCAGCATTACAGGAAATATATTCTGCACGTGTCATTGACCCATTTATATTTTATTTTGAGAAAAGAACTCTGGAAAATGGAAGAAAAAAAAAACCACAATGAAAAGGGATGTAATCCACCACCCCTAAAATGTTTTATCTGTATATAAACATTTTGCACCATAAATAGGTACATTCTGCTTTTCTATTCCTGCTTATTCTACTAAATTTTAGCATTTAACAAAAAGGACAGGCCCTTCTTGAGGGGCTGAACCCTCACCTCCTAGCACCCACAAACTTGCATTCACACTCGAAACACACTCAAAATGCAGCAAAATCCAGTAAAGACTGGTGGGAGGAATGGGAGGGTTAAAAAGAAAATAAGGAATCCCTGGAAATGGTCCTGCACTGCAATTATGTAACTCAATATCAAAGGTGCGAAAGCTAGAATGAAAATATTTGATGTGACAGCTCTTCACCTCAGTTGTAGCATGCCCTATCTAAATAGCAGGAGAGCAGATGGTAATTTTCAAGAACATTTAGACCGGAATACAAACGATACTTAAAAATAAATACATAAACAAACAAATAACAGCACACATGGAATAAATAAAGCAAAGCATGTGTAGGGGGAGAGAATGTCTTGCTAGGCTAACCGATGTAGCTCGGGGAAAGAAAAATACCACCACACACAAATTTACAGTCACACAAGCCCGTCTTCAGAGCTGATATTTACAATTTATTTCTAAGCTAAATCACCAAATTGTGGAGCAATACAACGATGCATGCACTTGTCCTGGCAAAAGCTTTGAAGTTCATTGGTATTAAATCTGCAGCCCAGTAAGCTGTGAAAACTCTGTCCTTTCAAATGAAGCAGCTTTTGAATACTTGGTTTTGAAAATTTTAAGTGAATAAGCAGGCTGCATAAAATTTGTTCAAACACCTACCACTACCTAGAGCTTAACGCAACGTCAGACACACCCTCAAACTCCAAATTATTTTGAAGATAAGAAGCAATAAATAATTTTAATATTAGTAAATGCTGGTCTCAAAATGCTGCTTGCTCCACAGATAATTCTGAAGAGTCTTCCAACTGTCCACTCAAACAAATCTGCATCTGGGGTCATGGCAGAGGTGGATTTGTGAGATATACGTGGTCTGTAATTATCAGAGCAAATCCCCCATGTAAAGCATCACCATGGCTGACAGAGCCAAGAGCAGCCAGCACCATCACCAAGAGTGGTGTCTACCACTGTCCAGGAATCCGTGCTGTCAGGAGATAGATATACCATCATATATACGTATGTGTAGATACGTTATGTCAAAGACAAAATTTAACAAAACTGGGACCAGAAGAAGAGAAAGGATATAAATACAAGGTGAACTGTTCTTAAGGATCTACTGATCACCAGTATTGCTGGCAGAAGGAGATGCCCGCACACACCTTTCCTTATTATTCTCATCTATACAGTAGGCCAAGATGTTTTTCTGCTGGTCATCTTTTCAGTATTGCCACCTATTCTAAAGTGTGAATAAATGACAACCTGCCCACTGACAACTAAATGGAAACAGCTATGAATTTTATGCTTAAGTTTCTGTGTTTTTACAGAAAAACAAATAGTTTGCCCCGTTAACTAGATAAAACTTCTAAAACAGCTTTTACGCTTACAACACAAGCTACACACAAGCTAACAAGCTACACACATATACATGCCCGCTCCAGTATACTGATCTTCCAGGGTTACAGTAACATTCTATGTCAGTAAATCGTGAAAAGATGATGTAAAACTAACTGTGCCTAAATAAACCAATGAGCACTCTTACCTCAATAATCCTGACATTAATTATTCCAAAGCCCTGGTGCTTCATCCAGAGCAACAGCACCTAAAATTAACACTTTCCTCTGCCTGTGTAGCTATGTATTCCATCCATGTCCTTGCCATTCATGCCACATTCACTGCAATGCTCCTCTCTCTGGTACAGCCACACCAGTTTTGTTACCACCCCACCATCTTACACTCCTGCAGACACCTACTTGACTCTCTGCATTGGCCATAGCATCCCTTGTGTACACCTCTGTTGGCTTCCGCTTCCCCTGCTCATCCTATTTTTAAAGGCTCATCTCCAGACCTTCTCCTAAGATGCTACCATCTTAAGCGTGAACTCCCATGCAATACAGCAAACTCCCACTACTCTGAAAACAAATCTAGACCCGTGGTGCCAGAGAGGGACAGTTTCTCATGAGGGCAACAAGGCACATTTTGACCTGATGTCAACTGAGACTGAAAAGATTTCAAGGCAACGCTGTTTTAACACAGGGCAGGGAAGATCAAATTAAGCACTGAGATAACAGAATTAATTGCTGGGTCTACAGCAATAGTGTTTTCACCTGATGTGTAAGAGCATGTTTGTTCAAAGCATGCTAGAACTCCAGCATTTTTAAAACTTGGATTTCACTTCCATATTTTGCAGGAACACAACTTCTGCTCAATAAACATTATTTGGATAAGCACTACTGAATATGCAGCACCAGGTAGGTATTTTATCATTTATTTGCAAGTATCATGCATTTTATAATAAATTAGCATAACAGTTCAGCAGCAGAGTCAAAATTTGTACCCAAGCATCCTAATTACCAGGATTCTTTCTATATTCCAACTCTAATGTGTTATCTCATTTGCTCATTAGTATGTAGTATACATGCATTACTAAAAGCACACAAAAATGAAATTATCATAAATATATAACTACAGTTACATTTTTATTAGGTTTACAGAAATTTGAAAGCAAGCTGAACTATTAAAAGCAAACCTTACACATAAAATTGTAATAAATTGTGTATCAAGTTTATTGTCCGAAATACTCCAAAAAGTTCTAAAATGAGGGATTATTTTTTTATGTAAACACTAGTAATAACTGTCTGTTCTTTGTCTACAAGAACTAGAGATTATTATCTGAAATAATAATTTGAGTATACTGTAACATGGCTCCTAGGCATCAAAAAAATATAAAGCCATTTATTAGCTATTAATAGAGCCAGATTAATTTGATATTATTAAGTCACAGTTTAATCTACTGTACAGTTTTATGAATTTGTTTAACTTGCTCTGTTGTGGTCAATTTTGAAAAGTAAACTTTTAACCAAACAGTATTAAGACCCTTACTCCTAAAGCACACCAAGACAGAGAAGAACACATACAGAGGATTGCTTAGTACACGTGCACTTGCACGTATTCTTGTGTGGAGATTCGGTAAGGTAAGATTTTCTTTATTTGTACATTTTTTTATTTCCCCATAAGCAGTGAGAATCAAGACAGATGGCCAACCAACATACAAAATGTGAAAATCATGCTCCACAAGTGCAAATGCAGTAAAACTTACAAGTCCACACCTATGGACTTCCTTCCCTGGAGAAACTCTCCATGATCTTCAGTGGGACAGATTTGGGGGGGGGGGGGGGGGGAAAGCCTCCCCCCCAAAAAAAAAAGTTTTCACAGTTTTAATAGGCTTTATAGAACTGGACCAAGTGTAATTCAGGAGAAAAACCTGTGTGTACCCTAGCCTCCCATGCAGAAGTCCTCCCTATGAGCTATGGTTGGTTACAGTTGCTTGCAGCCACACACGCCCATGATGTGGAAAGCATGGCAGCCCACAGCCTGACCTGCCAGCTTGCTGCTGTCTCTAACATAAGTTTTTCCTGGAGGATGCAGGTATTATCCTGCTGGTGATTCCAAGCAAGACAGAAAATAGCGCTTCTGGGTCTTCTGAACTCTTGCCGTTTACCTGGGGTGTTTTAGAAGAACGCCTTCCATCTCCAGAAGATGTTTTCATACCTTCTATGTGCGTTCTAAATTACTTGCCTGATGGCAAACATCTCAGGCACAGAGAACCACAAAGGCACTCCTTTTTATGAAGTTAAGAACCACATTACATTATTTTTAGTAATTAAAGTTCCTAGTTTCTGAAGGCATTACAATGTGCTCCAGGTTTAATAAATTGACCACATTGTTGGAACATGAGATTCACTAGAGAAAGAAAAACAAATACTCTGATTGCAATAATGCAAAGGAAAGTGATTTCACATTCATGTCACTCAATAGTATAAAGACCAATTTTCAGATCTTCTGGGGTTATTTTGATTCTTTGAAGATATTCTGCAACACCTGAAGGAGAAAGCAAGCCTTACAGGCATCTGCACGGGGCCACAGTTTGGCTCCAGTCAATGTGCTTTCCTTGTCTGTGAAAGTATAGCCCACGCTATATATCTGTACACTGCACTGAAAAATTCTTTAAAATTACTGTTCCTCACATTCAGCTATACACGGATTCAGGCCAAGAGACCTGAATCATCTCCTTTTAACCCAAAGGGTTATTCAGTTCTTGGGAATTCTGACAACTGACCACATACCCCAGTTCACTGCGGCCATTCTAATTCTTTATCTGAGCTCCATCTCCACTAGCCATTTTGAGGGACCAAAAAACAGACTCAGTTTTCAAGTATCCCTTCCTTTTAGGCAGCCAAATGTCATATTAATGCTTTTAAACTGCAGGACTGCACAAGGAACTTGCACTCACCTGATTATCTACCATGAACTTCAAAGCTTTCTCTGTCACTGCTTTACCAGGAGAAAGCGATATCCCGTGAGACCTGCATTTTAGTTCCTAGATCACAGTGGATTTATTCAAACCAAGTATTGTATATTAGTCTGGTCTTATCGTCTTTTAAATTGGCAAGCAGGAAAATCTGGTATGAGTAACGTATTTTAATCTTGTGGTGCATTAATTATTTTTTGCTATTATTTTAAAGAAAGTTTTAGTCTCACTGGTAACTATTCTGTTCTGTCTTATTATTAGCTCCAGCTTTCGCACTATGCTTGGCATGTCTTTTTGCTAACCAGAAAAACATATTTAAATAATGTCCATACACGCTTATTTAAGCAATTATGTACTTAAACAAATATTTATTCAGTTCTTAAATTTAACATGCTTATTACGTTAGAAAAATGGTAAACAGAACACTTCTTTCTTTCTTACCAGATCATTTTTTAAATTCACAATTACTGCTCATTTATAGCTGAAGGAATTTGACTCCTTTTAAAAGGGGTCTTCATTAGTTAAAGAAACCACTTTAAAATAAACTTGATCCACATTCAAAATATCCTTATTAAACAAAGCAAGCAATAGCTTCAAGAAACGAAGCTCCTAGTTCTAAGATTCCGACAGATGCTGGAGACACAAACAGGAGGAGAGAATTAAGTTTTTCCTCAATTATTCATTTAGTAAAAAACCTTTAAGCCATTTCCAAGCACCATCTATAGAAAAAAAAAATTCCTCTCAACTCATGTAGCTTATAACCATTCCCATCTCTGTGTTGCTGTCCCTATGAAAGTAACAGGCACATGTTTATATGTGTACACAATATATCTACCAATCTGTATGCATTCATGGTCATAGATTTTATGCTGTTGCTTATCTGAGCTCAATTCTTTCTGTACACAGCATATCTGAATTAAGCTACAGTCCTTTAAACTAAACAACACTAATTTACTTCTGTGACCAGTTCTTCTTCATCTGCCTTTGAATTCCTCAGTGTCAGATACAATGCTTTTCAGGACAAACTGTCACCTGCATTTACACACACATAGTTTTTAACAGAAATTCATGAGGGTTTCAATATTGGCAGCAGAAGGCGTTCAGTCCCTGCTCCCCCCACCTTCCCCAATGCAAGTAACACTCTTAACGGACTGGTCATCCTCCTTCTACTTTATTTCGGTGGTATCTAGCAGGTACTAGCTAGTACCCTTATCTCCTGCCTTCTCTGCCAGGACAGTAACTCAGAAGCATTTAAGATCATTTGCTTTTGAGCACTCAGTGATTCAGAAATACATAATACTGCTCTTGATATAGAGTACCACTTTCCCTCCCCTTCTACCCATTCAATTATGTCTAAATAGGTTATAACCATTTATTTTAACATTCCAATCCTGTGAACTTTCCCACTAGATTTCAAGTAATACTAAGTAGATGAAATTTATAATCGTAGACGAGAAATTTCAGCTCCTCTTGTTTATTACCCTGGCTGCCAGCATTAGAGCATAGGCAATTAAAATAGGGTCGGGTTTTCTTCTTCCCTCCTGTCACATCTGTGTACCTTGATCACTTTTGTTCACAAAGCCATGATTTAGATTTCAACGTGTGCTTACATGTTTCTGTTACGTTACCTTCCACCCCCATTGTCCCAGCTCAGCTCTTCCACCCACCCGAGCCAAAGTATCCCCCAGCAAATCGCCTCTCCGGCTGCTGGAGGGAGCCTAGACAAAGGACATGCTTCTCTTCCCTTCACAGATGATAACCAGCTCCTCCAACAGCCTTCTACGCTGAATTATTCACCCTACCAGCAGGTCACTTTCAGGATCTTTGTTTCTGTTCTGCTTATCGGCAAGGAAGGCTTTTTGAGCACGTCAACTGGATAAAGAGGCTTTTAAAAAGCTTCTGCCTCCTGGCAACTAGCATCAAAACCCTACCCTACTAATGTGATTTCTTCCACCATAGCTGACTGACAGGACAGCCAAAATGTGGCTGGGGGCAGGAGAAGGGGCAGTACGAGGGCATAGGTTTCTGTCACTAAAAGGTGGGTTTTCTTCTATCTCATGGGAAGTTCTGAGACTTGGGAATGTCCCTTTGTCATTATCTTCTGGGAGTCTCAGCAGCCTCAAGAGTGTGAGTCATACTTTCCTTAGGTCAGAAAAAGTCCATCTAGGTGTATTTTCTGGCCAGTGGGGCAATTCAAGCATCACAGCTCCAAAGTCCTCCAATCCCACAGCATGGATTTAGTCCACTTATTTCTGCTACCTTGAAATTTCTGAAATATTCTATCATTTTGTTCTAGACCTAGAAGAAAATAAAGTACTACCTCAATATGCAGCATGGTTTCAAGAAGTATCATATTCTAAATTAGTGGACACTGTAGGGTGTCCAAAGGTATGACAAGGAGTCAAGCCCAGGAGAAGACTCTAAACTGCAGTGGTCAGTCATGTACCATCACCAGCTTCGTTCAGGAGAAAGATTATCTTTTTCTTTCTCTCTCTCTCTCTCTCTCTTTTTTTTTTTTTTAGGAGTTGCATTTGCACACTTATTTTCACATGGTAACTCTTCTATCAATAATTACCAAAACATACCTCCATCCAAATGACTGCTGAATCAAGATGTACTTTTTTGTAATACAGGTCCAGATTTTTCCACAGCCCTACTGTCACTGCGTTTACCTGAACTGCTTCACAACCAGAAGGGACACCTCTGAGACAGATGGGCTCACAGCCACTGCAGTTTCCCACTAAATAACTCCGTGACGGGGCAGGTCACCTCAGGAAGGGCAGAGAGCCTCTCCTGCTGCCTGTGAAGGGAGTTCCCCCGCCGAATGGGAAGCCTCCTGCGCCTCCTGTTGGAAATGCAGCTGGAAGGGCAAAATCGACACGAATAGCACAACCTTAGGCAAATTTCACTAAAAGTCATGTAAACCAATGGGAGAGCTAATGGCTAGTGGTGCTGTTCCTGAGCACAAACAGGGTTGAAAAGGGAGCCCCCCAGCAATGCCGTTTGCTCCCCAGAAAGGAGAGCAAACACAAGACTGACGAAGCATCCATAATGCCTCTAGCCAGCACAGTGTTTCGGCTTTCATTATTCACTTATTTTTCCATGAGCAAATATAGTGTAACTAACAATATTAATGTAGCAATAAGGGCAAACATGTACACCTCTGCCTAAGCTGACAAATATATTTACAAGGCTCATTTCACCTGCAGCTAAACAGATAAAGTTGCCCCAAGACAGGGAATCTTAAGGAAAAAGAGACGAGAAAAATCCCTCTAGGCACCTGCACACAAGCATACTGCTGTATGTTGCTTGCCCCAGTAAACACACTGACTTCAACCGCAGGAAAAATTATGGGACAAGAGTGAATTCACGCCCTTTCAAAGGGCCCTATCGCCCAATTCATTCTACATTGTTCTGCACAATTGGGATTTTCACAGCATATCACATTCTGGTGTCTGAATATCTCAATTTCCAAAACAAGATGTTAACAGTGTAGATAAAGAACTCCAGCAAGCACACAAAAACAAGACTACACTTTTTCAAACACTATTCAAATATCAGCTACAATCTCTCACCGAGTGTATGAAAATAACCAAGAAAAGGCATCTCTAAGGAAATTATTAAATCTTAGTATTCTTACTGCATCCTTTAAGTAAGCCATTCACAGTATTTGTTTTCAATTCTAATTTGACATACTCCATTCCACGTACATTACTAGATGAACTACTGAAAGCAACACAGGGAGAATAAATATTGCACTCCAAAAACAAAGGCAGCGTGGCAATAAAAACGTGCAGATTTATGTTAGATTCACTGCAAAAATATCTCCAGTCTAATCACAAACTGTTATAGCATCCTCAATATTTCCCACTGTTTTAGTCATCCTTTAACGGGGGAGCAAAAATAAAATGAGAAAAGACGTGATTCAAAATGGAAGTTCAGTAATTATTTACAACCCAGTATGTAATCAGCGAAATGACTGGCGAAGTTCTTAGTACATCAGCTCAGATGTATGTAAGCAAGGCATTCCTTCCCTGTGGCAGGCGGCCCCATGTCAAGCAGCTATGTGCTAGAACTTGTCCTGTGCTACCTGTTCAAAGGGAACTGTGCAAGACTATTTCAAGCTCTGACAGATACCACTTTGTGCAAAAACATCCACAGGAGTATTACAAAAAAAAGACTGCACTGATGTTTCAGCAACCCCTGTGTCAAGAAAGGTGCTCTCCTGCATTTTTATTGACACGAAGGAAGTGGATGATCATTCCTTGTACAATCAGCGCTAGCACTGTCGATACTGCTTCTCTGCTAGTTCCCTGCTCCTTTCCATGCCTTTTGCCACACTATCATTTAAGACTTTGCACCTCCCTTTTTCAGAGATGCTATTGAAAATGCCAAATACTTGGTGAAATTTTGCATCTCTGAGACAGTAAAAAGTACTCAATAAAAACACAATACAATTAAAATAATAATTTAAAGAAAAAAAAGCTATCATTTGCAGTATTTCATTACTACAGGATTAACAAGTGCCAAAGTGTGTTGCCCTTTCTCTCAGCAAGTATTTATAAAAATCTTCAGGACACTTAAATGTATTATGTGGAAATATTCAGGACTCAGTCATTCCTGCCTACGGCTGGAAGTGAAATATGTAAGATCTGGTCCACGTATAAAAAAATATTTTTCAAGTAAAAACATGTTTTCTCCACTAAGCAGAACACTGCATGCATCATGCATCTTTCCACATTCGTATAAAAAACAGCCTTACAACCAGGTTTCATAACAATGACTGAATTTCATCCTCTGGGCTAAAAACTTCAAAACAAACAAACAAACAAACAAAAAAAAACCCCAGCTTTACAGAAAGCAGAAGTTTCAGAGTTCCTGCAAACAAATCTAAAGCAACTCCAGTAAAAACACAGCAACTCACACGTACACAGGGTTCTGATATTTAGTGAGGTTTTTATTCTGCTATACAGGATCTTAATGCATGCCAAGAATAGGAACATATTTTTATATAGTTATATATGTGAAGACAAAAATGGGATGCCAAAACACAAGAGAAAGAAGAAAGAAAAGCCTACACCCAATACACCCAAAGTATATCTGATCTTTTCCTGGATATTCTTCAATTACTTTATGTGGTTATGTTCCTCTTGTAACCCCTGCGTTATAGGCCTAAAGCAATATTAGAAAACATTATTTTTCTTGTAATGTATAGAATCGAAAAAGAAAGGCCAAGTACCCACATGGTCTTGGCATTTACTGAATCTACGCTTCACCATTTGCTGCAAGACTGCAAATTTACTCAGGTCATAAAACTTAATCTTCAATTTGAGAAGGATACATGGGATTTCTCACAGCATCACCTCAGAGGACTGAAAACCCACCTGCTTTCTCTCCAACATTAGGTATGATTTTTTTTCCTTGGTGAACACAAGGTCTAAAGTATCATTTTCTGCAGAACTTAAGGTTCATTTTAGAAATAATAGTTTCCTCTCTAGGACAACTTTCCAAACATAAAAGGGCCATAAATCTATTAAGTACACACTTCCCAAATCTGCAGGGGGATATCTTGGCCTCTGATTTTCTTCAGTTTCGCCAACCAGCAATAAAATGAAACCAATGAATAACACAAAACCAGTCAATTTGCATGCATCCTTTTAAATACTCTCCAGTACGGTGTAAGAGTCAAAACACGTGCCAATTATCAGTGCTGCCAGCTGGGAAAGTTAGGAGGGACAGCAGAGGCAAGCAGTGGAGTTACTCAGAAGGGGCAGGAGGAGCTCAAAGCAGAGGTCCTTGCTGAGCACCCCTGCCTGCTTCCTCTGTGCACAGGCTCAATCTGTTCTTGGCATGGACTCTTACATATTTGTTTTTACTGAGCACCACTTGCACAGCATGAAACAGTTCAGAGAGAGACAGACAATCCTATGAAAAGAACAAGGCGGTTTTGCTAGTCTGTCCTGTAAAACATGTATTTGCCAACATGGCCTGTAAAACACACGTACGTACATAGACTCAAAATAACTAATGTCACTTCTATAATTAAAACATCTTCCCTAAGTGGCTATATAAACCTTATTTAGTTTGATTGGACTCTTGTCTCAAAAGACCAGTTATATTACCGTTTGCCAAGAAACACGTAGAAATCTCTTCATCGCTGTTCTGTGAAACAAACTAATAGCAAGTATAATTTGTCCCTTTGACATATATACCAATGCCAAAGTCAATCACTTTCCAAAAGGTGTATTTGAATATAAGATTCAAATATGCTTTCTAATATTGTCCAGTGACTAAATCGTTTATTACCTATTATGTGTCTTGTTCTTAACACACAAATGCAAAAAGCATTATTAAGAAACAACATTCAGAAAAGGAAGAAAAGGATGGAGAGTACAAAGAAATAAAACAGACACTTATTATCTCCTTGCTCCTCTTCCCCACCCCCCAAAGACATTATAAGATTCAGAGATCAAATAGTTTTCAGCAGCGATGCAAGCATTTAACACATTTGTTCTATTTTAGGCAAAGAAATGAGTAAGAAGCACAAGTACCAGAGAAGCACCCAAAAATGGGGTCACACAAGGTAGAAGAATAAAAGCCTACAAAAATTAAATTAACTGTAGCTTTAAGTTATTCCTTAAGTTCTTAAATCTTTCTTTCATCAGTCTTGAAAAAGCAACAACACACCAAACGCTTTAAGTATTTACATTAGGACCTTTATATGTCCCCAGTTAGTACAGTTATAAGGAGCAATGCAATATATAAAGAAACATGAGTTTTAGAAAAAATTACCTACAGAGAATGTTAATAGTCTTAAACATATTTAAGATTTTTTTTTTTTTTTTTAAGATTTTGTAACTCATCTACTCCCACAAAAGTCTTCATGTTTTAGGTGATAAAACATACAAAACTGAAGCAGGTCTCTGAGGAAGGTTTGATTATACTGCATGGGACCTATGTAATTTAAGACTGCCTACATTGAAAAAAGTGTGGCAAGTGCATTAGATTTTTTGCAGTACTTACTAAGCTACTGTAAAACTGATTTTTACATAAATTTTGCTGAAACTAAATCTAACATAAATCTTAGTTTAAAAAAAAAAAAGCTGCTGGTAGCAACAGTAGCCTAATCTTGACCTACTAAAATATCAGATACCTCTTGAAAGGCCTATTGTTCCAAGAAGAAAGCTACCTGACTGTCCCAGGGTCAAAGTGAAGGGTACTGACCTGTCTCGTTCTGAAATTCTCTTCAACTGACTTAGAGGGCTGCTTCCACCTATGCTGCCATCAACTAAAGACAAGTCACCCAATGCCAACAGCGTGGCCCCCCAAGTGAAATCATAGCTCCACTGAAGCCACTGCAAATTTCCCCACTGATTTCAGGCAGGTTTCACCTTATCTTCAGCCCTATTTTCAGCTGTGGGAAACACACTCCCTATGTTTTTAAAAAAGCAAACTCCATTGCCTCCCTTGCTTCCTCTGAGTAAGTTCAAATTTACAGACAATTGATAGTATCTTCTGAGAAACTTATACCAAGACTTCAAGAAAAATGCTGAGTTGCCCCCCAGGGACGTTACAGAAAGTACAGTTAAAAAAACCTTAACATGCATGCGCATGATGGGTCTGGATGTCATTTCAGTAGTTTGGAGTGCCAATTATTCTTTGATGAATATTATTAACAAAAAACTACTATGACTATAATATTAGGAGTAACAGTTAATTATTCCTTACGTACACTTTAAAACCCTCCTGGCACAGTCATTATATGGCAGCTGTTGAATAAAGTAATGCAGCAGTCTTTTCTTAAAGCAAGATGCTTATTTTATTTCAAATGTAAATAAACTCATGTCTCCTGGTGCCATGTAAAATAAGCTGTTCATAAGTAAATGATTTTGTATCTTCCTAGTGAAGCAGCAAACAGCCCTCTGTTCTCCACTTCTGATCACCAAAATCTATTTCCTACCTAACTCCGCAATAGACTGACAGCTAATACTGCTAGCAAACCAAGTTCTCAACAACAAAATAACTGCTGCTTCCTTAACAGCAACCTTTTTCAGAACAGCAACACATTGGGTTTGCATATTTTCCTCTCACATGCCCCCACTTCCAAGCAGAATAACAAATGTGATTACAGCTATTAAATATTCCAACTGAAGTACAATCATTTAGCAGTAACGAAAATATATTTTATTTGGCAGAGTATGTTGATGATTCTTACACACTTTCTATACAAATGTAGACTGCCATTTACTCCAGGATGGATGTAAAAATTAGCATTTACTGAACATCAGTACACAGTAATTGAACAGAAAGAAATGTCAACCCTGTCTCGTTTCCAAGCTTTCCCTCGCCAGCTGAAGGATCAGTTCTTTTTCCTTTTCGACCTGCATTTTTTCCACACAGTTTCAAAGAAATCATAGAAGCTACCGAAATGTTTCTATTTACCATAATAATGCAATTCCGCCACTTTAGGGATTTTCTTCAGTAAACAATCTCAGATGACCAGCATTAAGATCAAGAGCTAAGCTACCATAAAGACCCCAAACTTATGTCAAATTTGATTCCGTGATTATCTATAATCTGTGCTCACCTCCCTCTATAGAGTAAATTACACTCAATAGAAGGGATAATTCTAAGGAGACAATACAACATAAAGCCTTATCCTGCCATGAACTAAAGCAGCAGCCTTTTTTTCAATTTAGTCAATGAGGCTTAGTATACCCAAAAGAAAGAACCATGCTAAACATTTTCCTACAGTCTGCACAAGCACAGTATTTAGCATTTTCCTAAATCTGAAATTTAAAAAACCCATTTCTTTACATGACAAAGAGCAGCAACTTTTCTTTGCAATTATTAACACTTGACCACCAAAAGATCCTTTCTTAAAGATGACCTTACAAGGAGGACAAATAGCCGTGACTTCACATCCTTTTTTTCTGATTCATAAAAGGAAGAATTCAAAATTTACACTCTTCAGGAAGTAATTCTTTACTTATTTTATTTATGGGTTTTTTTTGCTGGAAGTTTATAGCAGTTCAACAGGATGGCAACTACATAATTCAAATAAAATTTTCCTGAGGAAATATTTTAATTCAAAGTATTTACAGGTTTTTAAGAGAAGAGGAATTTGGAAAAAGATTAATCTTTAAGAGTTTCAACCTTTCTGCCTTCCAGGAATTACTAAGAAGGTTGATGATCTACTAATGAGAGCTTCAAATAAATGCCCAGGAACAAAGCAAAATGAAATAAACTAAAACAATCAGAGAAAACCCCAAAATAAAACACACACACCCCAAAAAAAAAGGGGGGGGGAAGAACACCCCCACCCCCCCACCCACGCCCCACAAAAAAAAACCAAGGCAAAACATAAAAATCTGGAAAAATGTACTTCTGAAGCACACGCTGATCAAAGCTTCACACTCCCTTTTTATGTGTGTGTATGAAATGCATCTATCAATCTTTATGAAAAAACAACCCATATCTCAATGTTTTGTCCTCTGCTGGTTGCTTTTGAGATTCAATCACATTGACTAATTCTCTGTTCTTGCAAAATAAATAGGCTAAGAAATGAAAACCCTGCTTATTTTCTATGTCTGCGCCCTTAACCAATTCTAACATCAACTGTGCTAAAAGCTGCTTAGGAGCACAAAAAACTACAATCTATTCAATATTTTCTAGCTGGTGAGGGCAATTATACACATAGAAGACAACAAACATTTCACTTAACTAGTATTCACTGTAGGCACGCACCACATTTTAAGTTAATGGTTCATAGCAAAACATGACAGTAAGCCTCACTTTCTTGGCATACTTCAATCTTCTATAATTAAAATTATTTCAGAAAGTAAAACACACAACCAGCCACACAGTAGTAAACACACTTGTGTTTGCTAGCTTTAAACCTCTACCTGCCAAGCCAACAGCCAATTGATTTCCTTGGCGTAAATTCGACGTTTCCAATCTGGCACATTACCCAATACGAGCACTGTAAACCCTTTCCTAAATGAGGTAATCACATTGGTGCTGCTATAGTTCTGGTTGACTTGCAGTTTCCATTACAATAAACCCAGAGGTTTTACTACTTCTCTGCCCCTTTAAAAAAAGTTAATCCAAGTTGAAACCTGCCACATAAGACTTTAAACAGGGGGAAAAAAAAGGAAAAAGCCACAAATCCAGCATATTTTCCTTAATCCTGAAAATAATACATTAAAAAAGGGAAAATGTTTCTCTGAATATTTACAGTTCCACTCTTAAAACTACAAGGACACTGACGTTTATTTTTGAATTCTGCAATTCAAGAATACAAAAAAATGTTAAAGGGACAAATGATTAGCACCCTTTCACTTTATCATAGTTCTAGAGCAAAAAAGGGAGAAAAAACAGACCTCGGCTCAAGCCTCGTAACCGACTTACTGCAAGCAGGCACAAGGCACTAAGAAACTTCATGATCATGAAATGCTCCATTTTACACAGTTATTAGGAGTGGCTATTGTACATATCCACACAACTATCTTGCATAAAGAATTTACTACGCATTATAGCAACATGATCCTATTTACACAATAAGTTGTTGTTCCAGTCTATCAAGTACACAAGGAATTTTAATGCATCCTAAAAAAATCAATTAGGCAATGATCATCTGATTAAACAGGCACATCACACTAGTCAATTCTTTCACATGTACTCATAAATCCAAGCCTTCATACTTTGCTGAAAACTTCCGAAACCTCTACGTGGGTATTTCAAAGAGCTGATTTTTAAGCTTAGTGGAATTCAGCACTAAAAGTATTACATGCTATTAACATGAAAAAGCCACACCATCAGACAACGGCAGAAAAGACTTGTTTTAATAGGTACTCTGAGGTATTCCTAATTTTGGCAAAAATGTTTTTACAAAGTAGGAGAATGTTTTCCTACAGCACACACCACTAAAGCACAGAAACACTTTGACAAGGCAATCGAACCAAAGCCAAAAATTGATTAGGGCATCATCACTTGCTTGACTGAAGTCCAAAAGGGGTGGGGGCAGAAAAAAAAAGTTAAAAGGAAATTATTCTCTGAATGATCAGACCTTATTACACTATAGTGAATCATATTGCAAAATCAAACCTGAAGTTTGCAGGTGCTAAGTATCCCTGCGTATTAGGATTTTCAATTTTGACATAACCCTGTTGTAATTCTAAGAAATATCTAAGAGATTAGAAGCTGAAAGTTAAACCTGAAAGCATGTTTTTCCATTTTTACATACATACATACTTAAGTCCTGAGTGAGGAGTGCTAATAATCCTAAAATTACGTTCATGCAATGCAAACCAGGAGAGAGAGTACATGAGATGATGAGATAGCAGTATTAAGATTTACATGCAAGACCAGCATTTTAAAACCTTGGTATGCAAACACTGGCCTTGTTGCAACTTGTGTTTCAATGGCATTGAAAACTGACAACACAGGCACAGGTCAACTTGCTCGCAGCTTTGCCTTGCCTCCTTACCCTCCCTTTCCACTGGGGAAGAGATGAAAAACCGAAAGTTTCCTAACAACATAAAAATCTCTTTGTAAGTAATTCATTCACCATACCATTCACCATTTATGCCTTCCAACAAGAGACAAACTGTCAAGTTTGCAATCCGACAAATTAAGTGTATGACTCTTAGTAACATCTCCCTTTCCTACACTTCCCCTTTTATACAGGGGCTGAGAAATTTGATTTTTGATCTCCTAGTCCATTACGACACAAATCAGTCCAAATGCTTTATATATTTATTTGACTCATACTGAGTTAACTGGACATGCCCTTAAAGTTTGTCAAAATGCTGCAGCATTCTTCAAATTGCTTATCATTTTGTTGCAACAAGCTATCACCCATCTTCACGTGATAAATCTGGATCTCTATAGCCAAGCATAGGAGACGAAAGAGAAAACCTCAGGTTACCATTAGCTTCACCACAGTTTTACTTCTCTTTCCAGTATGCCTACATGTATATCTCAACTCCTTTATCTTTAGTTATATTAGCGAGTAATGAAAAAAGATTGTCTGTGTTTCCAGTTTTGCCCCTTACATAAGGCTTAGCATTTTGTTCTGGGGCTCGTCATTGGTAACTCATGAGAGATGAGTTCCAAGCTCAAATGCTTAGGAGATCTGGTTTCTCTCTTCACGGCATCCTTTGCAGCCATGTCACAGAACGCATCCCATACCTTCCATACTCTCTTCAACATCCTGCGATTTCCACACACAATGTTAAGAAAATCTGGGGTTTTATTTGCACCTTCCTGTTTGGTATCAAGCATGCGTAGGCCAAACAGCAGTTTAAAGAGAATGCCTGCAGTATTATGTAGATATCACTTTTTTCAACAGGTTAGCAGGCTATGCTTGACACCCATGCTGCAGGTATGCAGAATGCTGCCCCGATAACATTTCATCTTTTTCATCCTCTTTAATCTTCCACTGCTTATGCCAGTGGCCTCCCTTCCCGCAAGCTCTCTCCTCCACCTCTGGGCTGCAGGCTGGAACACACTGTTCTCTGCCGCAATTTGACATAGACCAGCTACCTACATCTAGGCAATTATCTTCATTTCTACCATTTCCATTAATTTTAGCTGGATCTTTAGGGTGTTGTTTTTCATCTTCGTTTCTTCATTGGCAGCATCCTGCAGCAGAGCCTGCAAGTTAAAAATCTGTCAAGTCCCATAGTCCTAACCTCAAGCCACAACACTCGCTGACAAAGAGGCAGGCTTAACATTTCAAGGTCTCCTTCAAAATTCAAAAATCGTCACAGCCTAACAAAAAGCATTCTCATTTCATCCAAGGAAAAAGAACTGACACCCTCAGCTATCTTTGGGCAACAGCAGACTATAACTTAAAACAAGAACAACCTCCCCCATTGATGTCTCCCACCCTTCCTACAGTGTGGCACCTCTACCCTCACAACCCACCTACCCCATGCCCTCTCCGCACAATATGTAGATCTGAGCCCAGTATTTTTTAACCGATTAAGTCTTCTGAAGTGCCTTGCGCTTTTTGATAAATTCAATGTGACACTGTAAAGGACTCCAATTTCCAGAAAGTGCTGAGATTCATCTTCTGAAACTTCTGGCAACATTATTTATTTTATATATTTTATATCTAGAAGTAGGTACATGCTACACAGCCAATTTTAACAAGCGTGGCTCGGCTCTCCGTATTTAATATTCATGTCACAGGAGTAAAAATCCAGCCAGGAATCAAACTGTGGCATCCTGTGCCAAAGACAACTTACCACTCAGCTGGTAAGTTGGCAATTCAATTTACAAACCTGCATTCCTGCATTTTAATCCTTTGTAGAAAGGTGGTAATATATGAGCAATATGAAAAGAACTGGATTCAGATCATTAGAGGTTCACAAACCAAACACACGAAGCTTTGGAGGCTGTCCAGAACAAAATCATGCCTAGGTGGTGATGTCCGTTCAATAAAAATTCAATGTCATAATTATCCTCTCACTTTTTCCCCAAAGAGCATTAGTGCTCAGAACTGTGCTGCTGCTCAGCCAATTATATTAATGCTGTGAGAAGACAGATAGGGCCGGCAGCCAATCGCCGTGCCAGGTCACTGCCTGCTGACGGGTAATTTACAATTATCAAGCAATTAGCAAATGAAGCGAAAATTCAACACTCATCCCCACATAACGCAGAATAACGCATTTTAAAATTAAAAATATGTTTTAATAACTTCATTTTGGCTACAGACGCACAGAGAAGAATAAAGCCTCCTTTTTCCAGTTTCTCCTCCTTTTACAACGGATGAAACGCTTTGCTGTCTGAAGCCAGCGACCAAACGTTTTGCTGACTTTCTAAACTAATCAATCTCTTCCTTGCAAGTAAATATCTATTTAACTAAAGAACAAAAGAGAAAGCTGTTGATAAAGGTACTATTCACCCCACCAGTATATTTGAAATTTTTATTGTGTTAATTAACCACCTGATGAACATCCTGTCCTGGTGAACGGGTGATAACTATCATTAACTGGGCACCTATCTGCCAGGAGTCAAAAATTTTGTTTTCTTCTTTATATTTAACAATAAATGACATAGAAAGAAGCTGATTTTCAACTAGTCAGTTGCACAAAACGAATGTTCTCTCCCATTAATGATCAAGATAATAGTTTGTTCTGCTCACAAAGTACAGAGCTCCCATTGCATAAATTCACAATCCTAATCTAAAAAAAAACATGTAGCAAAACATAACTGCTGGATAACCTAGAAAACTACCGCATCTTCCTTAGTATATGGTATGAACACTGGAACTAACCTTCTTTAAAAGGGTAGGAAAAAGGCAGAAGAGATCACCAGCAACAGTGAAATCCAAGTAGATAAAAGGAGATTCTCACATTTCTATGTCCTCTAACATAAGAATAATAATAAAAAAAAATATCCTGGCTTAAAGAGTTGGTAAAGGGAGAAAAACAGGAAAAAGCTACGGGCTCCTACCAAAAGGAGGAAAAAAAACCCAACCCACAACAACAAACAGCAGATGTAAATATGTAACACTTTTGTACACACTGGACAACACTAGTCTTGCTGCACCGATGTCAGCTCTAGGTTTGCGTCTTACATTTAAATTTATCTAAGCCAGAAAGAGAATTAAAAAAAAGAAACCAACCAAAAAAATAGACAAGGCTAAGTGATGTCAACTGGAAGATAAAGAAAACTGATGGCATTTGACATACTTCTCTCCAAAAAGATACCAGCAACAAAGTAAACTTTTTTTCTGACTGTATGGGGTTTCAGAAAACATTCACACTCAGCATAATCTATTTACTTTTAAAACAGTCTTTCACCCTCCTTCTGCACAAAAAATACTTATTTCTGAATTTGTTTTTTTTTCTTTTCACCCTCTGTATTACCACAGTGTCAGAAGGGAAGAGAAGGAGAGGAGGGAAACCAAAGCAACACAGAAAAATCCTCCACAAACCTGTTGCTGTGGATACTGCATTCCTCCCATGGCTGCCGGGGCTCGGCCCTGCATTCCCACGGGATAGCGCTGAGGGCCAGGAGGGCCATAAGACTGCCCGGGGTAGGGGCTGCTCTGCTGCGTCTGAGAGTGAGGGTTATTGCCCATGCCGTACAACTGAGGTCTCTTCATGACCATTGGATCCATTGGACTGCCCTGTTGTTAAACACAAGCAAAGAAATACTTTAAAATATGGGAAGAAAAAAAGGTCAGAATAGTCTTGCTTACCACAGGCAAACTATACACATTTTCTCAATGCTTTATACATCAAATATTGACTTGACATACAAACAGGCAAAGTACCATACTCTGGTTCTCATTAATTTTATGAGTTTTTGAATGGTGAGTTGGGAACTTCCATTGCAGTTAAAAAAAAAAAATTGCAGTCAAACTTAAGGTTGGCTCTTACCTACAGAAAAAGTAGGAAAATCTGCCCAATAAGTTTCGGCTTAAGAAATTATTAAGTACAATGCTTAAACTGATTAGTGTCACAGACTTAATGTTTAAACAGAAATAAAACTGTGTCTATCGAGAGACATAAGTAGTGGACACGCCATTTAACCTTGAGAAAAATACCTGTTTTCTCACCTCGAAAAAAGGGAAAGCAGAAAGAAAATAAAGTTTCCAAGAAGTGCAACGCATACAGAACGCTGTGTTTCACCATTTCCATATTACTATTGTGTGCATTAATAGGTTTCCAGTTCAAAAGGCAACTCATAACCCACATTTTACATGGAAGTTTATTTGCCTCCTTAATAGACCTTAGAAAATCCAAACTGCAATCACTGATGGAGGGGGAGGGGAGGCAAGGGAGGGAAGCTTTATTTTTAGACTTTTTGGCAGCACTTACCAAGCACCGTAACAGTTTCAGGATGGGTGTCAACCATTGTGTGGTATTACTCTCATGTTTTATTACTGAGAACTAACTGAACCAGAAAAAATAGCATATTTTGTCAAGCACAGCACTGTATTGTTAATATGACATCCATTTTTTTAATTCCTGACTGCTGGTTATATTCACAGAAGGGGGGGGGGGGGGGAGAAGCTTTTGAAAAGCCTATCACAATCTCATCCTCATGAAAGAGAGATATTTCCCCCATACTCCTCCCCAGGGAAAAAGACCTATTAATTCACCCTGCCAGCCCACCCTCCCGCCAGGAGCAGCATTCCTGCTCGTAGCACATTTTGTACATGTTTTCCTACAGTGTACTGTTGACCAGTTTCATTTTAAAGCTTCCTATGTAACACAGCTTCTACAAGTCCTTTTTGGCTATTATATTCTGATGTAATAGTTATTATGACAATAAATTACATTTCCCCCTCCCATCCCTGTTTCTTCTCGTTTGTTTGTACTACTTAACACATTATGGCATTCCCCCCCCACACACACACACACAAAGTATGTGCTCTCCAAAGTAGTCAGTGCTTAATGAACTAATATGTTGTTATTATTCTTTCCTTCCTGCAAGTAAAAAACTCAAACTTTCCCACTTTTTTCCAAACGTGGACACAGCACACCTGATGGGGTGGAAATGTTAACCTCCTCCTCCTCACACGACACCTCCATTCACTTCAGAAGAGGACTGCCCTTTTCTGCCACCATAGCGAATTGCACATTCACTTCTAATTTTGGATGAGTATTACTCAGCCATTTTCCCTTTATTATTTGGCTTCTTTGTGGCCAGATTAGAAGTTTCTATTTTTCACCACTAAATGTCCCTGGGTAATCTACTATTTATATTTCATACTTTTCAAAATCAATGGTTTCCCAACCACTTCAAGCCACCTGACCCATAACAACACTCACATATTTTAATTTTTTTTTTAGGCCATCATGCACTCTCAACACACTTTTAACTAAAAACAACACAAACACCAAGGTCCGGCAGATGAACTATAGATTATGTCTTACAAGGTCCCAGGGGACAACTTAAATTTCTTCCTATAGACCAAGATCCTTTATCTGTGTTTACTTCTGCGCTTTAATGTTCATTCTGTGCTTCACCTGTCATTCATCTTCTCAAATATAAATCCTTGTTCAAAGCAAGTCTTGCGTTTCCTTCACAAGATTCTCATGAAGCCCAACAGCACTGTTCATTGCCACCATCTTCTGTTTCAGGGTATTATTTCCAGGTCTCAACTCCAATAACAACATTTACTCAAATTCAATGATAATTAATTTTGAGTATAGTATTTTCTGATCTGCATCCAATACTTAAATATAATTATAAACAATGCAGATAGCTACACAACTAAAACAGTCTGACACGTTCCATTATGAAGACTACTTTCAGGTGCATAGAAACTTTGCCAAACTTCAAACATTTAGGCTGAAATTTTCCAGGCCATATGTATGCCTGAGGCTGAAATTCTCTGGAAAATTCAACAGAAACAGTTCAGCTATGTCTTAGAATGAGGTCACAGAAAAATACATCGTTTACGTTCTTACATAAAACACTTTAAAATACCTCTTGAATACCATGCTTTGGGGCAGAGAATTTTAATTTGCCAGGGTGACATTGGACGTTCAGGAAAGGTGAGGTGCGCGCCCCTGTCGAAAGAGAGCACCTGAATGTCACCAGGCCGTAAGGAGCATGGGAGGAAGAAACGGGAGCGCGCGAGTGGCACAGCGAGACTTCATCAGAGGGGTTACAAGGTGTACAGAGGCAGCCTCGAATTTACCAGACAAAGAGAGAGGGACGATGGCTTAAAAAAAGCAGTGAAGACATAAGTGAGGCAGGAAGAGTTGAAGGGAAGGGGAGGAAACAAGGTCAGGAGGTGACATGGATACAGGCCAAAAAGTCTCTCTCTCCTCTGGACTAGTGACCTCCAAGCAGTGGAGGTTTTTTGTGTGCGTGTGTGCATTAGGAGAGCAAGCCTCACTGCCACTTCATCCTTCCTTCCCTTCTTCTCACCAGCCTGCTGTTTCTTCGCTTCTCCTTGTCCTCTCCAGGAGAGCTGCTCCTCTCTCCCTCACATGACACCCTCCACTTCAGAAAGGTGGAGGGATAAAGACCCCAAGATACTGCTGTAACCCCAGTTTGTAGGTGACCCACACAACGCTGAAACCGAGGGGGCTGCGGTCACAGGGTATGGGCAACAAGGGACCTGGGCGTACTCAGAGTTTACTGTGGACACTGCAATTGAGGCATCAGGATTGAGGGCTGGAGTTACTGAATATGAGAGGGCCAGACCAAAAGAGTGGTATATATCCCCCGGCAAATTGTTGGGACAACCAGTAGCTGTCAGTGCTGTTTGTTCCCTTCTCCCTCTTTTTCCCCTTCCGCTCGGGGAAAGAACAAAGTACAGAAGAGAACTCTGAACATCTTTAGGACTGGAGAAGACAGACCCCGATGACGAAGTACATCTTGTCCCATGCACTGCACTGGCCAGTCTCTATAGAGGGTGGCAACTCACCACTGCTATTCCTCGCTCCCTTCAGATTAGATCCCAATCATCTGTGCAGTGCAGCTAAAGGTCTAGACGTCTACCAGTGACTCAGTAGCTGTCAACACATTTCTGCAAGGCAAAACAAAACCAAATAGCTAGCTCTTCCACAGGTTTAAGAAACATTACCACTCCAGAAGAGCTGTTGGAATGATGTTTGCCCTTGCAACATTAAACACTCCTCCCTCACAGATATAACTGTATCAACTCTTTAAATACACAGTCACACTTCTGTCCTCACAGGCAGCAGATGTGCCTGCTCTAGGGATCAATTGACAGCAGAGCAGCGATGGGGCTGTTCTGTGCTACAGGACCAAATGCTTCACTTAGCTTATGGGTAGTGAATGAAGAAGACGGTCTTACCATTAAGACAGCTGTGTGCTGCTCCGGCAGACCTGGAGTCTACCCCTGCATCTGCCACAGTTTTTCATTAAAACAAAAGATTTTCAAAATCTACCTATTTATTGCATCCCTCATTGCCTGATTGAAATCATGGCATTTAAACCACAGAAAATGCTGCCACCACAATGACTTTTGAATTTTATGAGGGATGTGCTTTCAAGTTGTTTTCAGAAGCTGTATGTTCCAGAAAATTTAACCTAGAGCCATCATAAACAGGCCACTCAAACTTGCTACAGCAATGCCTCAGTTTCCCAACTGTAAAAATGAAAAAAAAAATCATCATCTCTCCACCAGAGAGGTGATGTTAGAATGTAATATGAGCATGATCAATACCACAGAAAACTCTCCAATGTAAGAACAAATTTTGTCTTCAGAACAGCGTATGATAAGAAAGACCTGGAGCCATACACCTACCAAAAAGAAAAAACAGCTGCTCACCCAGGACTGTATGTCCCATACAGTGGAGGTAGAAATTTAATTATAACTTTTTCCAACTTTAACACATGCAGTTTTCAGCTTTAGCATTCTTTTGAAGTTGTAATTTTTATAGCAAGAGTTTCTTTCATCCACAACATTCTGAAAAGTTATTTAGAAAGAGTTGTTAGTTAAGAAATATGTATTATAATCTTATCTGAAGGTTCCTTTAACATTTATTAAGTTCAAGTATTTTCTTTCACATTGGCTCCAACAGTTTTCAAAGACAAGTTTTGGGTGACAGGATGATTATGACAAGCATCAACCTCTTCAGGTTGTAGAGATCATCAACCAATCCCTCCACACCTGCTCCCTAACACTTATTGAAAAGGACAGCATTGCTGTAACTGCATCACATTCTATAAAACCTGGTGGGCACGAATGACCATGAATAGATGATGGCATCTTCCATGCCTTTACTTAATTCTACTACATGCTGTACACTACAAAGTTTTAATTACTTTTTTTAGTTTTATTTTAGTTTCATTGCAGTCATCATTATCCATTTATTTCCTCCACCTTCCTTTACAGAAGGGTCCAATTTTTCTCTAGTGCTATTTTACTCCCAAAACACACATTACCTTTTTATCAATTTAGCTAGTGTTTGCTCATGCTATTTTTACTGCCATGTTCTGCCAGGCAAGCCTGAATGGATTCGGCCTTTTGCTTCCGATTCTGCACATCCTCATCAACTTGCTGCATTTCATTTAAACTTTGCATAGATCTGCAGTTCCTCAAAATACATCAGTCTTGTTCTTTGCTTCAGTCCACAGTACTATTATTATTATTATCCCTTTATTATAGTGCCTATCTTGTGTCAGTATCAGATTCATTTGCACAGGTACTATCAGGCTTTGTAAGGACAGAGCATTTCATAAGAGTCCTTGCCTATTATGCACCTTGTGAGTGCATTAGAACACCCAACGGAAGGTTTGCTAATGATTTCAACAGAGCCAAGGTTTCATTCCCAGTCTTTAGATTGACAGTCCAACCATTAAGGTAGGACACAGAAAAGCCTCCACTGCCTACAAATAGTAACTGACAACCTTTTCCTGTTATCTGCTCCTTTCTCCGATGTTTTGTGTAGAAGAACGCATAAACTCAGCATCCCTGCTATAAGCCAAAGCGGAAGAATTCATATTCTGCACCCACCTGTAAACTCAGTATCACCACCACTTCTGCACTCCTCCTAGCCAAAACCATCAAATAAATCACCTCACCATGAAGTACCTGGACATCCAATTTTATCTTTCTAAAGTGAGAATTAAAAACACACTACCATTTTCTCTCACCATTTAACCAGTGTCTTCCCAGGTGCCTCGTCTCCAGTCAGATCTGAGCCAGGGTGCACACTAGAACAACTTAAGCAGCAGTCTGACCAAGACGTATCAGCTCTTCCTTTTGGGACATGACTGCTGTTACACATGCATTAGATATACACTATTAAGTTATCAGTGTATGATTCACTTCTAATACCAAAATCGTTATTTGAAAGACATGTATGAACATGAACAGCACTGGTCACAATCCCAAAACATAACTTAGTCCTTTAAAGATGCCAGAAAGAACCTCACCACTGAAGTCTTAAGTCAGGGAGGAGCGGGAGACACTTTATAAAGGTCACAGTGGGATTCAGATGTGACGATAGAGCTCTTCTACAAGGCAGACAGAGCAATTCACTACAAGAGTATTCACATGAGATATTACTACTCTTCAAGTGAAAGTGTGCTTTTTTGTTTGTTTAAACAAAAAAAAATTTGAAAGAAGCATTGGTTTGGCTGACAACAGCAAATACTGCAATTTAAAGGGACTATAAGCCACAGCGCATCCAAACAACTAATGCTACCTCATTTGCGCCTATAACAACACAACATGAACTCAACACTCTCAAGTAGGCTTGCCCTTAAACTCCTAGAGCTACTGAAAACAATAACTCTTTGTTTATTCATTGATCTGCAGCCAAAGCTTCTGTCTCCATATTAACAACAACAACAAAAAAAAGCCTCTTTATTAATACCAAAGCCTTGAAACCTCATAATGAAGACAGCTGACAATCAGCTACTGACATTCCAAGAAAGATGGGCATGGAGCTCTCAGCTCTAGGTCAGGCACCAAGTTACAAATTTATCACTAGAGATAATCACAAGTATTCACTACAAGACAATGACACAGCTGGCATGAGGACGAAACCAGGGAAAAGATAATCCATTCCTAGATAATGCCATCATTTGTATGAACATGTCCAAGGACTCCTCAGCCAACATTTTTACACGACAAAAGCGTATCAAAACATAGTTCTCATTACATGTGCTTTTAAACATCCATTTAAGAAAGATGCAAGCAACTATTAAAAAAGTATTAATGTATGGCATTAAAATCTGAAATATTAAAATCTGAGAGCTGACCAGCAAACATGCTTCCTTTTTATTTTGAAATAAGAAGTCTACTCTCTGCTTTACTAAAACTTTAAGTCAGTGGCACAACTACAACAAGAAATAAGCAAAAACAGAGTCACGTTCAACATAAGCCTATGAGAAAGGAAAATCCAGTGAATGATGAAGCATATACTAGCAGAGATTTAACAACAATATCAATTTTCCTTGTCTTAAAGACTCTGCATACTGTCTGATTTCAGCTGCAAGAAGACATTTCCCACTCAGAACAGATTATTTCCCACTCAAAACAGAAAGTACGTAATTAACAAGGGAAAGGGGAGAAAGTCAAAGCTATGCCTCTCCAAATATCAACTAATTCTCCACTAGATGATATACAAATAATTATAAGAGCAAGTGTCTCGTTGGGAGAGAAGGACATTTATATGCCTGTTTTCCAGTTTTCTGGGTCCTCTTTCACATTACCTGAAAAATGGAAGGTCAGTGATTCAGCCACTCTGTAGTTATTATTTTGTAGATAGATAAACCTAAGTGACTACTGAAAGAACAAATCACAATAAACACAGCAAAGAAAAGTAACCTGTTTTTAACAAACTACACAACTAACTTCTTCAACTTGCCACTATGAGTGCACGCAAAGGTTAAGACAACATCAAAAAGCAATTACACCCATTTATCACACCTGATGGCCAAAGTAATTCTATGTCTCTGACAAGTTCACACAGCTATACAGCTCAGAACTGTTGCCCTTCAGATCGCCTTTGTCACTGCTGACTACAGACATATAGTTAATACCCTGACTGCTCTGAAGTCAACTGAAGGCGTCATCCATCCCCACCACGCTTGAACCCTCAGCATTCTTCTGTAACCTACTTTCCTAATTCCAAACTTCTTCCAGGAGGACTTGGGAATTATCTTCCTGTCTTCATTTTTGTTTTCTCCAACTTGGATGCTCTGTACAGAGAAGATACCTCCCCTTAGGCATGCAGATTCTCTAGTCTTCTAGCAAAAGTGCTCCCCAGCAAGTTCGCAGTAATTTCTAGTGCAGCACGATCTAGGGGTTCTTACAGATGTCTTCTAGCAAACCTGTCTGCAACCATACAATATGTCATCGATTCCAGCTGCTTTTCCTACTTGCTGCCAGATCATGCCCATACTTTAGCTACTTCGGTCCACAGTCCAGCATCTGAATTAAACCCATCAGCGTAGGGTGGTTTTGCACCAATAGGACAGCTTGGACACTGAAGCGTGTGAGACCTGGGCAGTTCTAAGTCTGCCATTTCTGCTACCAAAATAGCAACCCACAGCAGGACAGCAAGGCAGAGAGCAAGGGGAAAATAGTAACTTAAAGTTATCAGGCTAGGTTCACCAGCAGATGTCTCACAGCCCTAAGGCCTCCTCAGTAGTCAATGCTATGGCTCAACAAGGAAGAGAAAATCCATTCATAAACCCAGAAAACTGTAAGTTAAAAAAGCCCCACCCAGAATACCAGTTAATTCTATTCTGTCTGGCAACAAGGTTCTCATCTTCCTAGACAAGTAAACACCTTTGCTCACTGTGCATGGCTGCCATCTGGAACTCAAAAAAAATTCCCTTACCTACTTTGTACGGCTCTTACACAAACACAGAGTTAGATGGACAGAAAAGGATATACTAAAAATAGTGTCCGTCAGGCAAGTGGCAGAAAGCAGCCTCGAATGGAACGAGGGGAGCTCCGCAGGAAGACTCCCTGCAGAGAAGTACTGGGGTAGGAGGGGAAAATGCACAAATTCCTAAAAACCAGTAAGTGACAAGGTGGGGGGAATAAATGAAAGAAATCCCACATTCACTTCATATTTTTAAAATTAATAAAGAAAAATCTTCCTAAACCTAATAAATATTCAAGCAAACTGGAATACACTTTCTCAGTTACTTGGCTTTATTAGCAAAAATAAAATTAAAGCTTAGATGTATTTAATTGCTGGAGAGAGCAGTAGCTGAAGACGTGACATTATGGACACTGGGGAGAACAGTGTACCCACAAAAAGGCATAACCAATCACAACTAGGTCACAGGCCAGAAGTACATACAGTTAGCTGCAGATTTTTTCCACTCCAAGCGTTATATATAGTTCTATATTAACACACACACACAAAAAGGTATGCTGGTCATATATCCTCAGCATTTATGGCAAATTATTAATCAAGTCCCACCTGAAACAATTTGTTAAATTGATTTTAATCACTGGGCCTCTCATGTGAAGCTTTGTATAATCAGCATTTCATTTACAAAATTAATTGCCTGATTGATTCTCAAGAGGCAGTAGCTGTCATTATACTGCTGTCATAACTTTTGAGTAGGGGTGTCACAACACTGAATTCTGACAGTATGAAGAGCACTGCTATTTAAAAATTGAGGGCGGGGAGGCAGGGGGGAAACAAATACAGTGATTTCACAGAATTGCTCTTTAGCCCGATAGAATGTTAAAACCATTTCCCAGCCATTTCAGTCAGCCTCCCCGTTTTCCTTTCATTGAATAATGTGCTACTCAGCTATTCAGTCTCTTTTCTTAGAGGCAGGTCCATTTAATTTAATTTTATCATAGTTGCGGTTGCATAAAATGAGTTTGTTGTTGAATATACAAAAGATTTAATCACAGGCCACTCATAAGGTTATTTGTAGAGCAGAGTTTGACTTTCAAACACGCAGAACTTTTCTTCTCACATCCACAACCTCCTGGAGAGCTATTTTCAACTAGATTTTTTTTGTTTTTAAACAGAGCAAAGCAAACCATAACTTTACGGAACTTATCTAGGAGCTCCTTTAGAAATCTCTTTTTCCTCCCCCAGGATTTTAAGCTGTGTATAAGCCTCAAAGCCCTGCCAGAGTTGGAAGCAAAGCTCTTATGCTTGCTGAGGCTACTTGTATACCCATCGCTACTACATTCTTGGAAGAGACCAGTACTCCAGAGAGACGGCACAGGCCAGCGGTTAGGGCACTGAGTCATAAGACAGGGCTTCTATTCCTGGCTCAGCAGCTGACCTGCTATGCAAACATGGGCACAACACTTCACCTTTCTGTGACTGGGTTTTCACTCTCATAATAACAAGTATTATATGCACTCTTAACAAGGAACAAGACGGGAAGACTTGTTGGTAAAAACTGACATAAGTCTCCCCAAAAACAGGACTAGGAGTCAGAAACAGGTAGAGACTACAGGACGGAAAAAAAACCTCTAGAAGGTTTTAAAAAGGAGAAATCGCATCATAGGTTGTAATAAGGAACTCTAACCTTTCAGAAACTTAGCTTCAAAAGGAAAAATATGTCTGGAAACATCTTTTAAAAAAGAACACCACCCCAAAAAAAACACCTTAAGTTTCTGCTAGATCACTTGGAACAGTATTAATGCCTTTGAGAAAAATGACCTATTTCTAAGATAAGTCCAAAAATAAGCCCTTCAACTTCTCAAATTCAACCTTATGCACTAGATTTCATCTAGTACTCCTGAATGAAACATATTTAAAATTTCTAGGCCATGCTCTGAGAATACACTATTACAAAAAAAGCAAATGACAACTCTTCAAAAACTGCACTATACCTACTGTTGGCATTTGTAACGGACCTCACCAGAATGCAATTCCAGAATAAATCAGAGTCCAGATAACACTAGAATCCAGCGGATACTCTAGAAAACATCCCCTCTTCCCTTCCAACCTGCCAGCTCTCACTCTCATCCCTGACTGCTGCCAAAGATCACCTTCCACTCCTTTCTGCAAAGTGCCCTGCCACTCTCTTCCAGGCACACAGCCTAAGTTGCTTTGTATTAAGACTCTAATGCAGTTTTCTTCCCTTTTTGCAGGTCTCTGAGTTCACGATGAATAAAATCAGGGTGGGAGGGGGACGTAGACGGATGGACACCACTTACAAAATAGATAGGATACTGGGATAAAGAAGCATAAAGGGATAACAGAATAGGAAACTCCACCAGGTAAACAAAAGCACTTGGTTGTTTTCCTTTTTCATAAGGCCATAACTTGAGATTGCAACTAAGGGAAGTTCAGAAAGTTCTGGCCACACTGAGAAATGGTTGCCAAAGAGTTTAAGAGTTATATTCCTCTACCACACCAGGAAGAAAAGAAGCTCAGAAAAAGGAAAAAAATCAGTCACGCTCCTCTCATCAAGTGATAACAGACTGGGACATTAAAAAGAAGTGTAAAGCACTGACTTTCTGTATTTATTTGTTTCTAGCCTCATAGGTAACTTACTCATTAATCTAGCGTTTTCTCTTTTCAACCCTAACATTTTTTTTTATTGTGTAATAAATGGTCTTAATTAAATAAGAAAACAGGAGAAAGCCCCTAGCTAGAGCCAATATATGCAAAATTCCTAAAGGATATATTTAGGATCCAGATAACTGGAAGGCAAATTCAGCCCTAACAGAAGCCCTGTCACTTCTTCAACTGCCACGGAACTGCTTCTCTTAAAGCATATTTTCTATGTTAAAACTGTTTCCTGTAGAGGCGGTAAATAGTGCAAAATATTAATAGTTACCTGGAAACTAACCAGTTCATCTTTTTTACCATTGTTCCGTAACGGTCTCTGTAGTGTGTTGGTTGAACATTTTAAAAAATCCACCGTCCCAGTTACATACTAGCAGCATCAGCTCAGTCCAAGGGTCAACTGATACAGATAATGAATCTGGGGCTAGAGACCCATATTGTGGAGCTGGAGCAACAGAATTTTGGTGACTACCTGCCTGTGATTATTTTGCATGTATAATGATCTTCCTCATCAACACAGACATTGTCAAAGGCATGGAATTAACTTTCTGGGAAGGAGCAAAACAAAAATTCACCAGCTGCAAGTGATTTAAAGCATTAGAGAACAGTACTTTTCAGTAGTTAAAATAAAAATTTAACTCAACTTTAACTTTTTCTTTTTTAATTTAAATCAATCACCAGAACAAACTACAGTTTTGAGTGGAAATTTTCATTATTGATTGAAAACATTTAATAGTTAAGTAGTAAATTAGAAGAAACAGTAGACAGAAGGTCGAAGCCCTTGTATTACTAGAGAGAACAATGTCACTGGAAACCATGAATTCACACACATGCCTACATTCACACCAGCTCTTTTGTATAATGTAACTGATTCCCAAGGATCATTTTACAATTCTGATTAGGTCTTACAAAAATCTTGTTTATTAAATTGCTTTCTTTAGGTATGCGTAGCTGCTAATTTGTTTCCAGCTAAATCATGTATCATCTGAAAAAGATTACATTGCAACAGCAAAACAACACTCCTGGGATTATGCTTCATCTGGATTTTAGAATTAAAAGGACAAATATTACAGGAGTTGCAAATTAAGTTACAATTAAGTTTAAAGGTGGTGGTGGCGAGAACACCCTGTGACAGGGTAATTCCAAACAGAACTATTAGTTTACTTAACATGTAGCAGCCATACTGAGACACACATAGCAAGTGGAAAACTCAAAGTATTAAAGGATTTGTTCAGCTTTAAACTTTAATTTCTACAAGAAAAAAAATATTGCTCTTTAGATCAACATATATGTATTTAAACACCCATGTTTTGTAAGCAAAATAAATAATGGCAGCAAAAAAAATTAAAAGCTCTGCTGATTTTAAAATATTATCAGCTATAATATCCACAGGTTTTAAACAGAAATAAAAATTTGCAGAGATTTGAGAATGACTTCTGAAGAACTCTATAGAACAGACATCCAAAAACATACCTGGATACTAATACAAAGTTCCCTATGGCTTACTGAGGAAAAAATTCTGACCCAGGTTTAAACCAGGTCAAATTCTGGTTTAACCCTAGTGCCTTCACCTGCTTCTCGCTCAAAACAGGCAGAAGTTGCTATGCCTTCACTGTTCTTTTCTCAATCACTCCGAAAGGGACAAATTCCTCCAAAAATGCTGGCAGACTATGAAACATCCTAAAGCATCTCAGGCAAAGAGACACATGGTGTAACACATGCACATGGATAAGAGCAGAAATAGGGAAGTAGGATTAATCATGGTACGAACACCTCTGCAACAAATTATCCTGGATGTTCAGTGTTAAGTGCGTGGTTTTAGTACAGCTACTATCCAGAACTTTCAGTTTCTATACAAAGGAGGCATGTGTTTTCAATATAGAGATCATAATTTTCTTTCAATATCACACCATTTAAAATTAAATTAAAAATCAACATGTGACACATCTGGTCTGAGAAATATGAAAAGCAGGAAAGCTGATCCACTACTTCAGTATTTCTCATCCAGAAAACATAATTTAACAGGAAACCTGACTATGCCGTATTCCTAGAATTTCCTCCCACCTCCCACAGCAGAAAACATTATTTTCAAATTCTGTCTGTCTGAAAACCCTTGCCTTCTTTCCACTTCTATGCCTCTCTTATTTCCCACTCCTTCAGAGAGCCCACATCAGCTGTCATGTGAAAATACCAACACAGCGTTCCTAAAAGCACTTCAAAGAAACTCCTTTATTTGTTACTCAGGATATTCAGGATTAATGAGCCCCTCTGGGTACAACCCAAAATACAGTATTCCCAACTTCCTAAGATTACCAAATCTAGAATAGAATTAAAATTAACAATCAGATTAAATGGGAAGAAAGAGAAGGAAATTGCTGCCTTCATGAACACCGAAGCAGTACAGGTATGGGGAATCTTTCCTGTATCTCTGAGTAAAGTATTTCTGAGGGGAGCAGCAATTTGAGTATATTTACATCTAATCTTCCTCCCTTCTCCAAGGTTGCAACTTACAGCAGCCTCCTCCTGCAGCTGATGAGGTCTGGAGACAGGTCATTCTGTCAAAATCACTTGGCCTAGTCAGAAGAGGTCATTTAGCAGCAAAGACAGATGTTTCTCAACTGATATAACTAAAAGGCAAAAGAGAGCAAACAAGCCCAAAGGCTCATTTTAGCAACAGGGTATCTGCAATTCCAATTTTAGGTATTGTTCAATTTAGAAAGATCTTATTCATCCAACACTCATTTGCAAACTTCAATTTAGGATTAAAAAGCTGCAGATACCACGTGTAAAATTCTGAAACGTACATTCTATTTATTCTTCAAAGAAAAAAGATCTTTTCTTAAAGCCACATTATTCACTCCATATCTAACCTCGCATTTCAGCTAAACCCAGCTCTTCTGCCAAGTGCTATGATTTCTGAATGCATTCTTCCCCTTCTCCCTTTACAGTCCTACCCCTAGGTTTCTTTTGCTCAGCTCTTTCACACAGAGAAAGAAATTGAATTAAAAAAAGGAAAACTGAAACTGATTGTACACCAGAAATACTGTCACGGATGAAAAGGAAATGCTACACATTTTCAAACTAAATTGCTCGGCGCCCAAGAAGATGAGACACTGGTTACAAAGCTAACATAGAAAAAGAATCATTTCAGCACGAAATACACCTGAACAACAGACTACCTGTTAAAATTAGAAATGAGCATTACACTCAAAAGTACACAAACATCATTAGACTATTTTGACAGAAAGCATGAAGTTTCAAAAAACAAGAAGCAACAATTCAGATACTTGAAATAATCCTGTATGAATCCACATGGCCTCTCTCACAATTCTATGCCAAGTTCGGCTTGCACAAAGCTTGGGGGGGAGAGGGAAGCGTTATGTATAAATAATTCCTTTTTGCTCACTCTGTTACTACTACAGAACTGAGCAACATCTGTCATGAATGGTTTAGGTCTGTCTTATCCTGCCTCAGAGCAGAGAGATGGATCAAATGACCTCTTGGTGTCCCTTCCAGCCTTGCTCTTCTATGATTTGGAGGTTATTACATCATCTCTATTTTAAGACTTCTGTTTCTGCAATTTGCTTTCATTTGAAGTCACAATCGTCAATTTCTGGCACAATGAGACAACACGGACATTATAACAGTACAAACATACTAGAAATATTCATAAAAGAAAATTAAAGCTGACAAAACCAAAGGTATGCTTCCAAACCAGTCATTTTGTAAGAAGTAAAAAAAAAAAAGAGACATAAGGAAAACTGTTCCTAATGAATTTATGTTTGTATTTGCAGAAATTGCTATAATACTGTAAAGAAATGTTTACATATTCCTATTTTGGGGTAGTGTGAAGTTAAGGACAAGACATGCTGTATTCTAAGCAGCAAAGGAGATATGGGCAGAGGAGAACCAGAGAAAATGGCCAACACCAAAGCACCATCCATGTAAATACCTCTATCTAGGTACCCACTTCTGACTGAATCAGGCAAAAGAGACCACCCCTACCAAACATACCTTCTACACAACACCATCCTCTGACTGCACCACCTACCAGAAGAGCACCTGCACCCTTCCCTCCCTCTACATCCAGTTTGAGTTTTTCCTTGTACAACTCGTGCCTAGCAAGTCAATTATGGTCCTAACTGTCTTGTGTGGAGATCAATAAACTTCAACAACTCTCCAAACAATTCACATTTTTGGAAGCATTTTTTTCAACTTCATCAAGGAAGCTTCTTTCTGTGATCCACAGAGGTGCAGGCAATTAGAGCCATAGCACAACAAAACTTGAGGAATAATTAGAAATAGGACACAAAAACTGTCCAACACAGAATTCATTAGAGAGCCACAGACTATTCCACCTGTTGCGTTTTACACTGCGTACTTGTAAAACCACAGAGGAGGAAAAAAAAATAATGCAGATATATCCAAGCAGCTAGGAACATGAATTTTGATCCCTTTTTATATCCTATTGTTATCCACAACCCAGGAAGCTGTTAATTGGCCTAAGTAATTGGTTTAAATACCCAAGTCCCATTATAAAAATATACTATGAAAATGCTTAGACACTTATCACAACCAAGAAATTCTTAACTAAAGTTCAAAGCTGAAAAGGCACTAGGGACTTGTCTACACTGAAGGAAAAAATGCATAATTATACCAATATAACTAGCTCAGTGTGGAAACTTACTCCAGTATAAGAGTACCCTTTCCCACTTCAGCTTACGTGCTTTGGAAGCAAAATAAGATAAACCATGAAAACTCTTATTCTGGTATGAGAGTGTCTCCATAGGGAGTTATATTGGTATAATTATAGCATATAATTATAGCACATAGTTGTACCGTTAAATTTCCTTGTGTAGACAAGCACTAGGTGCCCAGTCCACATACATTTTCTAGCAAAACAAATGGTTATCAAATTCCAATAGAGGCACATAAAATACTTAGCTTTTATTTTTGTTTGATGAACCTTCTTCATTTTAAAGTGATGAATTACTTCAATTAATCTTCCTTGCAAATGCTTTTCTCCCTGCTATCCTATATGGTAATAGATTATTCTTCTGGTGGAGGCATCATAAACTAACACTTTGAGAACGGCTGTGAGATCTCCCACACTGATTTAGGCTCTCATCATATAAAGCAAGTGGTGAGAAATCAGGTACAAGGAAGGAATAAGGTGCTGTTTACACATTTGACTGTTAGACTCGCACCTTTTACAGCACATCCCCAGCTACTTTAAACAGTCAAGTGCTTCAATAATTTAGTCTCTGTCCTTCTGACAATTTCATTCTCACCTCATTTGCTATAGAAGTTAAAACATTTCAGTCAACCTTGAGGAAGCCATGCTTCCTCCTCCTCCCCTCATACACACTGGGGGGAAAAAGTACATCTAAAAACCATGCCACTAGTTGAACTACAAAGTATAAAAGAGAATCATAAAAGATATACAAACTATAAAACTACAAAAGACACTTCAGTATCTTTTGAAAACAAGCAACTTCATAGGATACTGAGCTCAGAAACCCAAGCTTAAGCCAAATAAATTGTCCCTGTTTGTGAGACAGATCCCTTAAAAAGGGAGCAAACTGAAATACTAGTTATGCCAGCCTCCAGAAAGCGGAAAGCACTGACACCCTGCCACAAAGATGTCAGCAAAATTATTAATAGCAATAATACTTCAGTTTGGGCATTTTAAACACTCTACTAAGAAAGGTTAAGTGACCCTAGAGATAATTAAGGATTACAGTAACCATTTTGCAGGACACATTGGTAAATCCCTTTTGCAAAATGTGTTTTTTCCTCAATAACCGTTTTGTATAAAATTTCATTGCCAAAAAGAGCTCTTTGCAGGATAGATACCCCTGTGTCTTCTTTTGTCCTTCTGAACAATTTAATCCCTTCACATTACGGGATGCACCAATGCTGGGCTCTGGGACCTGCAGAGCCATGGGCTAGAGAACCATGACTGTGGGAATGATAAACTCCCAAGCAACCCCTATCTTGTGCAGGACTTGCTGCTCCAGCTGGATCCCTGTAAGTTGATGGGGCCTCAAGAGATTCATCCAAGGATACTTAAAAAGCTGGCTGATGTCATAGCGAGACCTCAATGTTTTTTCAATGCTCTTGGGAATCTGGAGAGGTCCCAGTTGACTGGAAGCTGGCAAATGTTGTCCCAGTCTTCAAGAAGGGCAATAGGGATGACCCCAGTAACTACAGGCCCATCAGTCTCACTTCCGTGCCCGGCAAAATTATGGAGATTATTCTGGGAGTTACTGAAAAACACCTGAAAAACAATGCAGTCATTGGTCCCAGCCAGCACGGGTTCACGAAGGGAAAGTCCTGCCTAACAAACTTAATTTCTTTCTATGACAAGGTCACCCACCTAGTTGACCAAGGGAAGGAAGTCAACGTGATCTTTTTGGATTTCAGTAAAGCTTCTGATACAATCTCTCACAGTATCCTCCCAGACAAAATATCCAACAGAGTTGGATAAACACGTAATGCAATGGGTGAACAACTGGCTGACAGGTTGGGCTCAAAGGGTCATAGCAAATGGGGTTTACATCGGGCTGGTGGCTGGTCACTAGCAGGGTTCTGCAGGGATCCATGTTAGGGCCAGTACTCTTTAATGTCTTCAGAAATTACTTGGATGCAGGACTGAGAGGAATATTTATTATGCTTGCCGATGACACAAAATTGGGAGGAGCTGTTGACACTTTCGAGGGCAGAGAGGCCCTGCAGAGGGATCTGGACAGACTGAAGACCTGGGCAATCACCACCCATACGAAGTTTAACAAGGGCAAGTGCTGGATTTTGCACCTGGGGCACAGCAACCCTGGATGTACATACAGACTGGGGAATGAGAGGCTGGAGAGCAGCTCTGCCGGGAGGGACCCGGGGGTTCTGATCAACGGCAAGTTGAACATGAGCCAACAGTGTGCCCTGGCAGCCAAGAGGGTCAGCCAAGTCCTCGGGTCCATCAAGCACTGCACTGCAGCCAGCTGAGGGAGGTGATTGTCCCGCTCTGCTCTGCACTGGTGCAGCCTCACCTCGAGTGCTGTGTACAGTTTTGGACACCACAGTATATTAAGGTTATAAAGCTACTAGAGTGTCCAGAGGAGGGCCATGATGTTGGTGAAGGGTTTAGAGGAGAAACCGTATGAGGAGTGGCTAAAGTCACTTGGTTTGTTCAGCCTGGAGAAGAGAAGACTGAGGGAAGACCTCATTGTGGTCTACAGCTTCCTCACAAGGGGAGGAGGAGGAGGGGCAGACCCTGATCTCTTCTCTCTGGTGACCGATGATAGGACCCAAGGGAATGGCAGGAAGATGTGCCAGGGGAGATTTAGGTTGGGTATTAGGAAAAGGTTCTTCACCCAGAGGGTGGTGGAGCACTGGAACAGGCTCCCCAGGGAGGCAGTCACAGCACCAAGCCTGATGATATTCAAGAGGCACTTGGACAACACCCTCAGAGATATGGTGTGAATTTGGGGTTGTCCTGTGCAGGGACAAGAGTTGGACTTGATGATCCTTGTGGTTCCCTTCCAACTCAGGACATTCTATGATTGCATCGGGTTTCATCACTTTGATTTTGAAATACATCTGTAGCACCCCAAACATGCCTTGTTTGCTCCCAGACACCAGCTCCCTTGGTGGCACAGATCCCTTGACTGGGCTACCCCTTACTTTCTCCCCATGCCCAGCACAACCCCTTAGACCCCTGCCAAAGTGCTCATCAGGTTTGCTGTGCTGCACGACACCCCAGAGACAGACCCAACAGAGCAACCAGCAGGAGGGCTGCAGAACCACAGGGAGCACCAGTGCTGAGTGAGGACCACCACCATAGCAGCTCCTTCCCAGAGGTGCCCACTTCACCTCACCTGAAGTGCCAGTAACAGGCAAAGAGTTTTCAATGGACTGTGAAGCAGCATCTACATGACAAAACTGCTGCCCTATTTCCAAATCAAAAGCTTGTACCTCTGTACAGAAATTGCATACCTAAGCGTTAAGGTCAACTGATCTGGAAATTCATCCTGATATTTTCAAATTTGCCAGTATGCCTTGTGTCTGCAAATATGCTTGAAAAGAAACACTGACAGTTCTTACACGCAAAAATTTAACATATCAAAAGAAACGCAACAGCAGGAAAAACTCTGAATAGGTATTATAAAAAAGGACAACAAAAGAGAAATTTATCAAGCTTAACAGGAAATAGGTATTAAAACTATTAGTTCTAATGGGTTAGCAAGATAATGAGAGGAAGGTTAGTCCAGAACTCCAACAGAAGTCTGGAGTCATTTGCCTGTATGATTTGAAAACTCTATAAATAGTGGAAGGAATTAATTACACCTGCCCTTTGACATCAACACCTGAGCTTATCAGCTTAGACCTTTTTTAGGGCAAAGGGAAAACCATGTAACTTCAGGAGCATGGTTCATTAGACCTGCATTACATGTCTACTTTAGGATGAGATGATTCACACCAAGAAATTACTATTTCTTTACACCAAAGAGAAGAAAAGCCACATGAAAAGATCAGGTATAAATGCCTACAATACATACGGTTAGACGAGCCCCTCCCTTGAAATCTAGTATTTCAAAGATACTGAAGGCTTATTTGGCCACTACAATCAGTGCATTCTGTACAATTATCACCGGGGGGGGGGGGGGGGGGGGGGGGGAGGATGGGTGGGAGATATCCACACAACAAATTCTACTCTCTGCCTGACCTTCTTTCCTTTTTAAAGGAGGCAACAATGACTCCCCACCCCAGAGAAACACTGGGAAATTAAATAACTGTCATTATTTGCGGAGTAATTTTACACTCAAGATACGGTCTCATGATGAGTTTAAGCTAACACAAGCCAGTACCACCACAAAAAGGGGCTGTCCTGCCCTGACCCCACCCTCTGCTGAACTCTTTCTGCCACATTCTCCCTTGCCTTACCTCTGTGCTGGAAAGACTGTGCTGCAAGTCAGATCAGCTCAATGATCTGGCTGAAAGCTAACCATTCACAGGTTTTGTTTGGCAGGATTAGTTTTCAGACAAATCAGCCAACTGATGGGACTCACCTTGTGACACAAGGGGAGCAGCAGGGAGCTGATAAAAGGGTGGGACTGGTCTTTTCAGCAGAAGTGAAGTCTTAGATCAGCTTCAGACAACCATTAGACTCACCCTTTGAGGCAAGATTTTTTCACAACACAAAACTCAATAAAAGAATGCCCAAGGAGTGTTAACAAAAGGCTACAGAAATACGCAAAGATAAACAAATTTGGTTTTCAAGGTTTTTTTTCAGTTTTCCCCAAAGAAATTCCAGCTTGGTATCTACACAAAGGGTGCATGTCCATTTAGTTCAAGGCGTATTTTCCCCATATATTTATGTGTTACAACCTCTCTCCTGATAATTTGCTCTTTGTTTCAGCCCCTGATCCTCAAAAGCCAAGAAAAGTAAAAAGCTTCCTTTTTAAGGAATACCTGCTTGGATCTTCTGATGAATGTCTAAAGAGTAAACTCGATTTAAAAAGATAATCCCTGCTTATTCCCAAGCATTAATCAATAAATGACAGACAAAACATGCTACTGAATGCTCAGCATCAGACAAATGTTTGGGGAATAAAACGAAGAAAAAAAGTCATGTTCGTTGTCTCCTTCGTTCTACGATGGGATATATAAACCCAACTCTGGAGAGAAAAAAATACATTTCTACCTATTCCTCACATCCTGGCTGAGACAACTTCCTTAAGACAGACAACCATATGCAAGTTCAAGGACTTCAAGAAAGTAAAAATCAGAAAACGTAATTATTTGAACCTTCTGTTATGATGACATGACCAGCTGCAGCCTTTAACAAAAAGCACCTACTTTCTTCCTTCATCTCTTCAAGAAAGACATCAACCCCAAGCAAAGAAAAAAATTTAAACCAAATGTTAAAAAGCAGGAGAATAGAGAAGGAACAAACAGGGTAAATCAGACTCAGCTTTTTCAAACCTAAAAGACAAGTAACTATTACAGGTAAATCTGAGATTATTTTTTGTTTAAGAAACAAGATCGTTGCAAATAAACATCTAGGTCTTCCTAGAGATGACACAATAGAATTTGGAGACTACCATGCAAGAGAAATTGGCCTTTTTTCTTCTTTGAATTCCTAAGGTATTTTCCCAGACTAATGGAACCTTAACCAACTTTTTAAACAGGCTTCATTCACCATCTTAACAAGCTACACCCCCACAAAAAATAGGATATGGTGGAATAACAACCAACCGTTCTCGGCTATTTGCTTCTCTGTACACCCCCAGTCTTCCAAGCAGAATTAAAAGGAAAATAAATCTATGAAATTAAATATCAGGTACTATAAGATTGCACAGACTTCATCTAGTACATCGCGTTCACTACTTAATATAGACAATTACACACAAAGTATTTCCTCTCCTCAGTTCCTGTCTTTTCTATACTTTCTACATAAGCAGCAACACCACACTTCAATTTTCATGCTGACATCTTTTCAAATATCTTTTGGGCAAATACAGAAGGAAGTGATTTTTAATTACAGCTGCCATGCCAGGTAAAAAGTAAAGAAACTGTGCACGTCAACATTTACATTCCAGCTTGGTTTTGTCTCCTTCGTTTGCCTCTTTTTTCCAAATCTGCTGTTACTTAGAGCATCAGCATTGTAGGAATCTGAAAAACAAAACAGCACCATCACCCACAGATAACTACTTGCATCATTTCTCCTACTGCACTGCCAAGTCCTGTCAGGATTTAGGGGCTTGCTTGGTTGGTTTTTTGGTAGCTTTTGGTGTTTTTTTTAATGCGAACTAACCTCCAGTCACTAGAAGAGCCTACATAAGAAGTTGTTTAGTCAAGACACTTCCCCCAAGAACTTACGTGCACAGATTCCTTGAAGGACAGAGAGGAGCAAATGCAAGTCAGAGGGAGGGATGGGTACCACAGGGTCACCCAAAAGCTATTTTCTCCCTGGATATATGGTCACACTGCTCACTCTTGTGCAACTGTAAAATGGCAGAAGACATTAAGGATGGCTTTTCCACCACTCCAATGACTTGGAAAGTGAGAAAGATAGCAATTTGGAGATAACATTTACAGACAGAAAAAGGAGTAACACAAGACAAAGAAGCAAAAAAGATGACGACGTCTGGGTGAAAGAAAGTAGTATAACTTTGGGAAGGAAAGAAGCAAGACAGAAGCAAACAATCCACAAATAAATCTCTCACTCCCTGCAGGAGAAAATGCAGAGGAAAAGCCTTGAGCAACCATATCCCACACCAGAGCTGGCATATAATATCGTCAGTATCTCCAGAAAAAGGACCGGAACACATCTACCATTCTGCCAAATGCACTCTAGCAAAGTAACAGCTCGCTTGGGCCCTCCCCAACCCTCCTCTTGTTATTATTACTGTTGTTATTATTAAAACAAGCTGTGAAGAACTAAAAGGAGAAACGGAGGGCTATGCCTGGGACAGGCAATCCCTCTCCACTGCTTGTTCACAAAGTGCCACATTTGGCGAGTTCCTCATGAACAACTGAATCCCTAAATGCTACCCCAACATATGGGACAGCCAACCCATATACCTAAACCTAAAACTTCCTGAGGGTCTCAATCCATCCAGAAAACGTTCTGATTGTCACCAGCATTCACACATAAAACCCTCGACAGCTTAGGCTGTGGTAGCCCTCAGATCTCTAGCTAATTCTTGGAAAAATCCTTATTTTTAAATGTTGGCAACTATGCCAAGACGTTGAGCACTTCAAGAAAACTGTTCTAAAACACAAGACCATTTGCTACGGATGCTGCCCCATCAGCCCCACCTCTTTAAAGGAAGAGCTCAATTAAGTTGGTAACTTTTCTTCTGAATGATTTTAAATGTGTTTTTTTTTTTTTTCATTGTGGTTGGATCTCAGTGAGTGTAATTGCTATTTATATCAAAACATTAAAAGGTCTGGTTATAGGGTTTATAAGAAAAGCAAAATGTGTTTTTAATGCTTAAAAAGAACCACAACAAAATACTTTGTAGCAGTATTTTCCCCTGTATTTGCATACCACATGTTCAACAACAACAGAAAGAGTATTTTACAAAGTTAAAATCCCCAAAATGTCACTGAAGTAGTAGCTCCTACAGTTTGTTAGCAGCAAAAACACTTTTGTGCCAGGTTGGGGTGACTACCACAAGCGATATGTGTTAGCCTGAGGATTTAATAGGAAAAAAATATTTATTGTAAACGAAAATATAACATAGAAGATAAACAAGTACAATATCTCTTTACTAGCAAATAAAATTTTAAATTTAAAAGAGCATCACTTAAAGAAAAACGGCAGGAATACTCCACATGACGTTGTTTCGAAGATGCGAAGGCAGAGGGTCGCATGGGAGAAAACCTTCCCCGAAAGGCAGCTAAGTGACACGCAGTCAAGAACTATCGTTCGAAATTAAAAAAAAAAAGCATTCCTCAAGCTTCTCCCTTTCCACCCACCTCTCCCGCATCAGCTCACGTCCAGGGCCGCCATCCCTCTCCCTCAGGCGAGCCGGTGGCAGCCTGCGCACGCCGCCGGCCCGCAACGCCGTTTGAATCCCATTTCCTTGCATTACCGCTGCCCAGGTCAGGGATGAATGGCTGTCAAATTCCCCGAGCAATAAAAAAGGGGGGGGAGGGGGGGGGAAAGAGGGGGGGGGGGGAAAGGGAAAAAAAAAAAACCCAACCCTTTCTTCCCAAGGCAGCAAGTTTCAATTGAGGGAGCACATGGCTAATCTACATATGTGAAGGTCAGGGCACTCCAGCCGGGGAGGTGAAGAATGGAGCAGCTCACGTAAGGGGCCGCCTCGCACTCCCTGGCCTGCTGCCCGACAGGCGAGATTGTTGAAAAGCAATAGATAGCTTCTGGCAGCGGCAAGGGGAAAAATATTTTGATCATGTGACGCTATACAAGCTAACTAGTTTGCTTCATGTGTGAAACTTTTACAGACGCTACAAATACCACGTTTGTAACCGGCCCCCGAACCAAGCCCGCGCTCCTCTCCTCCCCCGGGAAGCCTCAATCGCCAGTCAGCATTTCTGCAGGCTGGAATTTTCTGAATCAAGCAAAACTTCAGTTTGAAGCAAATTATGGAAAACAGAATACAACCAGCTGACCGCCACCTCTATATTCCTAGCACTTTTCATTACTGCTGAATGCAGGGCACCATGAAGTTATCTGCCTCACAGAAATCCACCTTTCTCTTTAGAGGAAGGACTTTCAAACACAAGTAAAACTGCCACGTAAAATTATATTGCTATTGCTGGTACACAACTAAAGCAGCCTCAAACGTACCTACCTGTATTTTTCCGGAAATATTTATTTAAATAGCCTCTATCTACAGCCATCTGTAAATATCTTAAAACAGAACAGCTCTAAAGAACATGCTAATTTTTCTTGACTTGGGCATTTCAAGCAACTAAGACACATTGAATTAAAAAAGAAAAAAAAGTCACAAATGCACAATCACTTTCCATAAGTCATGTCTGAAAATAAGACATCAATATTACCGTTTCACATAAACAGAAAATATCCAAATTATTCACAACATAAATTGCTACACAAAAAAAATACAGAACTCCATACATTCCACCCAAATCAAAGGCTGCAAATAAACCAGCATATTCCTTTGATGCTGTCAAAACAAACCTCCTTATCTTTATTTTTAACTTTAAAAGAATAAAATTTAAGAACTACAAATGCTGTCCTTGTGCTTTCAAAAGGAATTTTCAGAGCTGATGTTTCAGTATCTTGCTTACAAACAAGTAAGTCTGACAAGCTCACCAAATAACATCAACGCTGGGAACGAGGCGTCTCAGATCCCATACAAACAAACAGAGAGGAAGGAACAGTGCAGACTGGATACCCTCACAAGTATTTAAGCTGCCTATTTATTCTGTGTGACACTGTAATTAAAACAGCACACCAAACTTGAATAATTAAATAAGGCAAATATTATCCTTATTTTAAGTTACCTTTAGATCATGCAGTCAGCAGACAGCTATCCAGAATTCCTGCACCAATCCTCTGATAATACCATTTTCCTGAAGTCACGTAATTTACTTACCATAGCTGAATTCAATGCTTGTGTAAAGAAGACACTATTCCACTTCAATCAATCTGTGAATTAAGCCATGTCCACACTGGGAACAGCACACATGACTACAATTATGTTTTAAGACAGCATCTCTCCTTTTGGGATTTTATGAACCAATTTCCTTTCTTCACTCAAACAAACAAAAACAACCATGCTCAAACTTCAGCTGCTTTGGTGAAAGCCAGCTGTACTAGGGATTGTGCTACAGCAGGACAGCCCTCTCTTTCCTGCATGAGACAGATCATTTAACACTTTTAAAACGGGACCAAAAGATGTTGTGGAACTGTCTACTTTGTCAAAAACGGAGCAAGTTACCTCTATCATAACAACCATACCTGTACACCCCTCAGGAGAGGCTACTTGTAAAGGCTGTTATTTTTCCAGGGAAGATACACTACCACCCCAGTAGCAAGCTAAATACAAAGGGGTTTGCCACAACAGTTATTAGTCAAGAAAGCTATTAATTCCCTGAACCTAAGTATGTAGCCACAACAACAGAACTTCACAGTGGACCTAGCCACACACCCTTTAAAGGGCAAATAAATTGACTGAGTAACTTGTCAGAATCAAAACCATTTTGTAAGTAACATGGGTAAAAAACTACTAACATCCAACAGAAACTGCTGTTACAGAAGATTTATTTTTTTGAATAAGTAGACACCTGAAATAAAATCCAGACAAAGTTCTCAAGGAAAAAAAATCCTGAGTGTAACAATTTAGAGTAGAACCTTAGGAGACCCTATTAGCAACACAACTAACACCACCCCCCTAAAAAAATGGGGGGTTATACATAAAGACTTTCCCATTTTCTTGATCATTATTTTTTAGAAAACATGCTAAAGAAAGAAGTGACAAATAAAAAAACAAGTACATCTAATTTCTTTAAAAGAAGATTAGCAGAAAGTTCTTTCCCCAGTCCCCCAGTGGTCACAAAGAGGCTGATGCAGATGGCAGGGGGACATCAGTAACAGAGCCCTCCAGATGGATGTGTTGAAGGGCCTATCACTCAGATGGATGTCTTCATAAAACATTATCAGATCACAAACCTAAACTCACTACCTTCTCAAGTCTGAAAAGGCTACAAAGTAGGGGGGAAGAGCAGGCACAGCAGTGAATTCTTAAATGCTGGACACCATCTGACAATTAGGCAACTTCAGGTGCAAAATATTAACTACTAGTTCTTGAAATTGGAAAAAGGAAGCTAATAAATAGATTACATACTTATACACATGCTGGGTCTTCCTGACATGGTTACTAAACCCACAATGACTCAAATGCAAGAAGTAATATACAAGTAGATCAAACACTGATAGCTCTCTATTAGAAGTAATTCCTTACACACACTGCAGAACCATCAAACTCTGGTTTATGCCCACAAATTGGCCACTACCCATTCAGATATCCAGCAGCCTCATGACTTGGTTTGGTAGTTTAGAAGGAAATTAACGTTTCCACTATACATGGAATATAAATGCATGATATATCAACACCCTTTCAAATCATACCTGCTGAAAACTTTTACACAGATTTCAGTGGTTTTAATAAATATAAATGAAACATTTTGATAATAGCATCAGGATAATGATCTTGGGTTACAAAATTTTCTAAATAGTTGTAGGTGCCTTCAGATGAAGTAAGCTACCTATACAGGGCACACAACATTTGCTAAAAGGTACTTTATATTTGCAGAAAGAACAATTCCCACATGAAAAGCTATTTTTAAACAAGGCATAATAATTGTGAGTTCTGCATCAAATTTGTTCATTTTAAAAATTAAGACAATTTATCTGCCAGATAAAACAACCGAACTTGGTGGTAAGGAAGCCTGTGCATGCATCCCCACACCCCCCAGCACGTACTCATGCTCTGCACGTCATATTCATCAGAAGGCAAGTTCTGCAACACCAGCTAAGCTCCTGGGCACTTGTTCAACTCAATTTTCCTCAGAGTTTAATTTCTATGAGAAATCTAGTGACTTTATATAGATGACATTGCGTACATAATCATGATAAAACAGTGCAAGGAATACTTGGGTTTTAGATGACGGTGCCTTTAGTTTAAGGTGACTATATTGACACAACAGACAAATCCCTCGTTTTGCTCATTTATCTCCTCAGTTGTCTGAATACATGCCTGTAAAGCTTAAATTCTCCCAGAACAGGATGTGTTCACAGTAGGACTGGATTTATTCAAAAGCTAAAGTTTACAGCACCAAAGACCCTATTTATTTCTGAAGGAAGGTGTGTGTTATGTGCCTCAGTTTCCCCACCCTGTACCACAGGAAGAATCATGTCTTACTCCAGCCGCAAGGCATACTAGAAACACAGTGTAAAGACCAAACATACTCAGAACATTGTTACTGAGAAAACAGTTAGTTAAAAGTAATCCTGTACAAATTAGCCATCTACTGTCCCCAAAATGCATTGTTCACAAATTGCACAGGCATCTTGGGATACATTCACCCCTAAGGATTCCTGGACTGCAGCAGAACAGTGCCCTGGATGGGTTTGGCCCTTTTGGAGCTGCCATGTTCCTGGTGGATCACTGGATGCCACACTCTCAGGACTGGAAATACAACAACAGAAATCCTCTGGCCCACCTGCAACACAAACACTGCACCACTGTGCCAGCATATCAGCATTTGTGTGTAAAATTCTGCATCAAGAGGTATGACGGGGTAACAGAAAAATTCAAAAGGCAACCTTATGATCTGAATGGCAAAACGTAAATCACATGTGCAGAAACCTCTCAGGTTTACTAAAAATATTTAAATTTATTATCAGGTAAGGCTTCTTTAAAATAAATTTTACTCTAAAATCACTGGCTCCAGAAGATTTTCATGTATTACATTTATTTGCTTCACTCAGCATCAAGCAATACAAAACCAACACTGCTTAGCACCACTTTTCTATTACCAGTTTTCAAAACAAATTTGAAAACCACTACGGTATACTTTTAATTTAAGTTTAATTAAAGTCCTCGTTCAATCCTACCGAAACATGTATTTAGCACTATGTAAATAGCCCCAAAATTGAAAGAAATAAGTTTTTTTCCCAAGTACCTTAATAATCACAATTCCAAAATATATTCCAGCAAGTTAGCCTACCACAAACACATGCTACTGAAATTCTGCAGCCTTGAGCATGCATGCACAGTGAGTGTGGCAACACTACTTTACATATCCACAGAGAATCTTCAAAGCCTCCCAATAAATGGCACGTTTTGAAAAAGTACTGACATGTAACTAGTTAGGACACAGGTATAATCTTAAGGACATAAGGATAAATAAAGGACTGCCATTCGCACGCTAACAATGAGAATTACAAAATACCTATGATAAAATATTTGAGGTGCAAAAGTAAGAAAGAGTCCTATCATTAGCTACTGAAACTTATTTGCATTGCACAAATTTCATCCAGTTTTAACTAAGACACTATTTCAGAATGAAACAGCATCACCTCACAGACCATGCTTAGTAATTTCAAAAAAATTGTTACGTATGTAACTAGATAATTTAGTGATGGATTAAATGCCTTAGTTTTCATCCCCACAGATCTAAATCAGAATGCCAAAAAGACAATAATCGACTGCTTAGTTGTAGACTCCTTACACGATGGAGGCAGTAATACAGCAGACAGGTCTGCATCTCTCTTCATTGTATCTCGTACACAGGGTCCTGCTGTTCAACATGTAGGCATAAGCACTACTACAGAAACCAATAACTGAACACCAAACCACAAAGTGTCAAATATACAGTCATAATATATATATAGATGCTACTAACTGAGAATATTGCTATTTGCTACTTCTAAATAGAAGCTATGTGAATACTAAACTGTTTATTTGAAAATGCACAGGGAAAAATATATTTTATTCTCCCATTGAGACATCAAGAATCTATTCACCATGCTAACAGCTGTTTAATGGCCTTCAGGCACAGGACATGATTCTGCAGCCCTGGCTCAGCCAGAACTCCCAATACAGGCAATCTATTTGGCATAAAAAGAGCTGCAGAATCAGGCATATCCTGAGTTTCTCCACTGCAAAACAAATGACTGATACACACACAAACTCAGAGCAGCTCGACATATTTTTTCCTAACACCTGCTGTATACCTTATGCTATACAGGTACTCCTGAAAAGACCCAGGTTCTCTCTTTGTGTGTAGGTGTATGTAAATCTTACACACATGCACAAAGGAGAAAGATGTATATAAAGCGCACACACAGAGGCCAGCTAACGTGTTAAGCTACTGCAGTGCAAATCAGAAGTGAAGAATAAAAGGAGCCTCAGGACTCTAAATATCTGTACACTGCCAAGGAATTAATCAATAATCAAAATCAGTGAATGACAAGGTACTATACTGGCATCACACAACTCCTCCGCGATCAAATCAATGTATCCGCATGAGCAATATCCATCTGCTTTGAAAACGTGCATTTCTTCAGAAACAAGAGGTCTCTCTTTCAAGCTTACATCTCGTCTCACGATAGGGTAAGGCGATGAAATGGAAGCAAGATTTTCTCAAATAATATAATAGGCTGGGCAAACACAGAAGTCAGTTCAGAGTGGGATGCCGGAGTTCTGCATATTACACAAATTACCCATGCCGAGGCAAGAATTTCTTGAACAAGTATCTCGGATGTTGTAGCCTACTGACGGTCCTTTTTCTCTGTTTGCAGCACAATAGTTTCTTATAGGCGTAGGGGCCAATCATCATCTGCCTTGCAAAGACACATGACAAGTGAGTATGTTCTAGTGTGTGTATACACATATATAGAGTATACACACAGAAGATTATTTTAAAAAAATAAAGAGAAGCCTTCCGTTCAAACACTGGGCTGAATATTCCAGTTTTCTCTTTCAAAAAGCAATCAATTTCTCTACTTAAATATGTAACATACCTGGAGATTGACACGTGGGAATTAAAGATAAAAAACAATGTACAAAGATAATTGTGTTCTGCAAGCTAATGGTAGAGTTTGTTTTTTTTTTAATTTTACACAACCTATTTTATACATTTAAAAAGTGTTAGTTTAAAATCTAAGAAAATTTCTTATCTCAATCACTTACTAGTTAGATGGAAAAATCATAATACAAAGAACGCTGATGACTTGCCTTTATGACAATTTTTTTGAGGAAAAAATAATAATTTTTAAAAATCAAAGAAATTGTGCCCTTGCCAGACTATTCTTACTAAACTGCATCCTAATTCTTACAGTACAAAAAAAAAAAAAATCTAAGAGGGAATATACACCCATAAATATAGGGAAGTATTTCTATGGGTCATACTAAGGACATAATGAATATACTCTCACTCCTCCAATAAAAATAAAATACTTTAAACAATTTCTGTCGTAAAGAAAAAGCACTCTGAAGTAACATGTACTACATCTATCTGATGACGATTTTCCTAGATTTTAAAGCCATAAATTCTGAACTGTGTTCAAAAGCAAGCAGACTGCATATATTTTAAATTAATTATGAAAGGTTATACATGTGAGGCCTCATTACCTTATGGCTTCCAGTGACCCTTTTATCAGTGCCAATTAAAAAAGGTAAAAATTAACACTCACCAAAAAAAAGAAAAATCTTATTTCCCTGAAAGAAACGAAAACGAAATGGAATAAAAACTAAAAGCGTGACAGGAACGGTCTGTTGGAAGTAGGCAAACACACACAGAGCCAGTCCATCCAGGGTTTCTATTACTTTTTTTTCAGGATTAATACACTGTTCACAATACTAAGTGATGTTTTCTCCAGCTTCTGTTCGTTACTTTATGGAAAGATCCAGCTGTTTGAGGACCCCGAAAACGTTCACCTGCATTTGTTCCTGTCAGTCCTCGTTGTTAAAAGCTATTAAAAGATTTAATAGTTCTTAATAGAAAGATCTTGTTGAAGGGAAAAGAAACCCGTAAGATTCTAACACACCACTCCATTTAACACAATTCACTTTCCTACTGAGAATTCAAGCCTATTCTCACACTTGTAAGGAAAAATAATGAGATCAACAACTCCCGATGCTTCCTGAAGTATTCTAACCACAATTCAAGCGCAAAGGCACGTTTTCCCCCGTATATCGGGATTCGTTGCAGAGATGAAACAAACGCAACCTCTGACAAAACGGCTCCTTTCTCCCTTCTTTGTACAACACGCAGCGATTTCTCACCTGCAGCAGCTACGCGCAAACGAGCTTTTTCTTTTTTTTTAAGAAGCATGCATAGGTTAGGTATCAAGCTATTAGAAATGAAATTAGTATTTGGATTTTTTTTTTTTTTTTTAACAAAAAAAGCTGATCCCTTGCATAATATCCATAAGCTGCAACATTAGAAAACGTTTTGAGAGGCACGAGCGCAACTTGAAATCCCAAATCGTCGTCTGAACACTGTTATTAGGAGATAGTCCCCTACCGCCTCCAATTAGCACAGAATTGAAAATCTTTTATAAAAAAATTTAAAAAGTTGTAAACCGATGCACAGAAAAAACACGCCACGGAACAAAACTGAGAGGGGGGCGGAGGGGAGGGGAAGGGAGATGCCCCTGGCTTTTCAGCGCGGCGGTGGCCGGCGGGGATGCGGCGGCGGGTGTGCGTGGGGGCGTGCGGGTGTGCGTGGGGGTGTGCGTGCGGCTGTCCCCCGCCCCGCCCCGCCCAGCCCAGCCCCGGCCCGGCCCGGCGGCGCGACCGCCGGGTGTTATTTGCGGCGGGGGTTTCTGTGACTGCGCCGCTCAGCACTTCTATTTACATCAGCGGCGCGAGGTGCCCAATGGCGAGCAGGGAGCCAATCAGATGAGATTAGATGTCAACTCGGAGGCAGCTGTCTGGAGACGGTTGCAGCCAGTTTACCTCCACAATTCAAATTCCGAACCTGGCGGAGAAGACCCGGCCGCTCCTCGGCACCGGCCCTCCAGCGAGGCACGGCCTTACACACCCCCGCCTCCCCGCGCCGCCGCCCCGGGAAGGCGCTGCGCCGCGGCCCGCCGCCCCGTGATCATCGCGCCGATCCATCGATCGATCGATCGGCGGAGTTACCGGGCAGGGGCGGGGGGCGCGCGGGGGGGGCCGGCCCGCCCGCTGCCCGCGCCCCTTTACTGACGCCGAGGACTTTTAGGGTTTTTTTTTTTGTTTTCGTTTTTTTTCTCCCACCCCACCCCCCCACCCCGGTTCGGATTTCCGCGTGCGTTTGGGGAGAGAGAAACGTAGTTATGCGCGCGCGCGCGCACCCACGCGCGCTGCCGCCGCCGCTGGTGGGCAAGTCCCCTGACGGTCACACACCGGCCCGAGGCACCCCACGCGCCCCGGCCCGCTCCGCGCGGAGCGAAGCGCGGGCACAGGCGCGCACACACGCGCGTTCTCCCCACAGAGAAAGGAGCCCGGCCGCGCTCCGCGGGTCTCCCACTGCGGTAACTCCCACCCGTGACAAACTAATTCGCTACGAGCCCGCAACGGCGCAGCTCGTTCTGTTCGAAAAAAATAACAGGCTAAGGGGGGGGGGGGGGGGGGGGAGGAACGGGGTTAAAAATAAGCAAAGAAAAAAAAAAAAGCTTCTGTGGAAGATAATGGACGTTATCCCCCGGGAGCCCCCCGGTCCGGCGCTCCGGTTACAAAACCCACCCCCGTCCCAAGCCGCTCGCCCTCCGGGCCCTGCGCCTCTCCGTCGCTGTTTCAAAGTGGAAGGGGGAGAAAAAAAAAATATAAATAGGGTTGAAGAGCAACAACCTAATTTCGGCAGCGTAAGCCGCGCTCCGCTGCCTCCGGCCCCGCCGGGGCCGCGCATTGTGCGCTGCTCACCCCCGCTACGGGGGCAGCGAGGAGCAGAGCTGGCCCGGGGGGGGGGGGGGGAGGGGGGAAGAAAAGAGGAAAAAAAGAGGGGGCTGGGAGGGAGGGAGGAAAAAGTGAATTATAAAGAAAGTAAGACCCCAACCGACACGAGGGGCCGGGAGGCGGGAGCCGCCGCTAGCCGAGCGCGGGGGGTTACCTGGGTCCGGCTGATGGCCTGCCCGGTGTTGCCAGGGCTCATCGCCGGGTGGTTCCTTTGTTGCGCCGCTGCCCAGGCCGGGTTCGCCGCTCCGTACTGGGCGCCCATGTCCTTGCCCATGCCCATGCCCGCCGCTGCCTGCTGGCTTCCCGGGGCGGCCGCCGCTGCCTGGGGCTGGGGCTGCGGCGGCGGCGGCGGGGCGCTGGGGCTGCTGTAGTCGGGGTAGCTGCTGCCGTAGCTCCGCATCATGGGGCTGGGGGACGTGAGCAGCTGGTTCAAGGTAGGGGTGGCCCCGGACGGGTGCTGGTTCTGCCCGGAGAACCGCGCGAAGCCACCGGCCGCTGCCGCCGCCGCGCCGGCAGCAGCCTTGCCGAGGCCGGCCCCGCCGCCGGGGCCCATCATCATGCCGCCGCCCGGCTGCCGCGGGGAGCTCAGCACCCCGTAGCCCGCCGCGGAGCCCCCGTAGCCGCCGCCGCCGCCTGCCCCGGCGGCCGCCGCCGCCGCCGCCACGGCTCCCGCGCCGCCGCCGCCCGCGCCGCCGCCGCCGCCGCCGGGGCCGCGGCCGTAGCCCGGGTAGTGGTTGTACTGGCTGTTGGGGTAACCTTCGTGGGAGTTTTGCAGGGGGTCCATGCTGTTGGGGGCCGCCGTGGGGTGCATTATCCCCATCCCGGGGCTTTGTTGTCCGCCATGTTGATCAAAGCAAGGCCCGGCGCGGCTCGCCGTAGCGCTGCTGGCAGGGGCAGGGGCAGCGTTGCCATAATAGCTATTGAACTCCGAGACACCCACCGCGGAGGGGCCGCCGCCGCCTCCCCCGCTCCCGCCGCCGCCGAGGCCGCCGCCGCCGCCGCTCCCAGCGCTCGGGGGCGGCTGCTGGGGCTGCTGCTGTCCGCCCAGGGGTCCCAAGCCGGGGTGATCGTAGCGGCCGCCGATGGGCTCGCCCATCTTGCCGGGCATCTCCTCCTCGTCGGCGCCTTTATTCAGCATTTGCTGCGGCTGCTGGGGGGGCTCGGCCTGAGCGCCCAAAACACTGTCTTTTCCTCCATGTTGCTGCTGCTCCATGTCTGCACTGGGCTGAGCAGCGCCGCCACCGCCACCGCCGTTGTTGTTGCTGCCGCTGCCGCCGCCGCCGCCGCCGAGGCTGCTGTTGTTATTCTGCACGGGATGGTGCTGAGGCGGCGGCTGCTGCGGCGGCGGCGGCGGGAATTGATTTAGCTGCTGCTGTAGTGCATGGTGGTGGTGGTGCGGGTGGTGGGCATGGTGGTGGTGGGCATGGTGATGCGGGTGGTGGGCATGGTGGTGGTGGGGCGGCGCGGCGGGGTGATCGCCTCCGACGCTCTTCAGCTTGTGGTTGGGGAGCAGCCCCGTCTCCATGGCCGAGCCCGGGTTGGAGGAGGAGGAGGAGGAGGAGGAGGAGGAGGAAGAAGACGAAGAAGATGAAGATAACGCCGAGGAGCTTCCACCTTCCTTCAGAGCCGGCTCCGAGGAGGAGCCGCCGCCGCCGCCGCTGGCGTTGTTGTTGTTACCGGCGGCAGCGGCGGGAGCCGCGTTATTGGCCATGTTCAGCGGCTCGCTGTGGTGGTGGAGGAGATGGTGATCTACATTATTCACGCTGCCGCTGCTGCTGCTGCCGCCGGCCGGGCTCCCCTCGCCGACCCCCAGCGCGGGGCCCGGCCCGGGAGCCCCCGCGGCGGCGGCGGCGGCGGCCCCCCCCGGGCCCCGCTCTGGGCCCAGGCCGCCCGGCAGGCTCGGGGCTTTGCCCTTGCTGTTGTTCGCACCCGCCGGAGCCGCTGCGACTTGTGCGGCCATGATCATCGCAACATTGCGAGTCCGGAGAAATTAGTGCTGATAATAGTTAACTACCACAAAAAAAAAAAAAAAAAAATTGGAAAAAAAAAAATCAGTCCTCACCCTCAAAAAAGGGGGGCGAGCAGGGGTGGGGGAGGGAGAGGAGCGGGGCAGAAAGAGAAGCGGCCGGGGAAGGGACTTGACTGAGCCAAGAGTATCCCCTGCGGACCGCTCCGCACGCACCAAATTAGAAATTTCCCTCCCCGAGTCCGTGATTGAGATTAGAAATGGTAAGAACGCCTTACGGTCCGCGCCTGTTCCTGCTGTGTGATTTCATGTTGAAAGTTTTTTGTTCAGGTTTAAATGAAACTTTTTTTTTTTTTTCTCCTCCTTTCCTCCCTAACCCGGATATGGGTAAACACAGGGCTGGCGGAGCCGCGCTGGCCCAGCATGGCATGAGGGAGCGAGCGAGCCAGCGCCGGCAGCCATCGCCCCCTCCGCCCCGATCGCTCCCGCGCACTCGCAAAACGCGGACTGGACTCCGCACGGCCCCGGCTCCCGATCCCGATCCCCGCCGCCCGCAGCACCGCGGCGGGAAGGCGGGGAGCGAGGGGGGGCAGGGAGGCTGTGCGGCCCCACTCGGGGTGCCCCCGCTCGTAGTCGGGTCCCACTCGTGTGCGCGCCGAGGGTGGCGGCCGGCGCCGGGCACCCTCCGCGCTGCACGGGGGAGCCAGCCGAACTCCGGCGGCGGGTCGGGGGGGTTGCTTCGAGGCCGAGGGTCGAAGCGGGCCCCGCCGGCCGCCCCGGGCCGCCTGACGCGGCGGGGGGGGGCCGGGGGCCGCCGCTGCGGCGGGGGGGCGGAGGGGCGAGGGGGCGGCCCCCTGCCCGCATCCGCGGTGGCGGGTCAGTGGGTCAGGCTTTCGGGGAGGGTGCGCTGCCCCCCGACCCCGCGCGTCGTCCTCAGGAGGCTTCGCGTTGGCTTCCCAGGGCAGGGGAGCGTTTGCTATGTCACGGGAAAATAAGTTTTTTTTCCCCTTTTTTTTTCGCTGCCACCACCACCACCCCACCACCACCACCACACACACACATCCCCCACCCCCCGAAGATTTATATTGCATGTGCAGACGGTTATAAAAGTTAACCTAAAATTCTGCAGCGGCCGCATCGTTGCAGTTGACCACATTGTCCAGCTGTCTCCAAATTCTAATGGTCATTTGCACTCATGATGCTTTTATATATAGGGCCGTTTTCAATATGTTCTCGGTACTTATTCGCAGATCAACAGGAGTTGATCAAGGAGAGCGAGACATTTTCGGTCTCATAATTGTTTCCCCAAACAATATAATTTCCAGTACGCACGAGACACTCATGAAAACGTAGTAACGAAAATACATAATCCAAATAACTCTTGCTCCAAATGGAAAGCTGCTGCTGCTGCTGCTGCTGACCTACATTTTTGAACCACCTTTCAGAACGGTTGAAGGTTTTTTTGTAACTATCTTAAGACAAATGATACCCTAGTACAAGAAAAGGTAATAGTCACGCACTACATTCAACTAATGAAAGCATTTGGGAGATCAAACACTTGGCTATGAATATAGCAACCTGGGATATTAGCGAAGGTTTTCAATACAGTAAGGGTCTAAACTGCGCTGTTTTAAATGAATATGTTTACGCGCTCTGTTAAAGGTAAGCACGTTTTCAAATTTCAAAATGGATGAATAGGAGATTCAGTAATAATGGTAGGGGAAAACGCAGCATATCAAGAAAGATGCTGTTATGAGTAGGTAGGCTTTTTTGAATCCACTGTGAAAACACTAGAGCGCTGAAGGTTCATGCTGTAATGTTGAATTACATGCAAAGATTATTGATAAATGTATGAACAGTGTGATTCCAGTGTCTATGAATTTTAGTTCTGTCTGAAAAGTCAGAAATATTCTGATTTTTATTATGGAGCTAGTTTTGAAAAGTCTCAGTGCTCGTCAAGTACATCTTGCTAATACTTCTGTTACGGTTTTATTTCTCTTTTTTTCAGGGTACTTTTTGCAAGTGCAAAAACGTTATATGGCTAGTAGGAAAACATAGAGCGGGAAAAAAAACGGTGAGTAATTCTAGTGGGGGGAATCAGGTGCATACCCAAGGGTCATTACAGTCTGTAACAACAACAAATTGCAATTTTATGCAAACTGCTAGAAAAGGGTATATCATCTTTGTAGGAGAGAGAATAACAGAACTGTAAGATGAATTCATGCCAAATCATTCATCAGCTTTTGCCAAGAGAATACTACATCTTTGTTAGTGAGCCTTTTTGACATTTTCTCCTGGATTTTCTCCTTTTCTATATTCAAATGCGCGCTAATTATACACATTAAACCACATAAGTTGATTTTTTGAAGTCTTTCATATGCAAATATAAATATAGATGTCTACTTGTGTGTATTTATTTACATGTGTACTCTAAAATAAAATATAAAATCAATTACACATTTATACTTCAAGACATTTATATTCAAGCAAAAATACATATATTGAAAATCTGATAAGATGTACTGATAGCGCCTCGGCTGCAGATTGCAATACTTCCTGACGTGCTCCGCAACTCTTTCTGATCAGGAAAATAACCCGCAAAGTTTAACGTAGATTTACTTTGAAATGTTTTCCCTGGGAAAGAAAAAAAGGATGAGGCTTTGAACTGAAGAGTTTATACTACTAGCTCCTTTTCCTCCCATTTGTTTCAGCAACTAGGCTACAAGATTGGAACTAAGAGGCTATAAAATAGAGGCCCTCAGCACAATGAAATCAGTCTGCTATAAAAGGCAACACATGCCAGTTTTTCCTCCCCAATGGCAGATGCCACACCCTAAAGCAGACAGAAGGCACTGCAGTCTGTGCAAGAAGCACAACACAAAGCAACAACGATGGTTCAATTTTTTAGATCGCAAATAATGTTGAAATTCCTTTTGCCATCTTTGCTCAGATGATGAGTGGTAGTGTTTGTTAAATTCAAATGCTCCTTTCCAAAAGCGCTCGTTGTATGCATGAATTATGAATTTATTATAATATAATGTAAAAAAGGTCTAATTGCCATGCATATTATCTGCTGCAAAATGATTGCATTGATATTTGATATTGCAAGTGCGCAGTTTCAACTTTAGTTCCATTTTCATTGTTTCGTCAATTTAATTTTTTTCTATAAACCAGTGTTGTCCAAACGTGGTTTCTTTCTCTTGACTTTCTTTCTGATAAATTACAAACTCTGGTGCTCTGGGATCCCTTTCCAGGATAAACACCACCATCTTCTAAACTTAGGGTTGGTAATTTGTTCCATTGGCTATGACATCCGTGCAGACCCCCTAGGCCGCCTGTCTGTAGCTGGACCCCATGGAAGTGAGGCACCTTTCCCAGCAGTACAGCAGCCATCCTTCCGTTTGGTCAGAGCAGTAGCTTTTAAATCCTACAAAAAGTAACACTAAAGAGAGAGATACGGGAAACAAACCAATATTGTAATAGCTCTGAGGTGTTATTTTAGAGGTATGTGGAGAAACAATGTTATTTTTAATTATTTTGGTGAAGTAAAAATCCAGTCAGGGGTTCAAGAGCCTGTTGCATCTGACCTGGATACCCACAAGAGCCTGAAAAATCCCTGTGTTCAAAAACCCCCTCTTTGTTGGGTTCTTGTTGTGCTTTGTATTTAAATCCGCCGCACAGTTTGAGGAAACAGTTGTCAAATTCACCGTAATTCTCCATTTCCTTCTTTTAGATTGGCATTAGATTTAACAAGGAAAAAACAGATAAATATGTGGGCTTTTATTAAATTATCACTTCTTTTACTAGTTAAACATCCAATCGAAATCATTCTGAAGTCAGTGCAAATCTTTTAATTGATTTCAATAAGGCATGAATCAGATCACAGAAAAGTAAGCAGCCAGCTCAGAGCTTTAGCTTTATGCTTTAGCTTGGGATTTGGAGCCATACTAATGGGATTTTGCTTTTAAGAGAACCCTTATGTGGTCAACATGTAATATAGTAGTGTTTTCTTTATTATGTAATATTTACGTTTCAGTCACAAATGTAATATGTAAACTATTGCAGTTGATAGCCAGCAGATAAGCCAGAATCTGTTAGGTGTAAAGCCTTTAGGTAGGTGTAATAATTTTATTTTAGCTGGTCATAATGAACTTCGAAAAACCACAGTTTATGCCAACAGATTGTGGCCGAAGACATGTAGAGAGTGACACATTCTACCATTTAATTAAAATCTACTTTTTATCAGCCACTAGTTGCAGGCAATGTAATCAATTTCTTCTGGCAATGTGTAAACAAAAGGAATTCAAAACTTTACCGTCTCCATCTCAAGAATGTCATACACGATTTTATTATGGAAATGAAGCATTAGCAGCTTGTTTCCTTGCTGGATTTAGACCACTTGAATAGAATGTTTAAATACCTCAATTTTACAAATGCGAATCATCCATTGAAGTCAATAAGATCACTCACTTCCTTAAAGTTAAGCCCTGATTAAGTGCTTCTGTGGACTGAGGCCTCTAGGACAAACAGCTCTTGAGCCTGCACTTTGGTGAGATAGCAGCCCAACAAATTTTCTAAATCAGAACAAAATCTTCCACTTGGCAGTAATAGTAGGGGTTGTTGATTTTTGGGTTTACCCACTGGTGAAATCTGAGCCTTTAAACCGAATTACACTAATATTTCTTGATCCTATGTCATTGTTTGGGAACATCATTGCGTTTTGGAGAGATCTAGGAAAAGGCCAGCCTTCCTTTGAATTAATAATTTATGGTCCTGTTCATTTATAAATTAAAAAACTTTAACAGCATTCAGTACAACAGTAATCATAGAGTTCTCTGCCAATGATTCTTTCCCATTCTCCTGCCTTTTACAAATCTTTTCTTTGCTGATGTGCAAGAGACACATGGGAAACCAAAAGAAGCATTTGCTGTTAGCTACACATTCGTCGGACGTCCTTTCTATCGTCAGTTGTAGCATGCAAGGTTGACTGATACATTGAAAAAACAGTCAAACTGACAATACACAGCTTTCACACTCATAAAATAAACAAGATCGCTACCTTAGCTGTAAACACGCTGGACCTTCCAAGAAAAAAAAAAAACAGCTCTTTTTCTTTCCTAAACTTTTTCCGCAGTATAGTTACACATTTTATAGATCACAATGCAAATATTATCTATAGTCTGCAGTATTTATCAATTGCTGTTTCTAGGAACAGATTACTGTGGCCTCCATGTCTTCACCAAGAAAAATAATTTGCCTGTAGGATCTTTTTATATACAGCCAGAAATGCATGGACTTTAATTGGAGGTGGCACAATCTTTTTCCTTTGAAACTGAATTTATTTGCTATGACTATAGTGTATATGCAATTCTGAATATTTGCAAGGGTGACAAAATTATGATTTTGCCTGATGCACTCTATTTCTGACCCATTTCTGTAGTATTTGACCATTCACAATCTCCAATACATCAGCTCTGAGTCTTTTAGCCAGAGCCCCACCTTTCTCCTTTGCTCTAACAGTTTGTAATTCCCTCCTTCCCCCACCTTATATTCATTCCCCACCCTTTTACACGTACGTGCATGTTCGCTCTCTGGGTAACCCCAAATTCCTGCAGCCCGACCTGCAGCTGCCTTAGCCTCCCAAAGTATCGTCATACTGTACCACTCATGAGTATCGCTCATACTATTGTTTTCCTTCCAAATGAATCCTACCCTCCAAGTTCCAGCAGAATTGTCCCCAGTGCCAATTTCCTTCAGCCCCTCTGCGTAGGGGGGACAAAGTGAACGCTCTTGGTGAAGAGGAGAGGGAGGAACTGCAAAGGCTGGAAGAGGATGAGGGGGGAGAGAGGTGGGAAAGGCCAGCTGAAAGCCTTCTTCATCCCAACTTGGTACATGCTGTACTCTGCCAAGGGGGCAGCTTCCTAGTTTGAGAGCTGTTGCTTTGATACATTTATCCTTTAAGCACTCCTGTAAACTGAGAAGTCCAGTTACTCCCACTTCACCATCAAGGAAATGAGGCACAAGGGAGGAATGCCATGACTGCATGAACATTTCTTTCAGCTGCAGCGCCAGCTCCAGCAGCCCCAGCTCCAGCAGCTCCAGGTGACTGCCGTAACCACCTTGCATGGACCTTGGGGGTGCTGATGCAACAGTCTGCGCAGCTGCATGGTCTACCAGTAACCCAAGGGGGGAGAAAGAAAACTTATTTTTATCCAGATCCTTGCACTGACTCACCCAACGGCCCAGCCAGTAGTGCTGGCATAACAGGAAGGGGGAAGAGAAGGGGCAGAGCGCACGAGGCCGTTACCCACATCTTACTCTTTGACCGAAGAGGAGGTTTGGAGGCAGGGAAGGATGAATTAGATCTGTTTAGCCAGCACTACTGCCAGAAGAAATGTATGTCCTAAGATTATAAACAGGTGCTCTCTTCCAAAGCCCAGCTGAGCTAGTGAAAGAAGTTACCGTCTCCATTTTTTGTCAGCATCACCCCTGCCAGATATTAATGCTCCTCACATCTGCCGGTACAGTTGCTTGTATGTGTGTTACCCAACCCTCTTCAGATTAAATCAGCCAGGTTACCAGACTTACTATTTAAACCATCTGCATTAGCTCAGACTCATTTGCCTAAGTAAGATTAGGATAAAGTGAGCCAACAGATGTGAGGAGACAGTGGACTCCAGCAGAGGGACAACAAATAGCTGGTAGGTGGCAGTAACCCCTTCAATAACCACCACTTCTTATTTACTGAGGGAGTACATCCATTTGGGCCCTAAATGTTGGTCATGGTGATGTAGAGACAGTTACACGTCAGTGAAGAGAGTTTATCCACTTTTCGGATGTCTGGCCTACAGTAGTAAAAGCTCCAGGGTGTGTGGTTTACCATCTTTTATTTATTTTACTATTACTGCATTATGGGGATGCACACTTGTGAAGCATATGCTGAACTGTACGTACACCTCCAGAGTCCCAGGACTGTATTACAACTTCTGGTCCATCCTCTTTGCTCATACAGTGGCTCAGCGGAGCCTCTAAGCTGCAAAAGAGAGCTAGCGATTCTTGCCTAAGTGCTGAGGTGGGAATCCTCCTTGCACAGGAGGCAGCTGAAATGCCTGCAATGTCTAGATTCACAGGGAGAGGTTAACTTGGATGAAGATGCTCCACACACCAGCTGGAGAAGCGGCAGCCACGGCTTTGTTCCCAGGGAGCCAGTGCAGGAGAAGGCTGAGCTCCTGCGGGGTGCGGTAGCTGTCAGTTACACACACGGTCCCCACGGACGTGTTGAGCTTGCTCCTGTCCTCAGCAAACAGGACGTCACCACCAACTGCCGTTCGGGTGCTTCACTTTCACATCCTCTCTGCCACGACACGTCTGATTGTCAAAGCCACAATCAAATCCTCGTTACAAGAGCAAAGTATTTCTCAAGAAAAGCATCCCCCATGGCTCGCTCCCTGCTTCAGCTAAGCCAAGAGCTAAAATAACCTAAGAGGAGGGGGTTTTTATATCCTGGATGTAAACTGCTTCAAGATATACAGCTCTAAAAAATCTCAGTATGTTACTAGTCTAGGGCCTGATCCTGGAAATGCTTACTAATTCATGTAGTCCTTGCTCCTGTTAAACCATGAGGCTTAGTGACAGACTTGAGCAGCTATCATGTGGTGAGGGTTGGTCTGTCTAAAACATCTGTTTCTTCTTGCTTAAATTTAAAAAGAAATGTTATTAAAATTAGAACGACCATTTTATTAATCAAAAATATAATCTAGTTATTTAACAAAGACTTAACAATGTGAGTCATCTGCATTAACAAATCCAGATGATATAGTTAGAGGCAGCAAAGACACAGGGCCTGACAATAGGCTTGCTTTGTACGCTAATTAATTTTTTGCTATTTGTTTTTCATTCCAAACAGACCATCCCTGATATTTTATCTCTCTTGGTGGATTTTAGAAAAATTGTAAGTGAACAGAAAAATACCAGGGTCTCTCTCTTTTTGAAAAAGTAATATACAAATACCATTAAGATTTTAATAAAAAAATGTGTGCATATCTTTTTGCTATGTTACAGCTCTTTTCTTCTCATCCAGAGGATAGGACAAATGTGGTTTTCATTTAACCACACTTAAATTTAAATTGCCACACCATTCTGTGCTGGGTGTGAACTCACTATGCATATGTCCAAGAATAAAGGAGCCTAATTTGGGAACTGCTATCCATGGTGATTCTCACCAGCTAGAAATCAGGGAGTGCACTCGTTCAGGGAAAGGCCACGTAATGTAAAATCATCAAAATCATCTTGTCCTTTTTGCCCTTCACTGAAGGGCTGGTCCCACTGAATGGGAATTTTCAAAGTACCTTGTGACAGAAGAACTAAAGTTTAGCAGGAGCAAAGTGAGGCCAGTACTATACACTTTGCCGATTTAATTTTAATACATATCATTTTTATACAGGGATCTTATTTGCACAGCTCAGTGGAGCCGTGCATTTGAAGAGCACTGCTGATTAATTAGGTTGGTTCAGTATGAATGAATTAGGTGATCTCTATTTTATGTCTGTTTTGAAGTTCACTATTGTGAACTTCACCCCATTCAGTGCTTCATCCTGTTTAAAAGACTTATTACCAACTTTACTTGGGCAGGAAAGGGAATCATTAAAAGCACTATGCAAGCCTCTTGAGTATGGTGGGTTCTGTTACAGATGTATAAATCCAGCTCATTACTCAGCTAAGGGGAACTGACTTTCTAGGCAGTTTCTAGGCAGGTTTTGAAAACAGAGGGATCAGGAGTTGGCAGGTGTGAAAATTGCAGTTTTTATGGACCAGACCTGAACCCAAGATCTCTTTTCCTGGGGTGATGTCGGTACCAACTTTAAAAGTAATCTGCCTTTTTTTGTAAGTATATTGTGGATTTTGCTCCTATTTTCTCAAAAGACTGCAGAAACAACTGATCTCATTTATTCGGAATATTTATCCCAACCCTTCAGTAAAAACAAATTCATGTTTCACTTAGAAATGCAACAAAGGTGGAACATGCTAGGCTTCCCTTTTTGCTTCTTTACTTCCAGTTCAGGAGTTCCTTTATTCAGTCTGATGTTAAATCTACTTGTATTAGAGAATCCTTTTTATCTGAGCAAATCTTATTCCTTAGCAATGAATCTCAGAACATTGTGGGGTGATTGTATAAAGCCATTGCTTTTTCTTTATTGCCCACTAAAGAAACATTTATGATTAAATGGGAAAGGGAACTATCTCATTCTCTTGAGCTGGAGATATTGGACTCAATAATGTCCTTCATATGTGTATGCTCTATTTCAGCTAACCTGTTAGAATTGCAATACAAAATTGTAAATCAATGGCATCAAACACCTACCTGTGAAGATGAGTAAGATTGCAAACCATTTCTCAGATAGATTTGGAGAAACAGCTCCCAGCCAAGAACTCTTTTACATGTTCTACAGGGTCTGTCCTAAATTACCCCGATAAAGTCACTTGTTATACATTATATTGAGAAAATTGCCGGCTGTCTGATGTCAAGTGCTCAGGAACACTATACATAGGGACATTTGGACTTTGGGGTATATGACAGACAACTGGATGTTAATAAAAATCGAGTTACAGGCTATTCATCTGGTTATTTGCAGAGCTAAAAATTCAGACTCTTCTTTAATAATGAAAGTGGATCCTTAGGAATTTGTTCAAATCTGTTCTGTTTAGCTGTAACTGCAGAAAATGCACGCTTCTCTATACAAGGTGTTTCTTTATGGATTACTTCAGTCAAGGTAGGAATAGTTAAAGCCAGCTACTCATAAACACTTTATGGGATAAAAGAATGAAGGGAAGGAGGAATTTTGTTTGTTTTTCTTGTCTTTCTGTAATCACAATGGTATCTCTCTTAAGCTTGTCATCTTCTGCTTGGCCGATTCTCTTGTAAGGGCTTTAATAATATGAATTTAATATGAAGCATACCTTTGTACCTACAAATATACATCAGTTAAAATCCTTACTCTCTGTATTTTGGAATAAACTTATTAAGATTTATATATGTGAAATATTCTCCGACATAACAAATACAGAGTTGTCATTTCCCAGGCACATTTTTTACCTTTGCAGAGTGTGTAGGTCAGTGTAGTATAAGCACTTGGCCACCAGAAGATATGAAATAAAAACATACACCACCCAGCTGATGGTATTTTAACCCCGCTCACGGAGCTGACAGTACCCACTGAGCATGATTCCATCACAGGGGTGTTCTCCTGCTGCCTGCAGAGGACAGCAGAAGGTCGAGGGGGGACATGTCTTAGTGCATCAACCTGGTCGTTTATGCTGCTCTGGAAAGGTGATGGCAAGTCTGCTGCTGGAAAAGGGATTACAGTGTTACCTGGCAGAATGCAGCTAGAAGGAGTCAAAGAATGATCAAGGAAAGGATCAGAGAGAGGAGGAACTCCAAGGAGACGCACCCGCATAGAAAAGGGCATCACAGGCATCAAAACATCTTATTATGGCTCTGGATTCCATAATGTGAGGCAAAAGTTATAAGCAAGTAAGGAAAATGGCGACTTCTTCACTTGGTATCTTTGACTTAAAAATGGTTTCTAGAAGACGCTTGCTCAGCTATGAATCATGAGGGTTAATTACATAAAATTGCTTGACCTGTGTTATACCTCAGGTTGTGTGACCTAAAGGTATCTTCTGACCTTAAATTTTATGAATCCGCATTAAGTAGCTGTAAGGAAGGAATGGCAGAACAGGATGTTGTTTCGCTGATTTGAATTACATCATGCATTTGCATCTTAATTTGCATTTACTGTTTTAAGAGTAACTGTATGGAGTGCAGTTGTGGGATGGAGTTGTCACTGTGAGCTGAAAGAGGTGAACCTGTGTTCTGAGAGGCCAAGGTCACGTTTACAGGACTGACATCCACTAGCATAGCTGTAAAGAGATGCCAGCCCTGACAGGCATAGCTGTGTCAACAGAAGCCTCTGGTAGAGACACAGTAGTGCCAGTAAAACTGTACTTTTACCAATAATATTTTATGCCAGTGGTGGGCGATGGTTTTATTCTATTAGCAGAAAATACTGTTTTGCTAGTACAGATGTATTCACACTAAACTGCTTACGATTTTAGTATTCACAGCAAAGCACTCCTCTCGATGATTCCTAAACCAATCAATTTTGTTGGGGCTGCCAGAGAAAGGGCACGCAACTGGCCCTGGCAACTGTCAGCTTTGCGGTACCATACATGATAGCATTTAATAAGGGGAGAGTGCAGAGAGAGTTTCTGGAGAAGTCCAGGCTAAATCTGTTGGCCAAATAGTTTTGTCAGGGAGGAGTGTGAAAAGATCAGGCTGAACGAAGTCAGAATAAACAATGAGTAACAAAAAAGTTCTTTTTCTAAAATAGTTTCTGTCATTTGAAGCAAAGGTTTAACAATACTGGCAAAAATGACACTGGAATAAATTGCACTGACCCTATGATTTTAGTAATTACAGCTATACTGGAAAATTCTTTGTGGTGTAAACTAGCTCTCAGAAAAGACCCTAGGGGAAAGGGTGAAGGGTGATAACAGTTAGCACTCCATCCAGGAATGAGGAGGGAACACCATTAGTTTGGTCTTAAGCGTAGACCAGATGCGCCAGCCCTGATCAGACTGTGTGACCCACTCTCAAGACTTGCCTGTGCAAAGTGTGGGTGTTAATCTTTATTCAAGCAGTGCTCATGGCCTCCATTTCTAGGGAGTTTCTGGGACGTGGGCGTGCACGGCTTTAGCATCAGCCTGGCAGATGCACTCTCTACTGAGCTGGTGCTTAAAGTGCAGTTCTTGCTTTTCACAGTTCATGTCTAAGCGCTGCATATTTTGGAAGGGCATGACCACTAATCAACCTTTACTCCACCTTAATAAAGTTTTGCAATATTCCATGTCCTTTTTATTTCCCCCCCCGATAAACTTCTTGAAGCCTTCTGCATCCAGTGTAGCTTTTCCCCTTCCCTGCTTCCGCAGCTTTAGCAATGATTCTCCAGGCCAAAATGGCAACTGGCTGCATGCTAGTGCTCTCACTACGCCTGCACCACTCACACCTCAGCCCTTCTCCTCACCAAGGAACAGGACTCAAAGGCTGAACCTCCAGGCATTCAGAAATAATTTTGAGGCGATTGTGGAGATGATTTGGGAATACGTTTTCAAGCGAGGGAGTGTGGTGGGGAGCCACAATGGCTGAAACAGGGAATTAAAATATCCCTTATATTCATGGACTGCAAATTTGCTCTACAAAAAGTGATTTTAACACAAAGATTTTGGGAGTGTGAACAACATAGATCCCATACTGTCGTAATACACTTAATATGTGAAGAAGTATTAATATGGAATCCTAAGTTTAGTGGGTAAATAGCATGTATTTTTAAATTAATTCAATCCAGCGTGGCACAAATACTCTGAATCTGGTGCTGCTTACACTGAGCTCAGAACATTTTATTAAAAAAAAAATAAAAATTAACAGACAGAACCGCCGTGCCAGCTAAGGCAGCTGACGAGGCATGCGGCGGCGGCGGCGCGCTGTTGCTCCGCCGAGCGCCATCTTGTGGCCGCCCGCTTGCGGGGGCTGGTGGCGCCCCGCGCCCCGCGCCGTACGGGCCGCGCTGCCTGCCGGGAGCGGCCGCCATGTCGCGCACCGCAGGCTGTGGGAAGGGCGAGGAAGGGCCTCCCCACCGGCACCTCCCCCGTGTCCCCGTCCGTCGTTCGTTCCCTCCTCCTACACACATGCCTGTCCTGCCGTAATCAGGCTAGATGAGAGCTAAAGCACTTCATGGGTGTTAGATGTGTACCTTCTTTTCATATTTAGAGTGCGTTATACCAGATGGTCTGCCACTGCCAGGCAGGCTGGTGCCGCTGGAGCTGCGGGTATGCCACCTGCTGATATGGTAACACTGGCTTCCAGGGTTGTTTTTTTGGGGCAACATTTTCCCCCATACCTGTGCACGCACCTCTTGTTCTACTCAGAAGTAAGTGTTTTTCTAAAAGATGTGCCATTTAAGTTCCACATCATGGGACTTGGCAAAGCTATTGTCTGTAAAGAAATGCTTGTAGGAGTAGGAGTTATTATAAATCACACAGTTGCTCTGAAGGAGTATAAATGGAGAAAACAGCATAAGACTTAAAATTTTTATTTGGCGTACAAAGAGCACAAGTGAAATTTTCAAAGGCTTGCAGATATCAATGGAAAATCATTAGAGGGATTAAACAAGAGTATTGCTTTTACAATACCTTGAATGCAAGGCCCTTAATAATCTATAATAAGAGTTCTCAGAATATTGTGTGGCCCTGCAAAAATCCAACCATTTTCTCCCTAGGTGTGGAAGGGCTGTGGTGTATCTTTGCTCCATTTCCCATTTGGTGGGCACTGTTTCTTGATGCAGGTCTCAGGAACAGGCAAGGAAGAATTCATGATACCACTGCTCCACATGGTAGTGTTTTCCCATGTTGCCAGTGTTGTATGAAGTCAGTTTTACAGTTATGATGACAGTCTTGACAGGTGATGCTTTCATAGCAACCCAGTCTTCTGAGAAATTAAATACCTTAATTTTTTTTTTCTTTTTAAATAAGTTCCCATGTGTGTAGTGACAAGGTTAGAAGTGCTACTGAGGTTACCTCTCAATGGCTGGAATGCCAGAAGACCCAGACAGGCACTGTTTGCTTTTCAGTCACATAATTAGCATAATATTGGACTGAGGAAGGGGTCTGACTTCTGATTTTGTAATTCTTTGGGTCTGCAATACTACCTGACACTGGACTGTATCCTAGTGTAGTAGCTTTGTGTGTGGACAGGAGTGTCATGCATGTGAGAACAGGCTGTGCTCACAGCAGTGTGAGGCTCCTGGCCACCTGATGATAGTATCTTCCCTCACAGGACACAGGCAGCCCCTCCAGTGTCCAGACTTCTGAAGCCAGGAGCCACTGCCTACCATGGACACTTCTTTCAGATCACCAGTGCTCACACTTCTGTCCTTGCTTTTGCTGTTCATAAACCACCCATACGCTGTAAGCTGCTGACCCCTGAAGTAACAGGCTTGCTGAGGTGTTTTTTTCTCTTCTACATTGGACCTCTCAGGTACAGTCTAATTGAGAAGACAAAGCGGGCTTACTGGTTTTGCATGGTCCTCCATATGTACATCTACATGTATGGATGAAGCAAGACTTCTGAGTATCTCACCCTCCAATAGAAAAGAAATATTTCATTTAATGTCTTAGAAAGACATTTGCTATGTCAACAGAATAGCTCTGTATGACTGACTAGAGAACAGGGCTTTCTCTCTTGGGTTTTATAAAATGTAGGCAAAATAGGGGCCAGAGAGAAAATCAATGATTGGAGACACTATACGCTGATTTACAGATAGATTAGGGATATAAATATTACAACCAATATGGATATTTATGCACTGTATGTACTGTCTGTAGTGCCTTCATCTTATCCATAAGCCTAAACCACATCAGAGATTCCTGAGCATTCAAAAATAGGAAATGTTACATAACTGATGAAGAATGGAAAGATTTTTAGGAATATAACTATCTTCTTGGGCATGTATCAAACCCATGATTGTAGAGAACAGAAGAACAGGTTCACGGAGTTCAAGCTTTTTCTTCTTTGTAAAAACAAGAGCCACCTGAAATATGGTGTAAGTTTTGTAATTCAAATGGCTCAAGTGCCCTTCTCTAGAAGTTGCAGGAAAGAACATGTTATCCATACTGCTACCACTTACACGTATTTAAAAATAGACGACACAAAGACTCTGTGTATTCCTGGTGTGTCTTGCATAGTGAATACAGCTTTGATGGTTTATGCCAAGTCCAAAACAAAAGAGTTCCTGTACCTTCTGCCCTAACAAAAAGTTTTGTCTGAACTGAGTGTACTTGAAAAGGAGAGGGGCAAAAGCACAACTGAAACCGAGCCATGTTGTTCCCCCTGCTCTAATTCATCTGAAAAAAAAATCAATTCCCAGGTGAAATTTTGAGACAATCAAAAAGGGATCCTTCAGTGAGACTGGATTTTTTTACACATACAGTATGTGAGAAGGAATATTTTCCCCCACATTTTCTTTGCATAGTGTCTTTCTATGTGGCTATCATGTAGATAACAGCAGGGAATTCCACTTAAGTAGATCCTTAATGGATTTAACTAATGGTTTCTTTGTGATGCTCTCAGACAGTTCTCCTGTAATGTGGATCCTCTAAATATTTAAATCCACCATTGAAGCATTTAATAGGAAGAAAGTATCCTACCACTAGAATAAAGAAAAGGCTTTCAGCTGGAAACAATACCAAAACAAAATCTGATTTGTACAAATGCATCAGGAATCTAAGCCCAGTTACTCTCTGAGGCAGCTGATACAACAAGGATCTGGGGTGCCAGGTAAACAACAAGCAGTCATTTGTATATTGGGACAATCCCTGTCCTTTTCTGCTTCTCTATATCCTCCATATTTTCGAGGACTGTTTGTAGTGATTAATGGCTTGAGCGAACAATAAAGCTGGTAAATTAATATTGCTACTTAATGTTGGTACAGGGTAACTGCCTAGCCCTGGGGCTCGTGGAATCTTGAAAATAATGGATGGGTTAACCTGGGACGCTTCTCCTTGTTTTTGAGTTTTTCTTCTGACATGGTCTCAAAGTAATCTTTCTTACTGTGGTATCCATTATCCTCTTATTTTATTCTTTTTACAAGTGGAGCCTGATGTTTCTCCAGTTCCATAACATATTTGAGCTGGAAGGAAAAACGTTTTAGAAATCTACTTTATGTATTGTCAAGACCCAATTTTTTCTCTCCTGTCTCTCGCTTGGGAGGAACAGTTGCTTCAGAAACTAACACTGCGCTTTAAGCTGTCTGCTTAGCCCTGGATTTCACCATGCTTCCCTTGCACAAAGAACAAAATCTACTGTTTTCAATCTAGATTGTTTCTAAAAATGAGACATAATAGAAAAATAAAGGCTCCCTCTAGCATGCATTCAACGGAACATATACACAGAGCTGCAATTGCCCCACAGCTGCTTTTGTAGTATATAAGATACGTCCCCTACCTTTTGAATACATAGGACTCCTCAAAAAGAATAAATATTACTCTCAGCGAAATACATCTGTTTATTCTTCTCTGCACAGTTTGGGCAAGGAAGTTTATTTCTGCAGATGATACTAATAAATGCATAGAAATTTTCTGCAATCACTTCACAATCCATACTGTCTAAATCTACCTGTAATTTGTTCCATATCTAGCCCCTAAACGTAGACACTTTAAAAATTTTACTCTCTGATATTTCTGTGATACAACTAATTTCTGCATTTCAGTCACTTGGTATTGCTACATATACAAGCATTTAAAACCATTCTGAATTCCTTTGTGCACAACCGTGGTACGACATAAGCAGCAAAGTTTCTCACTTACTATGGAAACTGGCCATCCAGAAAGAGTATGCTGGACCAACTTACTGAAAATGGCACCCTTGTTTGGCTGTAATGGGAAGGTTCTCTAATAAAATGAGCGTGCACTTAGATTTTCCTTCTTGTTGCATCTCAGTGCTGTGAGAGATAATGCAAAACCATCAGCATGTTCCTCTCATGCTTGTACTTTCTGTTGCATGGATACACTCATAAAGCTCAAAGTGAAGTCTTTCTTGCTATCCTGACTGCCAGAAATGGAATGCCTCTTTTAAACCAGGTGCCTGACTCTTTGTTACTCTCTATCTCCTGCAGTTAGGTAAACCAGAGAGAGTCATAGTTGTTAACATCTATGTAAAACAGTGCAGATGCTGAACTGATAGCATTTTATATCCCCTTGCAGAACTGAATCTTAACCCCAAGTGAAAAATGAGCTGAAATTTATTTCAAGTGAAGGAAAGGAGTAATAAGTGAGTATATAGGAACTGGTGTTACTTAGAACCACTCAAACTTTTTTATCCAGGTGCCTGTGTATGTTACTTGCATAGTGGCTAAAAAACAGAGAATGCAAGTATTAAGTTCCGAGAAAGGCCACTTAGCCACCTAACTCCCGTTTGTCCCTTTGAAAACCTCCCTTTACCTATTTTTTTAATTGTATTTACTTTTGAAGATGTTGTCTATTTTATCCATAAGAGCAAAGAAAGCATATAGTATTAGTTTGAATTGGTATAGAAGAAAATGCCTCCAAAAATAGTGTGATTTTTTCTTTTACAGAGGCCCATCTGTGAATTGCTGCTTTGTGCTGACCTACAATTTATGCAGCTTTTGCCTAAATCTATCAGACGAAGCTCTTTAAATGGCTTAAAAATTCATTCAGTCAAATTAGTCACTTAGTCAAATCATCCTTTCAACTGGTGCTTTCAGCAAATGGTTAAAACAGCATTTGAGGAAGGACCAGGTGTATGATCTAATGGCTGAAAGCAACTCACGCTCAATGACATAATCCTAAGAATAAATGTATTGTAAGTGTATGGCCAAACACAAGAGAATATCTGTCATCAAGTAGCTGGAAGTGCCACATGGTTTTTGTATCACTGCACTTCAGCTGGAGCCACTGAGACTTGTGCAGCACTTTCAGCTCCTTCTGAGAAAAATACTTCTACTGCTTCAGCACGTCCTGGATCCAGGGCAGATACTTTTAAGAAACCCTTAACTAGCAGAAGTAAGAGCTTGCTGGATATCTTTTTTTCTAGATGGAAGAATATCAAAATTCACAGAATTTTAAATATGCCGCTTCTAGTGGCATATATTCAATGGGTTGTGAGATGGTGCCTCTTGCCATGTTGCAGCAGTATAGCTAAACAGAAAGAGGAGGACACCAGGAGTCCTGTGTGCAGGCATCAAAGTCTGGGTCTATCAGTGGCATACATGATACCAGGTGGATCACTTGGCCTCTTTGTGCCCCATTTCTGCTAATGTATCAGGATAATATACAATATGGGCATTTGGAAGAAAAAAAACTTGGAAGAAAGGAACTATACTATTACTATTAGTGTTACTGTTGCTGTTACTCAGAATCAATAATATATCCATCATTTAAAGATTATTCCAAATTTCTCCAAGAATTCCTCTTGGACTAGCCATCCTTCTTCACCCCTATTTCTGTCATCACTGTGAATGTGTACAGCTCTGTCATTACTGTTTTTACAAGTAACTTTTAACTGGACTCCTTGTCCTTGTCTTCCTCCTTGTTCTTGCTAATCAGAGCTTGTGTTAGAGTTCCTTGCTTGTTGATATTTTGCTTTTCCTGGAGAACGGTGTGTCTCCATTTACACCTTAAAAACTAGTACTTAAACAGAGTGTTAAATCACTTCTGGAAACTAGGCCTAAAATAGACGGTTATACACTCTGAAAAGCCACATCAACCTTTTGACCCTGCTCTTGCCTCTTTTCAGAGGCATGTTAGGAACAGCTGTGTATACAAATTGAATGTACTCTCTATCTTCAAACCCTTTACTAGGACCCAACCTAGGATCTGAGCACTCATCGCAACTCTACGACATTTCAAATCCATCCTCTCCTGCCAACCCTGCAACTAACTTCTCAGCTTCCCTCCCGCAGTTTCCTGCCTCTCCCGCATCCATTACCATGACAATTTGCAGGTGCTCCCCACCCCTCCTGCACATCACTCCCCCCAAGCACTCTGCATTACTCCCTTCACTGGTGAGCCCTCTGAACTGTAAATTCCCCTGTTCAGCTGAATTGCTGTTCACCAGGCTAATTTTTCCCAAATAGTTAAAAAAAATCAAGGCAATTACACTGCTGTATTAAAAGTGGGGAATGAAACATTGGAGAATGATGAACCAGAGCTCAAGTCACCATGGATTTTGCCTTTTCTGAGGAGGAGGGGGATTTATGGGCTTCATTTCTCACAAGTAATGTGAGAAAGGCAATGACAGGTTTTTTTAATAAACATCCTTAATTTTTCATTATGGGAAAAAAAGGAAGGAAATGAACTTTAATAAATTGAAAATGAGAATGCAGAATGGAATCTGTTCTGTGGCCACAGTAGCGACAGTGAATATGGCTCATTCAGCAATCACCTCTTCTGGCAGCAGATGACAATTGGGGTTTTTCTTGCTTTTGGATAACTGGTGCTTATGGAGTGAGGGAGGACTGGGAGGTCTCATCTTGCACCAGCCAGACCCAGATTCTCAATCTAGTTCTAGAGTAAAAGTAAGAGGAAAAAGAAGGAGGAAGGAATTTTTCTGCAGTCTTTCTTCCAGGAAGGGAAGAAGAGTGCAAACAGGCGAATTCTTGCAGCAGCAGGCAGAGATGGGTCTTCCCTCTTCTGCCCTGATACAGCAGTTGGATCTGTGCCTGGGGTGTTACCCGGAAACCCTTCTTGTATCCTCCTGGTCTGGGGGGTGGCAGACAGTCTCACAGCGTGTTTTGTCATTCAGGAGTGAAGGCACTGTTTGAGCAAAGCTCTCAATGGCTTAGACAGGGAGGCAGGGGTAAGAGAAGAGATCTTTCACACCCTCTTTATTTCTCCTGATGTGGAGTTCATATCCTGGTGCATTTCCATGTATATGCCCCTTGATGCCAGTAGAATTAGTGCCAGGGGAGGAGCAGCAGCGTATCCCGCAGCCATAGTCATGGGGCAAGGAAGAGAACTCCCAGGGGCCTCCTGAATACTCCTGGAAGAGTAGATCTGAAAAGGAATACTAAATGTGAAATAGAGGGGTGGGATGTTTCAGCTCATTAGTGATTGTTAAAAATAATCATTACTCTGCGAGTGTAAACAGTACTGAGTATGCTGTGCTTAAAATGAGATAGAGCAAGATGCCTCTTCTTCACAAGCCGGTTATTACACATAGTCATCTACAGTCATTGCTTTTTAGACTGTGGCTTTCAAAGTGTGTGAAAAACCACTTTATACTCCTCTGTGTGTCTAAGTTGATTTCACACAGTCCAGCCCCGTCGCCATGTGCAATCATTTAGTGATCATTTTGCGTGCTTTTCTAATGTAAGACTCTTTGAGCAATGGCAGATATTTAATTGATTGCTCTTTTTGTAAAGTATCAGCATTCAGCCAGTAATCAATTTATTACCAAATGTTGCTTGGAATGAGTAGCTTTCTCCCTGACAGTAATCTCATCGGTTGTGAAAAGATAGGATCCGGTGACAATGAGACCTTCTCAATAACACTACAGTAAATCACACTCAATAGGAATAACGAATCCTTAGTAAAAATAATTCCATTTTCTGTTAACAAAGTCCTTGGCAAGTGGCAGCCAGTGCAACAATGGCAATAACTGCAGACCCTGCTGGAGAAGTGAAAGATTGTTGCCCAAAACAGAATAAGTTGGTAGGAAGCCCCGTTTAACTGAGCTTTCTACCTGTACTCATTTTTTCACTGCTAGCTCTGACAACCTTTTCTGGGATGTCTCTGTCCCATTTTAAAACTTTTCTCTCTTCATTGCTCTGAAACTGTCAGGTAAAACTTAATCCGTGGTATCTGTTAAGGCAGCTATATCCAATTTACCTCCATGATACCTGTTAAGGTGGCTGTGTCCAGCTTAGCTCCATGATATCTCATATACTTTAACAATTAGGCACAGGGGTATGTATTTTTTTTCCCTACATCTATACCTTGCAGTTAGCATTGCATTTGTTTATTTATAGTATTGTACTGCCCTTGTATCCATTGGGCAAAAAGTGGTCTCATGGCAGGAAGAGCTGTGACTCTTCCAGAGTTTTCAAAAGGGAGATAGTTCCATATTCAGCTGTCTGCTTCCTTTACTGACCCCTCTCATTCTTGTTGCAGACAGTTGTTTCAGAGAGGTGCCTTGAGAAGTCACAAACATGGCCATACTGTGTCCAAGACACAATGTCATTGTGCCCAAGACTGGATGCTTCTCAATTAAGTTTGGTCAAGTCAGGCACTGCAGTACTTTGTTCAATTGGCTTCAGCCTTCATATGTTGATTTGAAATAAATTAATTTGTCCCAAGTGCTAGTGGACTCTAAGATAACCTCCATCATGCTGGTACGTTGACCTCTGCCTGAGTGTGCAGATGACCTGAAATAATAATTCAAAGTATTGAGAACTTCCGTATTTTTATCAGTTATGGTAATCATGGCTAGTTGAGCATTAATTCTGACATTTTAAGTCTCTAATTCATTAAGTGTTACTTCTGGTAAAACCACTGAAGAACAAGGATTGAATTACAAAGATCTGCACTGCCTATTGTGAGTGTCCTTTATTGTGTCACGGACAGGCATGAATGGCTATTCAGGATACCAGGGAAGCCTGAGATTGGACCATACTATATTTTCCTCCACGAGCTCCCAGCTAACAAGTAACCTCAAGAAAGAAAAATGTCTGTGGTATATCAGTTCTTTAAATCAACTGTCAGACTCAGGACAGGTACTTTCTCAAAACGCAGCCACCTCTATGAAATAAAATGTGCAAAATTACGTTAAAATAAAGAAAATGTTCTTTGCATTTCTGCAGACTTAAAATGGCTAAAGAAATTTTCTCGAGGTTTAAAAGAAGTTGCCTTTGGCCACGAAGTGTGAATGAAGAGTTTTAACCCCCAAGGTGACATATTCAAGCAAGATCTTATCAAACAAGGAGCAGTCATGAAAATTTTTCCCTCATCGTATCTGTTACCAATGGATGCTAGGTTTTGCTTTCATCTTCTGTATGATACCTCCCACAAATTCCTGATTGCTAATTAATACAAGTTATTGTTATTATTAAAGAAGGGCAGGGCTGCCTTCATCTGTCAAAGGGTCTGCCATTATATCTGCTCTGTGCCTTGCTACTACAGTGGAATTGAATATGCCTCAGCTTCATGCAGATGCACTGTGTCAGAAAACATCTGCTAGCTGATGATTTTATGCATATTACAGAGACTTTATGTACTGTTAAATGGACCACTTTTTCATTCCAAACCATAATTTTCCATGTGGCATCATTTGATCTGTCCTCACTCTAACATTTGGTTTGATCAAGTCACTTCTTCCTACCCAATGTGTGTGTTGTAACTTCCTCTATGGCTCTGAATATGTGTATGTCCTGTCTGCGAATGGAAATTACTACAGTGCTCCTGTCATGATAATATGGTGGTAGGGCAAAACATGTCGTTTTAATCAATATACATTATTTCCATTAGCTTCTTTCATCACTGAGCTTTAGTCTGCACAACTTAGGTCTGAGAATGCCAACTGCAACCCAGCTACATAGTAGAATATGATGATCAAATGCACTTTTCTAGAAGTACTCGGGTACCAGATCTAGAGCTTAAAGGCAGCTGGTGAGGAAAAAGCACGTCCTCCACACAGAGCTTCCCTGCACCTGTACACCGAACTTCAGACTAGAAGAGGCAGAAGGGCAGCTCATTCGGGTCACTGCCCTTTGGGGACGCATCCATCTGAGCCCTGCTGTTACCTCCTGGGAGTTGAGCCGCAGGCCCATGGCAGCAGAGAGTGCAGGAGGCAGAAGGTGGAAAGGGCTCAAAAGGGGGCAATTCCCTCTGGGGCCCACTTTGCTATAAACTGTTTTGCTTTAGTTTTCTTGTACCATTTAACTTCATATCACCTACCCTCTGCTGAGAATGATGCATGCTGCAATGCTGTCATTCCCCCGTGGTTAAACTTGAAATTACTGTGGCGAAAGCTACCTTGTAGAGGCATGCTGTTCATGACTGCTTTGCATGGGCTGTGGAATGATGACTCTTTGCCTGTCCATTCCTAGTTGTTCTTGAAACAACAAATCTCTTCTGTACCTGTTGAATCACAACTTGGGATTAGCACAGCTCTAATTACAACAGAGAAGACAGTACTTCTTTTGGTAACCTTTGGTCGTGGTGACATCTTTAGAGGCTACAAAGAGAAAGATGTAAAGTTTGAGTAAGACCTACTGATCATTTCTTATATATGTAAGCAGCTGGAGGAGGGGCACATACTGTGGTGGAAACATTTTTGCCAAATAAAACATCACACAGTCCTTCTTGGCATGCAGAGAATTCCATTGCTACATTAAAAAAAAACAGCATAGATTTTGCATATTTAATGTTTCTGACAAGTTTGAATATATATGATTTATTAATAATAATAACAATGCACATTTAGATAGCTCTTTTAATCTTCAAAGCACTTTATAAATACTAGTTTGTTAACTAATTCTTGCAACACCCTTGTGAGCTCGAGAATTATTATCCAAATATGAGAGGTATATAATGGTGCACAGTGCACCAATTTCCAGTAACTTTTTAACAATGCACTCACAATGTGGTCTGATATCTGGAATATCATACACTGACATAAATGCATCTAAGATTAGTAATTTCTTACAGGAAAGCAGACTAGATATATCACTTATGTACGTATAATTGTCTTCCAATCAATTTTCTCAGAAAATTACCATTATAATTTAGTTGTGCTTGAGGTAACAGTCAGGGAACGCAGCAGTGGAGCAGGGGGGGGTTACTGGGGTACAGGGCACTAAGCTCATTTGTATGTGTGTACGTATGTGTGAGTGAAAAAGGCTGGTTCCTACCCCAGATATTTTGCAGTCCAAGTGTATGATAAGAGACAACAGATGGATACAACAAAGAGACAGAGCCATCATGAGGTTACAGTGAGAGGATTACAATTACTATAAGAAGTGGTGGTCATAGCACACCAGCTGTTTAACCATTCTCAGATAATTTTTTAGTCATCACAACAGTGAGAGTAAGAGAATGATTTGAAGGAGGATGACAAAGTGAGTAGGCAGACTTTTTTATGGTCTTCTTCGCCTGTGGATGTAGAGGCGTGGGGAAAATGCCTTCATGAGAAAATGGGATGAAGAGTATTTCACCTTTGATAAAAATGAGGTGAGAGCTAAGGATTCTAATTTACCGTATAAAATCATGATGGATGAGACAGGGATAAGCCCTGAAGAGAGAAACTGCAGTGAATTTGGGTCTGAAGTGAAATGCAAGGTATAGGCATGCAGTGACATTGAAGTGAGGTGACGGGAGTGAAGTGCCAAGACAGAAGATGACATGTGTCTTTTGATGGAGCTGTTTGGTAGAAGCTGTTGCAGTTCTAAGGCTGTAAGAGCATCTGTTTTTCAAAGCCTTCGATGAAAGCCCTGTGTTCCTTGGCTATTCTACAGGAGGTTGTGAGGACAGTCTTCTAACACTAACTTTCTGTGGCGTCCATGACATGGACCCCGGTTCTGTGCTTTGCAGCTGTTTTAGTGCTATGCATGAGCGGCTTGCACTCTTGCTTGGTGCTTAGCTAAAAACACGGACTGTGTTTGCATATGTGCCTTAAGACCCAGTTGAAACACAGAGAGGGAGTGCAGATTTACATACCACATTTGTCTCTGATCAATGTGGTCCCCATTCTTTGCTGCTTATGGTAAAGCCCTCTCCACATACCACTCCCGAGGCTACAGATACTTTGCCATATTGCCATTCCAGCCCTTTTAGACTGCCTGGGCATGGTAGTTGCACATACCCACACTGCATACCAAGGTGTAAGATAAACATATACAAGCCCATTTTAAATGGGAAGCAGCCTCGTTGTGGTAGCACTGAGGTCTGTGCAGATTAATCTATCCTTCGAAAAAGGCAATAACTGTAATTTGTGTGTTATTTCCAGTGTAAGCATTTGGGTTTTGATCAAGCAATTCATGTACTTGATGGGAGTTTTTCCGTTGCCTGCACTGGGCTTTGGATCGGAACCATAATCTGGACGTCTCACATGCATATACATCCTTAATTAAAATTTTCTAAACTGCTGTAACGTAATGAGGATCCCAAACCTCCCATGAAGCGTTTCCAGTTAAGCCCGTGAAAAAACAATGCACTCAATATCTTACCGTCACTGTTAACTTGAAGTACAGCAATTCTCTGCACTGAGTATTAAGAAGACAGGTGAATTATTGGTACATTGAGAGCACTAAGTAAATGTCTGGACTTTTGCATGCTTGCAATTTATAAACAAAGCCGCTTTACTGTAATTTTGCCACACTACACACATACATACATGCTCAGAAAGTTATGATCAGCTTTAAAAATAGGCTTAGAATGAAAATAATAAATCAACCTTAACTATAGCAAGTGCTTCTGCTGTAATTATATTCGTTTGCTTTGCCAGGCATATTTTAAAAAATATGTTAGATTTCTACACCTTTTTACCAAGAAGAGATGCATCCTGTGACAGCTGTCCATCATTAGCCATAGAATCTTTTTACACTGACCTGTACGAAAAAGCTGAAGGAGACCTCAATCAAACCTCCTCTGTTGTGCAGTAAAAGCAGTCATGCAAGATTTTAACTCATTTTATTTTTTTCAGCAGGAAATACCAGTCTGGTCTCATAGAAAGTGCTCTGACTTGGATTTATATGACCTGCTTTCTATTCCTGGCTCTGTCTCTGAGTGACCTTATGAAAGTCATTTTTATCTACTATTGTTTTTAAATGGGCAGAAAGATGTTTCCTAGCAGAATGAGCCAAACAGAGACACTTTTTTTCCATTATCCCACCTCAAAAACCTATCCGTGAAGAAGTTACCCACTTGTACACATACAAATGCCAGTCAAGTGTTTGCCTCAAATGAGCTGCTCTGCGTCTCTCCCTCCTGCTTGATCTCTCTTTTGTTCTTTGTAGCATGAGGGAGTCACAGTGAGTGCCTAAATAATGGTCTTTAAATATACGTAACTTCAAAAGCCTAATTACATGTACACATTTCTGCTCCGGTAGGCTGAGGTGATTTCTGAAAGCAAATACAGCATGGACCAAAGCAGCTTCCCAAAATATTTATGGGCTTACTGTACTGCGACACCCAATACATGGCAAGTGTTTTTTGGAAAACTGCCTCCCCCTTCAGCGGTATAACTGTCAGACAACAGTTCATACACAGCAACACAAAGTCATAACTTGGGAGATAATCTTTTATATGCTCCTAACAATATGCTCTGACATCCTACATTTTAAAGGGTTTAAAAACACACAATACCCCAAACCATCAAATAAGCAGTAAAAGTAACATGCAGAGCCAGACACAATACCAGAATTGAAAAGATTTTTTATTATTCTCTTCTGTATTACCATAAATGACATGCTATATTTAATTTTACAGTGCCCCTGGACAAATCATCAAATACTTTAATAACTACACAAACATTAATATTTAAATACAAGAGATCCCCTCAGTTACTGAATAATCATAGCTCTGGATTGATAGGGTACTAAATGGAAAAATCTTGTTTAGACAGTTGTAAGAGGGGGGAGGCTGTTTAATGAAACAAGTTTGATGGTCTTGTCATCATAAAACTGATAGATATTTGGCACAATTTATATCTTTGCTGAAAAGAAGTTTGAGAAATGGAACAATTGTGGTGAAGATTAATTTTCCCTCCTTCTGCTGTGAGAGCATAGTCCTTTAGGTCATTAGCAGGAATGTGTGACATAGATTGCACTTTACCCATGCAAGCCCCCTGCTGACTCTTGGAAAACACACGTGTGGAATAGCTGCGACTTCTGTACTTGCGGGATGGGCTGCCCAACTATCATCACAGCTCATTTTATAAGAGTGATGCATATAGGTCGTAGAAGAGGTGGCATACGGAGGAGTTCTGGCTGTCAGTGTCTGTTAGACCTGCCCACCCGTTCTACCCACTGTCGTCGGTGGGATTTTTTGTTTTTAAATCCAGATTTTGTATTGTCACTTTAGCCACTTTCCCAATTAAATGTCCCGCGTAATAATGGAAGTTCAACTACTAAACCACGATAAGACTAGTGAATTAATTGCAAGCTTCAAGGGAACAGAGAGAGGGGAACCAGCGCAGAGACATAAGGCCTCTGAATGACAGGACTTGGCCTGTGGGCTGGTAGACCCTGGAGGCAATACCATTAGCGTACTCCTCCAGATGTGGACAGCTGACAAACTTTGTGATGAAGACTGAATCCAGGCCAGTTATGATGAACTAATTAAATATCTTGCTCCATTTAATAAAGGAAGCATGCAATAATCCAGCGCTGTCTCTAAATCACCTACCCAGTGCCCTGTCAAGCTACTACAGTGGTAGGAAAGGTGGGCAGAAAAAAAAAAAGACAATAGGGCAAAACTAAAGGCCTAAGACTGGTGGAAGTTTCTGTGCTAGGAAAAAATGGGTTTTGTCACCACAGCCTAATGAGAAACAAAATGCTATGGAAAGTCCAAAGCTACAGATCTGGAATCAGAGCAAAGAAGGTTAAAATAGCATAAGAAGTTAGCATGAACAGTGCTGCATGGAGCTGAGCAAATCTTTAAATAAGTAATTAATTCCTTCTGTCTCGGCTTTATATACTTAATCATAATTTATCATTCAGTTCTGGTAACTTCATTTCTTTTTTCCCTTTTCCTTGTTATAAGATAGCAATAAAACAAGAAGAAGTTGGAACTGAGTTCTTGATATTAAGAAAAGGGCTGATTACTGGCTGAGGCTGCCTCCTCCTCTGCTGCTGCAGTAGTAATGCATGCTCCCTTGAGAGGACAGATTTAGCCACTGAGCGCAACCTCTTTTCCAGGAGAAGAAAATGTAAAGAGACAGCAGTTTCTAGCAATAAAATAAAAAACAAAACAACATAAAACATTTCTCTCCCACTCATTTCTCTCTCCCTTGTTTCAGCTTTTCTTGAAATGGACAACCCATGCCCATCGATGAAATTTTGAGCTGTTCATGATTATCTGTAGTGCTTGAGAGAAATGCTGATTTTGCACTTACATGTGAACAAGCGAAAATATATTTTTGCCTTTTTACTTCTCTCCAAAAATCTACCTGAAACATGCCTAGAAACTAGAAATACATTCTTGTAGATGAATCTCATCTGAAGACATTGAGACACTGGTGAGGAATGAAATTCTACAGAACTGTATTATTTCATGATAAAATTGTGAATGCAGTGTACTGGAATGAGTAACTGAACTCCCCAAATTGCAGTTTGATTTCTCCCTTCCCCTGTATGCGCACAGGTGTTTGTATTTTTGTACAGACAGAGAGCAACAGAAAGCTACTGTAAAAGGATGTTTTAGCGAAGTCTTTCAGTTTACTTTTAACACAATTTTTGAGATGGACATACATTTTTCTCATTGCCAAGCATCTTCTTTCCAAGAAATCTTCAAAGTCCCACAATTTGAAGGTTAGAGCGGCTTTTCCATATCACTTAACTGTGCTAATTGCTCCCTATTCCTTCACAGAAACAGGGATAAGCAACTATTTTGTGAACCAGTATTTGGATCAGTTGAAGTAATTTCTGGGACTAGACATAGTCCCAGGATATACTAGAAGCATGAATGAATCCTGTGTGGACTAGAAATCATAAATGGAAAGGCTGGACAAGTCTCTGTTCACCAATAACGCAGCTCACAGAGACACTACCTTTTTTGAGCCTTCTGTGAAATAAAAGGTACAGGTTGTTGTCTAGGTGCATAACATTAGTGGTGCCCAAAGCAAAGGCATTACAAATATTTTACAAAGCTGTTATCACCAAATATGTACTCAGGAGGATACAGAAAGGCAGAAATTCGCCTTAGAGTTATGGAAGATGGTCACTGCGCTCCATTTACCACTCTTGCCTGTTTGCTGCCATACCTCACAGAAAGCAGAGATCATTTTTCTACAGCAGGTTTCCATTACTTTTTTCCTAGAGCAGGCTGGATTTTACTTAGGATATCACTTTACACTGAAGAAGTTATCTTTAATTTTGCAAATAAAATTAATTGCCAGAAACCATCTTAAACGAACTGCATGTATGGTCAAAGAGTTTGGAAAAAAAGTCACTGTGGAGAAGAAAACTAGTTGGTGTATGCAGTGGTTGAAACCTTGTCTCTATAATGACGCTGGACCTAAATATCTGGCTTCATGGATTTAGCATCTTAGGTGGGATTCAGGGATACAACATGTATACTGGTTGTGCTTAGCCAGGATACCTTCCCAACTCAGTTTGTAAACTACGGTTCTTTCCTGTGAAAGTCTGTGATATTGCAGAAGAAAGTAACCAAAGTTATTTTTGCTTCACAGTAGGAACAAACTTCGTGAAGATAACTGGTTGCTGAAGTATCAAGAAGTTAGTGCATACGTTTGTTTTGCTGTAAGAGTAGGGCCTGACACCCTGCAGGCTAAACTAATGTCTTTAGATGTGCCTGTGGATGCCTGTATCAGGGTGAAGAGCTCCAGCAGTTGCTGCTCTTGCGAGAGTCTCTCTTTAAACTGCTACAGTCCTTCTGATCTTGTGCTCCGGTTTGTTTCCCTGTCTGGCATTGTCTTCTAACAACACTTAAGTATTTTACTGAGATGTGGTTTATCTTAATTTGCTTTCCTTCAAGCTTTTTTCAGCACTACTCTCTAATAAGCTAGATCTATATGTTTGTACAGTAAATATCCCAAGAACTGGCCAACATAGATTATTCATAATGTCTTAGAGTACAAGTCAGTGTTCACCATGCTGGGCCCTACTGAATCAGTTAAGCTCAACCAAAAACATCAAAGACAAAAAACCCCGTGGCACATGCTATAGATCAGGTACCCATGCTTGAACTACTGCTTGTTTTAGGCAACACAGTTACCATTTCCACCAGCACTGTCACTTGAGTAACAGTGACTTGTAGAGATTCACCTTCACAGAGGCAGGTAATAAAAAAAACCCTATTAAGTAACTTCAGCAAGGGCAAGAAGTGGCATCAAAGGGACCAAGAGAATAACCTTTTTCAAACAAGTGTTAGCTAATTAGAAACTCACATAAACCTTCTTTTAGGAATTAACTGCATGGACAGTAGATTGTGCTTGCAATGGTATTTATTTGGGACAACACTGAGTTTACCTATACGCAAAATTATGTTATTAAGCTGTTATACACCATTCTTGGGATTTTCTAAGCTGCCTACGGAGTTTTGATCCCTTAAAATCAGGGGTTTAACTTCGATTAAAACGAAAGAGAACTGGAGGTCTGAATGTTTTTAAAACGGTCGACCTAGAGGTTGTGATACTTGGTGCAAAAGTTAAAAAACCCACCCCAAAACTGGTGATAGTTGGGAAAAAACCCCAATACATGGGAATATGTAAGAGAGCTCCCCCTAATGGTGGTTGCCCTCTCTCCCATTTTTCCAAATGAAGCATGGGCTTGCCAATTTTCAAAATCCTGTGTCGGCTGGGAGTGTTTTCTACAATGTGCTAACTGATTTGCAGGGTAGATCAGTTCATATGGCCCAACTCTTGTAAATCCTTGCAGCATTTTCAACTGGCTACAAGATTCTCTCTTTCTCTCCTAAATTTTAGTGTAACACCACTGTAAAGCTGTTAAGGAGACGGCGCTACACTCCGCTGCAGAGCTAGCAATATTTCACTGGTGGGTGAAGAGATTCCTGTAAATATCTTGTAAAGTTACTTCAGACCCTTTGGGATGGAAAGCATTGTAAAACCCGAGAAATTACTATTACCATAAAAGACCGGGAAGAGGGAGGGAAAGATATGTTTGTCTTCTGGTAATGAAAGACCTGTTTGGTTTCCCTCATGCTGGAGAAACTGCTGAAGAACAGGGAGGTGTATGAAAATGCACCTTCCTCCTCCTGTAAGACTGCCAAGGTCAGCAAGACATCTAGTGACTTGCTGTGGAAGCGTTGATTACTCAGGTTAATAGATGCTTGGGAGCTGTTTTAAACCTTATTTTTTGACATAAGCCTTATTTTTCTAAAATGCTGGATAAGGAGAGCATCTATAACTTGCTCCTTTATGGGCCAATGTCATCTCTTGCTCTTTTTTAAAATTTTTTAATTTCCTCTTCCCCTTCTGTGAACATGTTTTTCCAAAGCCTTCATCACACTCAGGAAGGGGAAACACCTTTAGATTTAAATGAAATGGCTGTGTTACAAAATACTATGACAGTACATAAGGTGAAAAGTCTGAGAGGTATATAGTTGTAAGTGAAACTGGAAAGCACTTCCACTAGCCATGCCCTTAGGACAAGCTGTAGTAGGGTGAGGTTTCATGTTGTAGCTGAGCTGATCTACAGCTTGCTGCTGCCAAGAGGGAAAATCCTGCTCCTTTCCTCCCTCCTCCTGCTCCCTGTTCTGTCCTCTCTCAGTTGCCCCTGCTGCAGTCATCTGTCCAGTCACCAAGTCATCCAGCTCACAAAAGTGGCAGAGAACTAACCCAGATGAAAAAAATGTAGTGACCTGAACCAATTAAGTAGTCAGCTGACTGGAAGTGCTAATGCAGCAGACAGGATGCAGCTACATGCCAGAAATGGGTGTGAGGAAACGGGGCATAGGACTATGTCTTTTAGCATCAGAAAAACTACCAGAATTACATCAGTGGCTGTATATCAAAAGTGGTGGACCTCCTGCCAGGGCCAGGTGCACACTACAACCATCTCCTGACTCTGTATCAAGGTCAGAATCAGGCACTTCCTGTCACTTTGATGCCTGTATTTTCAAGGAAAGCATGCCCAAATGCATGGACTAGAAGAGAGAGAGATGTGGTGTGCTTCGGCTAGGTCTCTGGTCTGGATGCTTGTGGAAATGGGACTTTGAGGCACATATGAAGCAGTCGCTTCTCAGCAGAGACAGAGCCTAAATGTTTGAGCTTTCACCAGGGCTGCAGGCACTTACAAAGGGTGCCAGGCAGTGCGAGTAAGAGCTCTATTCCTAAGTGAATTAATTTTAAAAATAATTAACATTCACATGAAAATCTCTCCAAACTTTCATTTCTGCCAACAGAAAAAGTTAGCATGGTGAGGTATTACTGCGAGTGACTCTAAATTGATACCTATAGGTAATGAGATCATCATAGTTTCACATCTCCATGCTCCAGGTGCTGTAATTGTATCCAGTAGTTTGGATCCTTGTCAATTGCCTTCTTTTATTTCTTGCTGGAAGAGGCTTAAAAGCACTGGTAAACTCAGGACTGTAATCTGTATCAGTTGGGAGCTTATATTTTCAGTATGTAACACCACTGTGTGCTTGCAGTGGAGAATCCCAAATCTATACCTTCTTTGATAGATGCTGATGTTTTCAAAATCTTCAAGTAGAATGCAACCCTGGTTTGCCCTAAGCAGACTCTTGGTGTTGGTGGAGATGCACCTTTCATATTAATACAGAATGCCGATTCCTTTACTGTGTAACTGCATTTCAGCATCTCACATCAGGAAGGTGTGTGTAAGTAAATCCCAGAGCTGCACAGCCTAGAAGGTTCTTTCCAGGAGGAAAGAAAATGTATTCATTTAGGAACATAGAACTAGTCTCTGGATTTAAGTGCCAGTTGAACTGACATCAGTGCTGTCAGTTTCATCAGGTAGCTCTCATTCAAATATGACAAGAAGTCAGTCTCTGTCACCACCTTGGTCACAAGAAATGCCACCAAGCTCTAAGAGACCTCCATCCCCGTGCTCCAGGTAATACAACTTTATCCAATAGTTTTGATTCTTGATGATTTTCTTCTTGTGTGTCTTGCTGGAATGGGCTGAAAATTAATGTTTCAATGGTAGATGTGATTACCTCAATCCTGAAGCACATGGTGACTTTCATCTGTTTTAATAGCTGCTGTAAACATGCAGGCAAAGCAATGGTGTACTAAGAATATAGAAAATAATCAAATCATCTGGTTTTGATGAAGGTGTGTAAAACTCTAAAGCCCACTTAAAAAACATGAACCAAAAGTTTATTGAAAATATAAAGCACCTTGTCCTCAGCAAATTTATGATTTACATCAGATTTAAATGAACCATAATACACTTGGGTCAGCTTGAGAGAGCTGGCTTTGAACATCTGCAATAATATGCAAGGTGCAGAAAAAATGTGCATTTGCAGCAAATCTGCTCTGATGGAACAGCAGCAATAATGAGGCCTCAGATCTTTGAGCTCCTGGTGACATGAGAAGGATCCCAGGGGCTTAAAGATCAGCAGACAGATGGGCCATTTTCCAAGATAGGTAACATGATTGCCTCTGAAAATCTCACTGAGAATGCTGATATTTGTTGCAGGGGGTGAATCTTCCTCCAGCCAGATATCTCCTATGGCTGCAGAGAAACTGCGTTCATTGCTACGGTCATTTGTAGGGGGCTGAACTCTTAGAGCAAGCCTAGCCTGTAAATGTCCCTGGGACGGGACTTTGTCCTGCACACCTAATCAAATATAAAGGAGACTTCTCTGTGGGTGTAAGAGTACAAGAATGACCACGCTGACTCAGATCTCTGCTCTGACCTATCGCAGTCAGCTTAAAGGAAGGTGTCAAAGCTGAAGGAGTTCACTGTCATAGTTAAGACCGGATTAAAACCAGAAGCAAATCTCAATTTGCTTTGTAAAGCTGATTTTATCTCTAACTATGATAATTCTGGATAGTTCAGTCTCAATGCTAAACTTGATAAATTCTTGGCATCAGGGACTTACAGGAGTGAAAGGCTTCCACTAGATAATTACCAGTTACATGACACCATTTCCTCATTAGCTTTGAATTTCTCACCTCTGAACTTCACTGCATGTCAATTTGTTCTTGCGTCACGATATAGGGAGAACAGAAATTCCTGACCTACTTTTTCTATTCTGTTCATAATTTTGTATCATGTAATCCTCTTCCCTCTTATTTGTCTAATGACTTAATTAAGAACTCTTCCATCTACTCAGTTTCTCATCAGCTACTTTACTTAAAACCACAGCACTTATTTTTCTGGTGACTAAACTGTATGCTACAGACAGGAATAGGAGAAACTGAGGTGCCCACAGCTCTTTGTGGGGGCAGGGAACTGATTCTATGATGTAATTTTTTGTCTTGTGTGCTCTTCTAATAATGGTATGTTGAGCAAAAGTCCTTGCTGATCCCACGTCTACAAGATGTCCAGGTCCCGTTCTGAGCTGGTACCTCCCACGAAAGCACAAAGTCTGCAATAATATCCTGACATAGGACAGACCAGGAAGGGAAGAATTCTGTGCCTTCTTGCATGACTTCATACAGAAGCACCAGATGCAACCTAGCCCTGCCAAAATAATGAAGAGACATTGACCATTTAATACAAAATTAGATTGCTCAAAATGCCTTTTGGTTGTATGGTTTGGGGTTTTTTTTTTTTCTAAAACGAAGAAAAGAGCACATTTGGAAGAAAAGTTTTTACTATAAGCCAAAATGTCTTTCCTGTCTCCAAAACACTTATCTAATAGGAATGAAGTAATGACACTAAGCTTTTGTCTGTTCAAGATAAAAATCACAAATTGCGTGGCTAGAACACTGGTTTTCAGATGGTCCATTCAGTGGAGCTTGGCTACTCAGAGCCTTACTGCTTTCTCAGTTATGTGACACTGAAGCAGAAGCGCTGTGCACTGAAGATTCAAGGCAGTGTAAGAGAGAACAGAATTAGGCCCTCATGAAATCTTAATGCATTGTGAAGCTTTCCAGCTCACATACATACCCCAGTGAGACTGGGAAAAGCCTGGTTCAAAAAATGAGTAGCAAAGAGAGGATATGGTTCAGTTCTGCTGTGATCTAATGAAAGATGAACCCAGCTTCTTAGAAGTCTCGTAGGATTTTTCCCTCAGTTGTTATAGATAGGTATGTAGATGGTATACCTAAGGTGAACAAAAGAGGGAGGAAAAGTCTGGAATTAATTAAATGCCTTCTCTCAGAATAGCCCCACTAAACTCTTGCCTGATTAAAGCCCCTACAAACAAGAAAAAAAAAAGCCTGCCTACTAAACAACTAAAAATAAAGTTAAAAGGTGTTCTAAAGGTGGTACCTTATAGGTGAGAGAATTTCCATGAGCTTTTGGCTTAGTTGGCTGACAGCCTTTTCTGAATGGCAAATGCTTGAAGGCTCAGTTTTAGGACAGGTTGTTAGTTGCCCAAATTGACTGAGTGCTCCCAGAGGTTGTTTGAGTGTGTGGTTAAGGGCTTGCTGCTCAGACAGGCTATACAGAAACACTCAAAGGACCCTGCGTGCTCTGCCAGATCCTTCTGATTTATTTATATGAATAAGCCACCAGGCCCAGACTATGCTCTTCAGACACTACTCATTTGTAGGTCATTCTGCACATTACTCTTTCCTTACAAGCACCAAACAAATTAATATTAGCATAGATATGCAAGACTGCTGCTTTTGTTAAAAGCTGAGCACTGCGTGTTGAGAGGGCTTTGGGAAGTAACCCTATAACATCAGGGTCTAGACCTGAAGGCTTTTCAAAAAGGGGCAATCATGAGTCTGGCTGATATTACTGACTGGGAAATACAATAAGATTGAACCTCATGTTTAAGCAGGTGGACATGATGGGGAGGGATTACACCATCGTTTCTCCATGTAATGACCACATTGTGAAGTGTGGAACAGAGATTAGTTGGGCTTGGGCCAGTGGCCGCTCCAGGAACTGCCTACTGATGTGCAGAAAGGATGGGGCATGTTCAACAATCAGTTTTTAGTACTTTGAAGTTAACCATTACTTGTAGCCACACTGCATATGTTTCTGTCAGCAGTGGACAGGTAATGAAATACAAGTGTGTCAGGTTTCCCTGTCTCCCATATGCATTATGTTCTCTTCAGTATGTGTGGGAGTGAACCAAAAGTAGTCATGAGATGAACTAATTTCCTCTATAGGCTTAAATTCAGCTTCCTAAATTAATCTAATATCCAAGTTGCTTTGCCTTCATTGTTAGTTTAACTTAATTTAGCTAACTCTGGCTAGCTCACAAAGATAGGAACACAGCTTCTTGTTTATTGACTGTGACGTGCATCTCACTATATTTTTTTTTAACTGCAGTTTGGTTGCTTACTAGCTATGAGCACGGCCTGGATATTTGAACCTGGCTACTATTATTTCTCCAGTGACAAAAAGAGACCAACCACATCCAACTTCCCAGTACCAATATAAACTGGCAGTCATCTGCCTGGACCTACAAAAGCTTTTATGCAGGCAAATCCTGAGCTAGCCCACAAATATTTATTTTTCGGCTGGCAACAGCAGATATTGACTGCCAGCCACACTGGCTCCTAGTTGGCTTTGAGAAGACCTGGCCTCCACAGCCGTTTCCTCCTTCGAGGAACTTCCTCCTACCTGAGAGAACTGGGTGAGTCTGAGTGGAACTCCTTCTTTCTGAGCTGGAAAAGGATGGTGCTTGGTCAGGTAGGTTTTGGAGAGCTCTGAATCAGCAAATTCTCAGCAGCTGAGTGTTCTATAGCAGGACCAGGAACCAGTAGTTAAACATGGCAAGAAGGAAGACAGATATCTCAGGAGATGAGCAGTCATTTCTCTCTAAAAGTGGCACGGTATCCAAGGAGGGTAACCTAGGAAGGATCTTGTCTTGCTTCTGCATGCACTAAGCAAGAAATAGGTATGAAATGTCCCTGATGAGAAGCTAAGCAGCATAGTGTGGTGAGAAATGTCACCTCTGGATGAGTGTGCCAGTGGTGAGGAGGAATTCACAGAGAAATGGTTACAGTGGAGAGTGGTCTTGAAGGACTGACCCACTGCCATGTGTCCAGTTCTCCATTCTCTGTGATGGTGCTCACAGGAGTAGCTCGAAGAGGCTGCTTTAAACTGGCCAGTGAATGCCAGACCATGCACTTGCTGTTCCAGGATAGCCAGACATCCGCTACCTTCTGGGCAGCTCCATGCCACAGGTCACTTTCCAATTGTCAGTGTCCTCGAGCTGCTTTCGTTTCACAGGTTCCTCTGCGAAACTGCTCCAATAAAGGACAGGGCACTAGAACGGCAGACACCCTTGGCATCTGGAAGAGGCATCTGCAACATTTTATTTTCTTTTGCTTCCTTCTGCTTCCCTAACCTGTTATCCCTGGATCCTGCATCTACCTCTTTCTTGGTCCTGTCCCTGCAGCAGCTGCTTTGGCCAAAATACTCCAATTGTCACTGAAAATCCTCTTCTTATATGCTGAACATCTCTGCATGAGCAGACCTCATTATCATGTGGCAAGAGGTCATTTACATATGCAAATCAGGTTAATGAGAGCAGAACTGTAAAAGGCTTCATTCCAGAGGCATTTGCATATCTAGCTTTAGAAATATTTGAGTGCTCTGCCCCTAGCTGTGCAACCAGGACACAGAAGCCCTGGCAGTATGTCTTCAGTGGTGATTATATCCGCAGACAGCTGCCATCCTGGTTTGCAACAGCTACTATCTGAGGTATTGGCTCGTTTGAACACAGAGGGTAGTTGTGTAATGTGCGCTTCTGCACCAGACTACTAAGAGGCAGTTAAGCCTTGGCCCTTATTGGGACAACATGTGGGCTTCTGACAGGTAGATATATGCAATTTAGCATGAAGAATACAATTTCCTACGGTGCTGTCACTAGTGCATGGCCGATGTATGATGAATGAGGAAAACAATGCAGGTACCAGCATGGCTCTCTAGGGAGAATACATTCTGTGTGACATAGCACCACACAAAATACTGCACTTATTCTCTAACTAACTGGGCCTCTAGCCCCGACAGAGTACAAGGAGGGCTCTCTTTTGGGTATTTGCAAATCACCCATGAAAGAGCCCCAATTCCCTCCTCTACCACAGACAGAATAGGCAGCCCCCGGTCCTTCTCTTTAGACAGGTTCTGGACAACCATGTTAGGTGCCTTCTGAGTGTCTAATTGTGAAGCACGTATGCACGAAGAGTTCCTTAGAAGAAGCATCTTTCACTGATTCTTGTTTTTTTCAGCTCTTTTGTTTTCAGGAAGAAATATGAGTGCTTTTCACTATAAAACTTTCTCAGGTATTGCTGTCTGCCAGGGACTTCTGTGCCTGGTTCCAGAGAGGAAAGGCAATTAACTCATAATTTCTGAGAAAAGTTACTGATTTTCCCTTTGCTCCTGCCCAGCCCTCCTGTCTAAGCTAAGCATGTTTCTGGCATATCCCAATGGCTAATTTCATAAAAGACACTCCTTCCTGAAGGAGGTAGTTCTCTGCCATACACTACTACCACCTCCTACACAGCTGTCAGGCAAATGCCAGGAGGGTGGCCTCAGGGTATGTGACACAACCCTTAACACCTGTAAACAGAGGGAGGCTCTTACAAGTTCTCCAGAGTGAGTTATCGCTGTCCCTGTGCCCTCAATCAGCAGGAAGTGCTCCGCACATCTCGCAGTTGGACAAACAGGCAGCAATACAGTGTGCTTGGTGCATGGTTTTGGTGATGACCCCATATGCATTAGGCTGGAATGGGCTGGGATCTTTGCCAACCCCCGAAGCACAGGATCTAAAGCGAACTACCCCATTCATGCCTTCATTTTGTCTCTACCTCTACTTATGCTTGGGGAGTCCTGTCCTAATCCCAAGTCCACATGCAGATCACAGGGAATAATTTACCATAATTCAAATAACCGTGTCCAAGAGTTCAACAGTATGTCCAGTCTCATATGTTACTGTCCATGGATTTTCTCTCATTTGGCCTTGCACTTCTAACTCTTCTAACACTTCTAACCCAGGCATCAGCGTGGGTCAAACTCCACTTCAGTAACTCCTTGGAGTAATTCCTGTACTGCAACACTTTGCCTATAGCTATTCTCAGCAGCTCTAATATGACAGACGAGATGAATTATCTGTGCCTATAGGATCAAGAATTGCACTTACACTTTTGTCTGTATTTCCTGGGACTGAGCTGGTTCCCCCTCTCAGCTGATGGCTATCACAGAAGACTGCTTCTGTCCATATACAGTATACAGACACTCTGGCATTTGCCTACTTTATGACATATCAGTGGACCACCGTCTAACAAACCAGCTGCTTTTTGCATGGAGTTGGTCTGCAGACTTGAAGAAGAGATTCTCACACCTTGGAATGAAGCACAAAGTTAACCAGTGTACCTGAAAGACTGGATACCCCTTAAGGCCTACACCAGGCACCCTATGCGCTCACATGTCAGGGGTATAGCCATGTCACTGAGCAACCCTTCTTATTGATAGCACAGCTGGATGTGGTCATGACTTTATCACTGCTGGCTCACAGCTGTGAGGATCCCCTCTCGTTTAAGAGCACTCAGAACCGAGCAGTCAGCATCCCTGCTGTGGCCCCAGATTGTCACCTTTGGAAGCTGATCTCTCAGAAAAGCATTCCATCATTTCAGAGCAGAACTGTCCTCCTCTGATCAGCAAACTCTGCCACCACTCTGGGTTTGCTAAGAGAGGGGAAAAGGAAAATACAAATTGCTAAAATAAATACCTGTGGGGCTAATGAAAGTCGATTTTTTTCCCCATGTTTGAATTCTACTTTTCAACTATGAAAATTCAAATTTAAGTACCTCAAACTTACTGCCTTTGTTGATTCTAGAGGTGTATCTTTGTTCCAGTGAATATCCCCCTTCCATTATGCTTACATTTAAAGCTCCTCACACAGAATACAATTTACCTCCTTGTGTAGGATGAGACCAGAAGCCAGAGATTCTGTTTAGTAAACGACGGCTTAGGAGGTGTTCTGTTTTACATAAGCAATAGCCTAAAAGCAGCCAAACCAGAAGGGCAAAGAAAACGTAATCATTTCTAGGAAAAGGGAGCAGCCTTTTAAGTATTACTAATAAACAGTTTTTTGCTCGCCTGCTTTTCAGGTTGATAATATATCTTCTATATTTTGCTTAAAATCCAGCCCTTCCCATCTTAAGAGCGCTGAACTGATTTTATTGCCAATTCTGAAAAGTGTTAACAGGAGTAAATCACCCCTCACATTACTGCTGTTGTTCCCTTGCCCTGAGCCAAATTCACTGCTAAGCACCTCTGACCACACAGCTCATATAAATGTTCATAATAGAGGAAGCGTCTCACATCTGCTTATTCTCACACAATTAGAAAAAAACACCTTACAAAAAAGCTATGTCACTGTAGCTTTTGATATATATACATATATATTTGGTTATAGCTTACTTCTTTATGCCATATGCTCAATATTCAGCAGAAAAATTAAAGTCAGATATGCAGATGCCAAAAAAGTGCATAACATTAAAAAAAAAAACAGAAAAGAAAAGAGGGGAACTAAAGCCATTTGGCGGTGTCAATTTTCATTGTGCACTATGTTGTGGGGGAGCTTTTGAACTCTGGTATGGAGGAGCTTTATTAGAAACCAATTCTCCTCAGTGACCTCTGGAGGCCTAGACCTCTACAAGAGCAAGCCAGGTGCCGAAATGAAAGGGGGAAACTCATTACATAGAGGTGTATTTCTGAGGTACGAGCCAAACACAGTGAATTGCAGCAAGCAGCATTGCTACCGATGAGCCTAAAATATTCTTGTGAGAAATGAAAGATGTTTCTTATTTTTTTCCATCTACTGTTAATTTCCCCTATTCTATTTTACACTTGTAACATCTCCTTTGTTTTTGTTCTTGCCTTTCCTATGGTATACTGTTCCCTTTCTTCCTTAATCTTTTGCTCTTCTGATGTCCCCTATTTCTCCTTCCTAATTCTCATCTCATTATAGTCTTTCTCTGTGTCCCGTTTTCCTCTTTCCCTTAGTTTTATTTCCTTCCTTTCCTTACTCCCTCTGAGTTAAGAGTGGCATAAATTCATATAAAAGCTTAGCAATATAACTATGAACTTCAGAGAAAGAAGTGAAACAGCAAATGACTTTGTATTATATTAGCTGGAATTAGTAAGCGCTGTTACAGAATTACAGCTCAACAGAAGTGCCATCACTTACGTATCTGGAGAGTTGGGAGTTTCATTTAATTTTCAGTGCTGCGGTTCTCTCAGTCTGTGCTGATAGACTGACAAAGCCAAAGCAACTTGGTTGAAAATGAAATGATTTCAACAACTGTGAAATACTGCATGACATAACGGCCAACATAAAGCCATCATTCTCTGTGTTTACATTGGTACTGATTCTTAACAGCATGCTGTTAACTCAGCATAAAGCTTGCTGCTCTAAAACAATTCAGGTACAAGGACAACTCTTTCACAGCCAATCATGCTCCATCCCTATAAAGAATTATTATATCAATCTAAACTGGCATGTAAGTTAATGCTCACCCCTCTTGGCAGCTTAAATTTACATTGTGACCCACAGACTTATTCATCTCCCACCGCTGAGAATCATAATCCCACGATCACTACATGCACATCCACACTATCCCAGAATCAATGGATGCTACAGTGTTATGCATATTATCAAACCCAATTGCTTGTCAATTAACCCAGTACGACATCTGCACGGAGGATTTAAATAAGGAGCATCATATTATGCTGTGTGGTCGATAAAGTGAAAATGCGGGCACTGACAAGGCTTACTATTTGGCCTGCTACCACAGCATCCATCTCTCTGAATGGAAGTTATTTATGCTCCCACTGAATTATGGCTTGTATTCAAATATTGGCAAGGTGCAATGTACAAAAAAATGTAACATCTACAGCGTGCTGTGGTTGGATACAGCTCTTGGGGCTATCTTGAAAGGGTAACTTCTCCTTCAGGAGCGTCTGTCGGTCCAGAACTTACAGGTGGATCCTTTTCATCTTACACAAAAAGGTGCTACTGAAAAAAGTACCGGAGTAGCAAATGTGTTCTTCAGCACATGTATAGACAGTGGGAAGGACACCTTTCACAGCGCTGGCTAAAGAGAAGTTCTGCTAGTTAGAAAGAATCCTGACTTGTATAAAACAAAAGGAGGTTCAGCTTTTTCCCCCCAGGAAAAGCAGACATGCTGATGAGGATAATAAAATGCATCACGATGACAAATGAGTTGCAACTGGACACCGTAAGAAAACTAAGCTCCTTTATAATTTAAAATAACAAAACTGCCCCCAGTATAATGAGATATCCCCCATACAATCTGCGTGAGCACACGGAACAACTGTCCTCCCAGTTAATTTGACAGCAACCGCATTGGCTTCTCCAGCTGGAAAGACATCTACTGCTCTTGAACAAACTGCTGGTCTACAAGTTCTGAGTGAGAGAAAAAGAAATCTCTCCTGTTGAAGGGCTGCAAACAAGCAAGATAAAGTAAATTTAAAGGGCTCCTGGTACATTTAGCTCAAAATTTAGGCTCTGTGTCAAATAACTTGTTACCGACTTAACCATGATAGAAGCGTTTCCATTAAGAAATATTCCAGTGGAAACAACTTTGCTTAAGAGACAGATAAACCTCAGTAGTACCTGTGGAACAAACCTGCGGCATGCCGCTGCTGCACGACCCAGGCATGATGTGCATTGGAGGAAAGAGAGGCTGTGTAGTGTCTTTCCATTGCTCAACTCAAAAGAAACTCAGAATAGAAATATAGGTCAAGATCTCAAGTTTGGGAAGAGAGTATCTACACAGGCATTGTAAAAAAACACGCTACTGCTGAATCCAGTATTATTTCAGGCTACAGACTGACTGCAGATATCAGTGCTCACATCCACTGACACTGCACTCTTCTATTGACTTTAATACTATAGGCTATAAGGGTCCATAAAAAGTTTGTTTTCTTTCTCCATCTCTCTTCCACAAAACAGTTTTTTTGCCTGTGGTGTTTTAGTTCCACCCTTCTGTGTGCATTATTTCAAACTCTCAACATTTCTTGTATGAATGCATGACATAATAAGCCCTATTAAAGCACACAAAGAAACTTTCAAGTCCCACCTGAACATTCTCAAAATTTGGGAGCTAAGTTTATGAATTTGGCTTGGTACAGCAGGACAGCAAATCAAAAGGTTTGCCTCTAAACTCCCTAGGTCCACAGGTGTCCAAGTGCGAGGCCTCAGAGGTATCACATATCTTCAGGGAACAGGCACCATAAAGACCAAATATAATCTTTTTTCTGTGCTGCTTTAACAATAAGTGAAAACACAACTGAGATTTTGGCTTTTTAAAAATTTGGCTGATTTAATAGGACAGGGCCTTTCTGAAAGAGTAGCTAAATGAACCCTCTTCACCTCCCCCTTTTGCACAATTTTTAAATGAAGTTCACAGCATTATATGTAGCCCTCCACTCTCATCTAAAGCTCAGCTGGTTTTGTACATGGTAGGGATGTATTTTACTGAATAGCGACTTACGTGTTTTTCAATGTGCTTATCCCTGGGGTAGATGTAGCCTCTGAGACACCAGGCTGCCATGGAAAACTGGAAGACTCACAAGGACTGTAGGCTGCATCTTTGGAACGTGTTGCCATGGTTGCAATGGAGTGAACCTACCCCTTTCTCTGGTTCTGCCATAAAACTTGGAGCTCGTGATGAGGTGGATGTTGCAACTGGCCAAACAAGGAGGCACAAGGGAGTGGGGAAGAGGAATGTAACGGCAAAAGGATTCAGGTGGTCAATGGACGGGGGCCCCGAGCTGCGACATTCGCAATGCAGCCCCATGAGAAAGGGAGGCCGGTCCTCTCCAACCACGTGGCAAGTATCTTCTGAAAGGCGAAGAGTATGTGTATGAGTGTGTGCGTAGGTGGGGATTGTTAGCCTGCCTGTGACAAAGTGAGGAGTCAAAACTGTCAAGAGACAGATGAATGTTCTCATGGTAAAAAATAATAAGGGAAAATTTGCTTAACAGGTATGGAAAGATATACCAGGCTATCTGTCGATGATGGAGAACTAAGATAAGACAAAGCAAACCTCTGTAAACAATCATCTCTTCCACTTGCAGATTCTGCATGGAAATATCTGAGAAAAAAAGGGACTGAAAAACTCCTGAAAATCTCTTCCATGGCAAACTGTGAGAAGCTACGGCATGCTACAAACAGCTAGAGAAAATGGCCTCTCTCCTACTACAACACAGCCTTCTACTGAGATACTAACCTGTAAAAATAATAAATTACTTATTTTTACAGAAAAGTAATAATCCAGACAGCTACCAGCTACTCTGGAACTACACTCCCTCAAAGCCACACAAGGACAGATACACACCTTGATTTTGCAGAGAAAAACAGCATGGCTTTGTGTGTGTGTCACAGTTGTAAGTGTAAATGGCATAAGCAGTAAGCAACAATCCGTATTTGTCTCACCTTAAAACATGTTGGAGATATCCAAGCAAAGAAACAAGGGCTTGTGTAAGCTGCACCAGTCTGTTTATCCCTGTCTCATATTAAGTATTGCCAGGCTATAAAGAGTCAGGGACACAAGTATCGAGAGAGCTAAAATAAAACAATACCAATGATGGTCGTAGTAATACATTTGTTTCTTTTCCTTTTGGTTCCAGCTTTTGCTACAGCACACAACGTAAGTTGCTGCTGCAAGAGGACTAGAAACAGACTTTTTTTCCTTTCAGATGACAGCCAAAATTCTTACTTGACTTGTGGAACCGGAGCTTTACAGAATTGCTACCAGAGAACATCAGCATCACAAGAAAAACGTGAGAGCTGACAACACCGTATTACAAAACGTACATTTATGAAATGAGTAAAAATTGCACACTGGTGTAAATCACAGCTACACCTTGTTCAAAAAGAGCCACATGCTCAATGTCAAAAATGGGCAGGACTCCAAGTAAGATGTGTATTTGTCAATTAGTGGATGAAATTTAATATGTAAGCAGAGAAACATACCACACAGGAGAGAAGATGGCTTGGGGAAGGGTAACCGCCACATAAAAAAATCTCTCCCATTTCACAGAAATCCCTGCAGAGGTAATGGCGAGTGATAGCAGTGACTATGGGAGGGACAGCTTTTGGATGGCTCGCAAGCAAAACAAACTCGGGTCCCCTTGGCTCGGTTGAACTGACGGGCTGGTTTGTGCAGGATCCCAGCTCTGGTGAGTGCCACGGCATTTAGGGCAACACTTGCATGCACTTTTGAAAAGGAGCTGAAGGCTCAGAAGGGCAGGCACTGCCTCACCCCCCTCTCCCGAGTGAAGGCCTGTGGGATAATGTGCGCATCGGGCTGTGTAACAGGGGGGTGGGTACGACGGCCTGCAGCACCCAGCACCCGTGGGCTGGCAGGCCTCACGGGCGGCCTCTTCAGATCCTTTAGGCAGCACAAGAGACTCCTCTGCTCTTAAACCTCCTTAGCAATTAGTTCTGAACCTGCAAAGCATTTCCAACGTGGGGATGCTGACGCGGGCAGGGACGGCCTGCCGGTGAGGTGAGGGAGCGGGGAGCCGCCCCACGCGGGGCTCGGCGGGACAAGCCGTGACTTTTCGAAGTCGCAGCCCGGCCGTGGGAGGATACGCGCCGGCTTTCAACCGGCGGAGGCTCGTTCCCTGCCGAAACCCACGCCTTCCCCTCACGCCGCGGAGGGAGCCGGCGGTGAGCCCCCCTCATCCCCCACCGCCCCGGAGCGGAGCGCCCCGGCCCCGCTGCCCGCAGATCCAGGCCGGGTTTTGCGGGCAGCCGGGCCCGGCCGCCGGAGCCGCTCTCCCCGCCACAGGCCGCCGCGGGAGGCGGGACGGCCGGTGGGCGCGCGGGCGGGGGATCAACAGCCGCCGCCCCGCCCCTCCCCACTGCCAGGCCCAGGCCCAGGACTAGGCCTAGGCTCAGGCTCAGGCTCAGGCTCAGGCCGTGCCGCCCCGCCGCCGGCCGGGACTCCGCGGGGGCCGGGGACTCTTTTCCCTGCCCGCGTCCCTTCGGAGGCCGCCGCAACGAACGACGTTCCCGGTCGGGATCCGTCCCCCCGCGCGCGCCGTGGCGGTGGGCTGTTCCTTCCCCTCCCGCCGCGTCCCGCGTCCCGCCCCGCCGGCCGGGGGGAACGGGCGGCCCGGGGCCCCCGGCGGAGGGACCCGGGGGTGGTCGGGCCCCGCGCTTGGCCCCGCCGTTTGCAGAGAGGCGTGCTGTGGGCTGCTAACGTACATTGTTTCCCTGGGAAGTGCCAGGAGGTAGGGGGTGGGGGAATCTGCCTGCAATTGCTCCACATGCATCAATAGTTGTCAGTAAAATCAAACTGACGTCATCCTTGGGTAAAAAGATCTCTCTCTTTTGTTCTCATTCCTTCCCACCGCTTCTCCCCCCCCAACTTGAAAATCAAAAGCGAGAACATTTGCAAAAAATAAAAATAATAAGAATTCCTCTCCCCCACATTAATTGCAATGCAAAGGGAGATCTTGCATTAAAGATCCTGCTTGGGCTGCGCTAAATTTTAATGAATGCATCGAGCCTTTTGATCTCTCTGAGTCAGTTGGGTTCAGTTGTGCCGGAAGGTTAGTTGCATATCCTGGCTGATCTGAAATTCGATCAGCAGAGGGGGCAAAGAAAAAGAAAAGCATTTTAATGGGAATCAATAGAGGATCACAGGGTCCTGGAAGGAAATAGGTGTTGATTAAAAATGCTATGTGTGGTTTGTTTTTTTTTTTTTCATGTACACGACTTGTTTAAAAATAAACACCAAAAGCAGCCCGGCAGAAACGAGAGAGGGCAAGCTGAAAAACAGCTTTCCCAATCACCCATGTGTTTGTGTTCCAGGGAGGCAGTCAGCAGACCAAGAGTTTGTGCAATGCTTCAAGCTACAGCGCGCAAATTTAAAGCAGTAGGCTCCAAAGAATAACAGATTCTTACCGCACTGCACTTCTATGCCTATGCTGTTTACTAGTGCATTATTAAATAAGCCCAAAACACTCGCCCCCCTTCCCCCAAGCCAACTTGCTTTTTTTCTCTCCCCCCCCCTTCCTGCGTGCTGCCAAGCCACAGGGATTGGTGATATCCGACACAAAGGGGCAAACCTGTTTTATTGCAGTCTCAGGTTTTTATAGCTAAACTTTCTAAGCAGGTTTTCACTGTTTAGGAAATACCGAGCTGGAAGGTTCTGTATACATTGCCTGACTTTACGTGAAAAGGAGGGAATTACAATTGTGTCGAACATTTTTTTGCTCAGAAGGAGGTGAGTCAACTTCCTACACAAAGACTTGAATCACCCGCCCTGCACATTACAATAAAACCTGGCCTCTCTTCCATTCTTGTGCTCGTGTACACGCGCACACACACAAACAAATGGGGATTGCAGTAGAAGAGTAGGGAGAAGAGCTGCCACACAGAAGGCTGAACATTCCTGGCAGGAGTATACGCTGGCTGTCGTCATGGAAAGAAGCCATTGTTGGTCCATGGCGGTCACGTTTTTATCCAAATGGGAAACCTTCCTATCATTTCAAGTTTCTTTTTGAGTTGCCATTTCTTCCGCTATCGCCTTCTGGCGTGGCTCTCCCTAGCTGCTGCTAAAGACTTTCCAGCCTAATTCAGAACTGTTGCTGTTGGTTGTGTTACAGTCGCGTCAACGAGTCCCATCTAGAGCATGAACCGTGGTACCAGCTTCATGCAGATACTGGTTAACAGGCAGCTTTTCAAATGGAGAGACAGAGCTGGAGGAAAGACAGTGTGGGCGGTTTGTTTAAGGCCACAGAGGTCTCCTGACTCCTAGGTGAATGTGGGCCATGTTGCCTCACTGTGTGGTGTTTGAACATCCTTACCGATAGGTGAGTTGCTGTAGCAGTGATGATTTCCTTTCTGAATAAGTAACAGGAAACACTTTTTCTGTCTTTACAGTTTTTGCCCAATGTTTGTTTAAACAAGAATGTTTTGGGGTACGCCTTTAGGTATTCCAAATGACAAATACTCCTGATAATTTCTCTCCATTTTAATTAAGCATGTATTTACCCCACTGTGAGATCTGGTCACTGTAAGATCACTTTTTCTTTAGAGGAGTGATGGCAAACCATAGGTACCAGAGCCAGGTTTGGCACCGACAGGTACATGGGCGGAGCCAATGCGGTTGTACAATGTCCTTTCATTTGTACCTGGCAGGAGACACTGAAAAGATCCCCCAACACTCTTTTAATATCTGGTTTGTTTTTCTTTTTTATATTGTATTTTTATCTTAAATGTCTGGACATGTATGAGTTAATCTTTATTTCGGTGGTCTTTGGAGAAAAGTGGTGGAAAGGCAGTGTTAGCATGACAAGTTGAGGATGACTATTTCATAATAGTACGGGGATTTCTTCTACTATTAGATATAATTAATTTATTTTAAAATGATGATGACGACAATAATAAATTCTCTTGTTCCTGCAAGACAAACTGCAATAGAATTTGGGATATAGTGAGCTGCCATTGTCACTTACTATCCTGCAAATGCATGGAAGACAATGGAACGTCAAGTACCTAAATTAACTCTTCTAGGTTTGTGCTCATGGAAGGTACCAGGTTAATAGCCTAGGAGAATGAAGGGCTTCTTTTATTCTCAGAACAGGTACAATCACGGGATCTTTCCCACACCTTACCTTACTCTTCACTGCCTCAAACCATTTTTGGGATAGACCACAATTACACCCGGAACCTGCATAGACTTGTGTGCTTAAATTTATCTGTAGAGCTAAGTTATTAGTACTAAGAGGCTGTGGAGTCCTGAGAGGCTGCGGAGGCTGAGCTATCTGCTGAGAATGCTAAGAAAGTTGTGAATTATTCAATTTTTATGTACCACTGGAACGTTTCATATAAGACAACAAACAGCCAGCAGATTACCTGCTTCCATTCTGGCCTAGATTTGATCTATGAATGAATGGCTCTCAAGCCCTTAAAAATGCCCTGGGCAATCCCATCCTATTATCTCCACCATTGTTTTTCCATCCAGATACCACAGGGATGAGCACAATCAGTGGAGAAAATGAAAATCAAATTGCCTACCAAGAGCTGACCATATGGGGCAGCTGGTTGCTGCTTCCCAGCCCCCTGCCTGATGTCTCTTCCCTCCCTCAGATGATGTGATATTGAGTGCTAGTCACCCTTCCAAATCTCTTTTTATGCTGCAGACAAGCAAATTTCCTCAGGTTTTATATTTTCTGAGAATGTATCATCATTTCCCTCCGGTTTCCCTGGGCCTCTGCAGGCTGCAGTTCTTTGTTTGGTGTCTCCCCCCCCGCCCCCCCCCCCCCCCCCCCCTTTTTCTGCTCCCTTGAATATGAACACTGGGCCTAGAAACAAGGAAAGGAGGCCAAGAGGAAAACGTGTCTCACTAAGACTTGCCAGATATCCAAGTTGCATGTGGAGAGACAGAGTTTCAGCTTGTGTGTCTGGCTCAGACGGCAGCGTAGACCGTTAAACATGCTTTTGCCGATCTCGTACAGGGCAGACAGCACAGCTCTTCACCCTGACACCTGGAGGGGCTGGGAGGGCTGGAGGAGCAGGAGTTACTGCTGTGTTGAGCAGGCGTAGGTCTAGTTTTGCTGCCTGTGCCCGGGGATGCATTTTACGTTGTATGTTAAGAATGAGGACACTGGGAGGAGGAGAGGTGTCTGCAGTCAAATAGATTTTACCTGTCAGGCAGAGGAGTGCAGGGCAGGTTTCCTCCTGCCAGTTTATCCCCTTGGAGTCTCTGGCCCTTGGTTTCTGCAGGGTTCTGCAACAGTGATGTGTGATAAGTTATTATTATTTACTTGTTGCTTCATGGCAGTTCACATGGCCCAGTAAAAACTGGGTCCCACTGTGCTTGGCACCGTGTAAACTGTGGTACTGTGTCCTGCCACCCAAGGAATTTACAGTTTAAATAGACAAGGCAGGCAAGGGCATGAGACAGAGGCATACAGAAAAAAAAAACCAAAACAACCAACCACCAAACAAAAAACCCCATGCGTTGACTTACTGTCTGTTCTTTGACAGTTCCAGAAAAGAGTATAGTTTAAAATGCCGGTGTTGCTAGATAAAAACACCCTTCTCCCCCAGGCAAATTCACAAAAATTAACAGAAAAAATGCCAAGGTGTGTCTGCCTCAGTACCTGAACACATTTAGCTGTGCTTCATTGTTCTCAGTCATTGTTCTCAGATCATGGAGCACGCAGATTGTGTAATACCTCTGACTGTTCTGGGACACCTAGTTTAGCACATTACTCACAGTGGGGTGAAGGAGGAACTCTGCAGTAGCTTTAGGTGAGAGTACTTTACTTCTCTTGGTTTGTGTCCAGACTCTCAGTAGTCTTTGAGAGCCTGAGGACATACATACGTTCATCTGCCTGACAGTTTTGAAAATGCCAACGTTCTAAAGGTTAATTATATTTTTTTTACATATTTGTTTGGTCTGTAATTTATTTTGTACAATAGAACTATTTTTACAGCACTTACCATACAAACACCACCTCATTCTACTGGCTGTGTTGACAGGAGGTAGCTAGCAGCATGTGCTTCCATGCAAAAAAAAACAGAAGTAAAACCGCTACCACGTTAATAGCTCTCTGTGACACAGTCATAGAGTTAGCGCAACTGCTAGGCACCTCTCTGTCCAAAATACCAAGGTTTCTCCTGTGCTCCAGTGGGGAGGCTGTGGAGAGACAGAAGAGCAATTCCAGATTCTGTGCTGCAAGTACTTTCCCACCGGCTGGCTACAACCATGCATGTAGAGCTTTTGATTAGATCTGCTGTTTTGCCTATAGCAATCTTCACTCCAAACATCCTTTGTCTATACATCATTTGAACATCTATACATGATAAGATTGCCACCTTTTATTACAGTAAAACCAGGAGCTTTCTTCTCAGTAAGCTTTCCTCCTTCCTCAGCTCTCCAACCACCCCTAGGGGAAGTGAAAAGGACAGGAAAACTCTTGAAAAACCTTTCACCTCTTTGTTCTCCTTGGAAGAATGTGCAAACAGTTTTTGTAAAGACCAAGATAGATATTCATAAAGGGGGACTTACCTGGGTGGCATAAAAATGGGAAACTTGGTAAAGTATGTACATGTAAATACACACACACACAGCGAGAGATCACTGTTTTGATAAAGTCACATTTTTCTGTAAAAGGAAAACTATATTTCTTAACTGACATACTACTTTCAGTCTTTGTTTCCCCTGTTACTTTTAACATGGGGATCTTGGAGGATTAGAATGCACTCAGCATTAAAGGCTTCCTTTTTCACTATGAATAGACCTCTACTGTAACGAGGCAAGATCCAGTGTATTACATGAGAATGAATAAAGACATTAAAGTACGGAAAATGAGAAAAGCAAAAGGTGGTAGGCATGAATAAGCAAATAAATAACTTCATTCCATTTTCCTTCGAATATTCAAAAAAACTTTACACTGAAGGATCACATCACTAAAACCCCACGTCAGCTGTAAAAGAAGTATTTTTTGTATGAAAGCAGGTCATGCATCTGCTTGTCTCAGACTACTTTAAATAGACAATGTATGCAGTCAGCTTTTGCTCTACAATTAGATGTTGGACTAGGACTGAAGCATATGTGAGATGCATTCCCTTGAAAAATCCTAATGTAGGTAGGAACCCAGTAATAGAGCAAACCCACTAACGGGGCTGTGTATTAGGACACTCACAGAATCGGGGAGTTTAAACATGGAAATTACCTCGTAGGCCAGGTAGTTCAACTTCCTGCAAGTGCACAATTGTTCACTACAGCTTGCCCTTGAATGCTTTACCTTCTCAAGTTTCAAATGCTGTGTTTGACAGGACTTTTCGTTCTCCATTTGAAAATTACCTGCTAGACCGAATCACAGGGTTTCTGAGAAACTACCTGATACTTTATCCAAATTTTGTTCTTTCGTAGTTTCATCCCATTACATTTAACTGTGCCGCTGCATGGTAGCCTCCAAGAAATTCCTCTCCATTCTCTCTGTTCATCTTTCATATATTTCTAGACAGTTGTCGTTTTGCCCTTGTCACCTAGATTAATAAATCAATCCCCTTCCTTGTCTAATCAGTTTTGTTGCTCTTCTCTGAAGTCCTTTCCAGCACGCTGGCATCCTTCTGTTATGGAGGTGTCTAGGAGTGGATGCAGTATTCAGCAGAAGTCTTCCCAGATGCACAGGCAATAATTTTCCTCTTCTGACATTATTCCCCTGCATACACAGCCCAAAATTGCATCGGTCTTTTAAACTGATATATCTCCTTGAGAACTCTTATTCAATTTGTTGTTCACTGTCACCCATAGATATCTTTCTGTGCAGATGCTTTCCAGGTTTTGCTTTCTCACGGACTATCCATGTTTCTGATTATTTTTTCTCAGTGTATTAGTCTACATTTTTCCATTTTATTGCCTGCCTACATATCTAATCTTGTTAGTTTCCATTTATATTATTGCTATCCTCTCTGACGTTTACAAGCCTCCTGGTTTACTGTCATTTGTGAATTTCATTAATGTGCTATTTACCTCCTTTTCCAGATCATTAATTGAGATATTAAATAAGAACAGACTGAAAACATACCCCTGCAGCAAACCAGCTCAATACATCACCTCCCGTCATTACCTGCTGCTTACAGTCCTTCGACCACCTTTTCCATCCAGGTCACAGGACTTGTCTTCAAGTCAATTTCAATTAGATTTTTGTAAGAGACTGATTTCAGTTTTTAAAATGTTTTATAGGATTTAGCTCCATGACCCTTTCTCCTTTTCCTTTGTAGCACAGGTGGGACTGATGGTCCTCCCTGTGTTTCATAGGTAGCAATAATGACAGTGAAATGGGGAGAGAAATGGCTGCTTTTGGCTAATTAACCTGGAATGCAAAATGGTCTCTGGTATATTTTTTTAAATTATTTTTGCACTTCAAAGTTGTCCTAATTTTCCTTCCTTTGTATCCTGATGGGTGAAGCTTTGTTGCTTCTCTCAGGCTCATGTTTGCAAACACCACTCGTATTTCCCTTATTGACTTTGGTTATCTGTTAAGCACTGTGTTTTATGATGATGCACTCCTCTCTTCTCTGCAGACCTCAGCTAGCCTTGAAGATTAGAGACTGGCCGTGTCTCCATTGTGTAGACAAACTCTGTGAATATGAATCAGTTAATTTTTATTTTCTCCATGATGAAAAAATCACACAGTACAGAGTGTTATTGAAACTGCCTCTAACATCACTTTCTCGTCACCTCTCCTTCAAGCAGCACGACTGAAAGCCCACTGGAGTGGGAAGAGACTCATTGACTTCAATGACCTTGGGGTCAGGTCCTTAAGCCCCCACTCTTCCTGGTGCAATGTAACACCCAGGGAGAGAGGAGGCCTTCAAGATTAATTCTGAGGTGCTTTCAGTGTCTACTGTAGCCTGTAGGATCTCCTATGGCAGCCATGTTCCCAGGTGCTGCTCTGTATTTCACCGGAGCAGCTGGCCAGAACAAATGTGTGTTGCAACAAGTGTTTTGAAGAAGCAGCTTTTTGCTGTTACTTAAGGACTGGTGTAAAAACTCTGCTGCAGTAGTAGTAGGAATGTTCTTAGAGCTACATGGCTTAGTAATGCCATTGTGGATTTAGCACATGGTGATTGCCTGCAAACAACATATAATGGTCAGACAGGTTTTGGCAGCAAGGGTTGTGGGGGGAAAGGTAGTACAAGGAGCAGGAATGAGGAGAAACACTGTGAAAATTTTTTTCGCTCCTGGCCTCTGGCTCTAAATTTTGTCTGATAGATGATGGAGAAACTAATGCTGCAGAAGAAAATGCTGCACATAGGGACAAGGCACCCTAAAACCCTCAGCATCTCTTGAGGTTTCTTCTGATTCCTTCCACTGTCATCCCAGGTCTCTCACTGCTGCTTGTTTTCCTTCCTTTTCTGTTCTTAGCCACACTTTCCCCTCACTTTGCTTTCATTGTCATGGCCCTGCAGTGTCCTCATATCTGAAGAAACCCCTCTGTGCAACTGGTTTTTGGTGAAGGTAGGCTGTGATTCCAGAATTATATTTTGAATTAATAGAAGAGTGAGTCCACATTTAGGGCCATGATGTGCTAGAAAAAGGAATTATAGTTGGAAAAGATATTCTGTGACTCTCTGTAGAGTCAGGCATATCTAAATATCTTTGAGAAGCTAATTTCTTGGCCCAGAAGAGGCAAGACTCAGTCCTGTCTACTTTGGAGATGTTGAATTTTCTGAAATCAATCTCAGTCTCCTTCATTAAAAGAAGAGGAAAATCTGTGACTGACCTTTTATTGACTGATATTAAAAGATCCATAATGACACTGGACAGTTACAGTTTCGAGGAAAGGAAGCTATGAAGTCTGGTACATACATATGCTGACGTCTGCTGGTTTCTGTTCTTGCCTGTGTGTGTAAGGTCCTGGTGTGATGTTAAAGAATGTACTTGTCACAGCTTCCCCATCTGGAAACTAAAATAATCATACTCTCTCCCTGTCTCTGTAGGACTCTGAGAGACTTAGAGCTAGTCAGGTTTTCTGACATGAAGCTATGGAAATAAATAATATTGCCATTATTCTTGTTGAATGCCTTTGAACACTGTCTATCTTTCATAATTCTGTCTGTGGCACCTGATTTAACAGCTGCTGTGTCCACTGCTTGTGTTGAGTTCAGCAGGAGCTGAGGGGCTCAGCACTGATCTGATTCATGCTGAGGCAGTGGAAAAAGCATCCAAAATGTTTTTTATGCCATGCTGCTCCATAGGCATACACTGTGCAGCCCAGCCGTCCGTCCCCCTGTCCCCCCACCATCTTTTTAAATGCTAATAACTGTAACAGCTATCAACAAAAATGTGAACCTTTAAAATGTTTGCTGTAAAACATTTTGCTTTTTTTCATTAAACTGAACACCTATCTTTTGGGTGAGATGTAATGTTAGAGGCCAATGGGAGGATAGGGTGAGGCAGGAAGTGGTGAAAGAGATAGCTTGGACAGTAAGGGCTAAATCTCTACTAATCTTCAAAGCAAGATATAACTCAGGATTTTTCTTCTGTTTCTCTCCAAATGAAGGCCATTGTGTTTCCATCCTTGGCTGTGTCAGCAGTGATAGCCCTTTTTTCCAACATTGATTGTTGACTTCCCCTGACACCATATCACAACCCATTAGTGCTGAAAACTGACAAGCCCAGCTGCAGCAGCAAAATGGCAAGTTTAAAAGAAAATATACAAGGGACAGGCACAGAATGCTATTAGTGTAAAAAAGTAGTTGTTTTTTGTCTTACCTCTGTAAAGGTCAAGAATGCAAGCATTTTTTTTCTCCTGCTAACAACAACTTGTGTATTTTTTGAACTAACAAAACATTTCTCTCTTTTTTATTATTTTTTTTAAATCAGGCTGTAATGTGGGTTTTAAACAATCGACCATGTTGAGGTATAGTAAAAAAGAGTCCTTCCTTTAAGAAGCTTGCGGGGACTATTTTGCTTATATGTGTGAAGTATAGGAGGTTTTTATGGGAGTTTTTTGTAAGACAGGGACAGTTCAGAGAAATTAATGGCTTAGCAGTTCCTGAGTTCTGAGGTCCCAACTTCAAGCTTTTGTGTTGAGTGGGATTTCTTTTTTCATTTCTTCTTCCCCCTCCCCCCCCCTTCTTTCTCTTTCTCTTTCTCTCTTTCTCTTTCTCTTTCTTTCTGTTTTCCTCTGGAGTTATATGGTGGGTGTGAGCACTCTGGAAGGTACAGTAACAGTAATGGCAAATGTTTCTTCTGATTGTACAGGTGATTCCCTGGGGGAAGAAAGCAACAGCCTTCATAGTTCTAATGCTGTGTACTTACAGACATATAGGGCTTGAGCTAGGGCAGGCAACTTGTCAAAACCTTAGTGCCAAGGTCCCTATTTGATACCATTCTGAGGACTGCATGCACATTTTGCTGTGTCAAAGCCCAAGGGACACTGCAACCCAACAAGTAGAGCCCAACAGCTCTCCTGACACCCAAGTTTGTTGCAAATGGTTACATAGCAGCAGCAGCAGCAATAAGAAACTGGTGAAGTACATTAAGGGAAAAAAAAGACTGAAAGTCCAATTAAGTAAAAAAAGAGCCAAATGTATTTGGAACCCTGTAGGGCAGTAAGGATAAAAAAACCACAGGTTAACAAAAGTAATGAGCTTGGTTTTGTACAGGTGGGATCATTTAGACTTGGTTTTGCAAATTGATAGGTGTGGATGTGAAGGATATTTATCTCAGGTTACCTATTCGGACAACTCTGTAATCGCAAACATAAATGAGGTCTTTCAAACTCATACCTGTGGACATTGGTATGGCAGTAGCTGGTAGAGCCCCCATTTTGCTAGGACATTGCCAAGCAATGGTTTCTGCCCCAAAGTCCTTGCAGCTGAAACCTGCTCATCAGATGAAGGAAATGATACTCTCATGCCAGTTTTATGGGTGGAAAGCTGAGTCTTGTGGACCAAGTGACCTATCCAAGGTCATACTGAGCATCTCTCTTGGAGAATGTTTGCCATGTGCTAAGGTGTGAATATAGAAAGTCCAGCCTACTCTGTGGTAACTTCCTGGGTGATTTTCTAAGCATCTATTAAGATGCATTTGTATGGCGTAGCTGAAGATGAAGTGTGTGGAGTGACAATGCTGGGACATACAATTAGGACAGAAGAGCTAGAATTGAGTCAGTTGACATCCTATTTACTCATGTGTCATCCTTCTCATTTATTCAAGCCCTGGGTCTGTGACTGAGGATGAGTTGAGCTCCATCCTCTTTTATTCATTGCTCCAAAACTAGTCTGCCTTCAGGGCTTCCTTGTTTTTCCTTTCTCTTCCGCTTGCTTGACCAACATAAGAACTTTCTGAAGTACCCAGACACATTTCTGAAATTTCTTTTTTAAAGCACTGGGATTCAGGCCTAATTTGTCTTTACATAACTTCAAACAGTTAAAAAAGGAGAAGACAGATGAAGGTGTAATCACACTAAGACTAGGTTAGCACTTGTTTGCTTAATGCACCTTAGCTAATCCAGTTGTCTGGGTCTGAATACAGAGCTTGCTGCTAGTTTTTCCGCTATGAAGAGCTGGTTACATCATGGCTTTGGACACACATGAACCTATTTCTGAGATTTTCTATTAATACTCACTCATCACTTGTCAACTCTACAAAGCAAGCATGGGTTTAGTGGCAGGAGAGCATGGAAGGAAGGCTCCCCGTCATCAGAGTTAGGCAGTAAGGCATTTCTCTGTCTTCTTCAAGGCTCAGTACTTTCACTGAAGTTGCTTCTGTCTCAGTGAGGCAGTCCAACAACAACATTTTGTGAGATTTCATCTGTCTGGTTAACCATTAGCTTAAACCATGGTAAAGCTACCACAGTTAGCTTTAATAAAAATAAAAGTCAGACAAAGCCAGACAGAATGCAGAATAAATTAATGTTTGCTTGGGAACCGATGCCTATAGAAGAATGTATGTCTATGGTGTAGACGATGGTTGGTTATGGGCTGGTCTTGACTATAATTGAGGATGGCACTGAGGCCCAGACCAGTGGTGGTGGCAGGGTTCGTGCGTTTACAGGCAAAAAAGTAAATGCAGGTGGAACTTGGCTTGTGTGGTGCTGGCTCCCTCTTCTTCTGGGCATCTATATTAAAAGCCTGACATGCTGTCAGCTGTGTGACAGCTGTCCATACTCCTGAGCAGTTTCAGTCAGCCATACTCTACTTTGACAGGTATCTAAAATCTCAGTTATCCGAGCTGTTCTGTTCTATGCACTGCTTTTGTGTCTTCTGAGATAGCATGGGAGAGGATAACGGTGCAGACTAAGTGCTCCACACTGTTTCAGATATTGAAAGGAAACTGGATATCATGGAAGTTGTTGCTGGAAGTGTACATTTCTCACTTTAATCAGCCCTCTCATTGCTAAAATAGACACTAAATGAGGAAACAAAATACCCGTGTCTGTGAAAAGTATCTGGAACTTCGCTGTGCTTAGTTTTGTTTAAGACCATTAAGGAGGGCTTCCACTTTAAAGGGCACTTTAAAACTGACTCGTGTACGCTTCAGCAAGAATTTTCAGATTTTTCTTAGGCAGCAGACACTTTAGTTGTAAGGTAAAGCAATATAATGTGATCATTTATTTAGTTCAGTTTCAACTCTCCCTGCTTCTCTTCCCCCAAAAGCAGAGCGGGTGTCCCTCATCCACTAAATATGTCCTGGATTTTTTTTCAGTGCTGTGTGGGCAGGTGGTCCATATGCTACACAGCTTGGGATATCTTTTACCTTTATGGATGGAACTACATTTTGGTGGAAAAAAAAGTCTTTCAGCTTTTTGGAGGAATTTCCCTCTTCCAGAAATGACCTGTCTGTCATTAAAGTCCGAAGTAATGGTAGCACAAGGGAGGGGAAGTAGATTCCTGGAAGATCTTGCAAAGCAGTTAACGTGCTGAATTCTTTGGTTGATAGGTATTGTCTCTCAGAAAGAGCTGGATTCTGATTCAGGCACTGAATTAAATGAGGAATTTTTAAAATGAGCTCAGCATTCTGAGCTTTATTGGAAACCTGTCTCTTGTTTTGGTCTCTGAGATTTGATTTCTTTTGAATAACCTGAAGGCCCTTAGGACTTGACTTCTTCAGTCCTTTCATGGCTTTCAAGAATTTTGCTATGAAATGTCTCCCTTGGAAATGCCTTCTTTCTTGCTTAGGAGCCAAATTCTTCCTCTTAATATCAGTGACATACAAATGCCTAATAGGGGTTATAGATGCAGGTATTTTGTCTGTGAAGGAGAAAGGCAGCAAACCGAGAATATCCCCTGTGGTCTTTAAAAAGTTGTCAAGTCATGTACTCCCTGCACAGCACCAGCTGACGTGGGAGGGAGTAAAGTCATCTCCCATTTCTGTTCCCTTTGAGAAGAGCAGCCCTCAAGGGGTGCTGGTGTTCCCTCACTGAGTGTGCCGGGCTGGCAGGCAGCAACAAATGGAGACACCTGCAGCAGCTTTAAAACAGTTGGTTTGGGTGCAAGGAGGAGTCTGGCTGTGGCAACACAGAGCTCAATAAAACCAGCTAATATATTTGCTGACCCAGCTGCTGTGTCTTGATAATACCCTAGAACGTACCTATTGCCCTTGGTGATCTACGTTTCTCGTTTCCCTTCTCCTCTGAAGAACCAGGTTTTGGCCACTTCTGTGCAAGTTACTTTTGTAGGAGTTAGCTGTGAGTTCGTTTTCTTATGTCATGTTTGGGCAACTAAATAATTAGCCTGCCTTGGAAAATGCTGAGTCTACAACGGCTCCCAGCGAAGTGAAGAGAATTACAGACTACTCAGCAATCTGGAAAACGAGACCTTTTGCTTATTAAATATGGAGCTGGGAACAGAATTTATGATGTTCATTTTCTGAAACTTGAAGCTGCATAAGCTACAGCTTATATTAGGGTTCTACACATATAAAGTTACTGAAGGGCTAGTAGATGAGTATTAACTATTTCTGTAAATGACTGATCAGTTGCTACAATGTCCAACAAGTTGGTTTGGTTTTTTTTTTTTTTTTTTTTTTTTAACTACTGCTTAAAATTGCCTATAATATACCCATTCATGCACTTTTAAGGTACCTTTGACCTCTGTAACATAAAAGTATTGTTCCCTTGTCAATTTTATATCTCCACAACATGATGTGTGGCCATGATATATTTGTAGAAGGTATTCTTTGGTTCAAATGGCTGCTGACTGAAGTCAGCTGGGGCTGACTTCAATCCAGCACAAGAATCTTAGTTTGGGGACCCAAATAATGGGGCACTGTAGTCTTGTGGACAGCTTAACTAGGCAGAGAACGGAAGCAGGTTCTTTGAATAGCCTTCCTTTGTCCACCATCATGAAATCAAAAAGCAAATCTTTTGAAAAACACTAGGCAATAATTCCCATGGGACTTTCCTAGACTCATCCATCATGGAGAAAATCCAATTTTCCTTCTTTCTCTATTGTACTCCGAGAAGCCTTGTGACCAGTTAGGTCATTCTAGCTTTAAACGTTAACTTGGCTAAGACATTTTAAATTAGTAGATCCTTTCAAAATCTAGAGCGTAATCTTCCACTCATACCCTAAGAATAATGATCCGTGCTTTTTGTTACATGCTTAATGATTTTTGAGTGAAAAGTATTTTGTTTATTATGTTACTGTTGAATAATAATAATTACTAGTGCTGTTGTAGCAGATTTTTTTAAAGGTCTAGGAGGCGCGTGGCTTCCTACCAGAGAGTTGATTCAAGGCTGTTTTACTCTGTCAAAGCCCACTTCTATGGATATTTATATGGTAATAAAGTGTAGGGCCTAGTGTTTCAGTTAGACTATATCCCAGTTACACCGAACTATTAAAATGTTCATTCATTAATTCATTCATTTCCTGACTCCTTGCAGAATGTCCTACAAAGATATTTTGCCAACCTTGTTTACATAAATTCCCCATTGTGCTTTGCATTTTTATTAAATAAAGGTGGTGTTTGAAATAGCTTGTAAATTGACAGGATACAAATTAGTGGGAAAGCAAATGTTAAGGAGTCGATGGTGTCTCTTGGTGAGCTTTGAAAAACATTCTATTTAGAACCAATTGTGCAGACGTATCATTTATTTTTCTTCTTTTCACCTTCCTTCATTTGTTAGAACTAGGGAAATTTGCATGAAAATTGGTTGTGTGTTTTTTTTCAATTTTTACCTGCTTTGACTGTTTATTTTACATCTGCAGGTTTAATGCTTGTCTTGTGACATCACTGTTCATTGCTGGGGAGAAGGCAGTGATGTCACAGAAGTTACAGTTTGTAAGACTGAATGCTTTTTGAGACTGGGGATGACTATAAAAGCTTTCTTTCTTTTGGGTCACCAGTTGTAGCTAGTTGATGGCTATCGTTCTCATGTGGAGAGAGGATGAGAGTCTAAAGCCAGTGTGTACTGCTCAGTGCCTTTGTGTTTATGTATGTGTCACAAAATGTCCAGTGTCCTGGAAATTTCACTGCAGATAGCCAAGTGTGCCTGATCCCGGGAGACCATGTTTCCTTGTCATCCTTACTCAGGACGCAGATTTATTTAGGGATGAGGTCTCCACTGATGTTTACGGAGGACTCCACTGATGTTTGCCTTGTGTTTTCTGTATCATCTGTTCTTTGTCTAAGGAGTCACCTCTGTCTTTATCAATTCAAATCCAAAACCTTTCAGGGAAATGAAACTCCCCTAGTCCAGTTTGGGGAGGGTGGGAAACTGTGGCTCCGGGTAAAGGAATAAGCAGTAATGAGATTAACCATACAGGAAAAAACCAAACATCTTCCTTTGGTGTATAGGTGTATATGAATGAGAATTGACAGAAACAGGACAGGACAAGAAAAAACAGATCTATCTAAATACGACGTATTTTCCAAAATGTGCCTGGAGTTGTTGGCAGCTCCTTAAAAGCACCCCCACTTGATCTTTTCCGGTGGAAGATAGACCACAAGACAGACAGCCTTTGGAAAACAACTTCCCATAACATATTCAGGCAGTGGATCTGATATATCCAGACATTGCTGGGCAGAAACTGAAAGGACAGTGAGCATTCCCTTCACCTTTTTTCCTTTATGCTCAAACTCATTTCCCACACCTCGAAAATCTCCTACTGAAAGTGACCTACTGGTCAAGCCGCAGTCCCTCACCTCCAGCAAAGCAGGAGGCGGCTGGATTGCTCCTTTAGCAGCCCGTGCTGGTAGCATACCGCCGCTCGCCCTGCGGGGCATCTCACAGAGTGGGTCAGGCTGCTCTGGCCTCTCCGACGACTCGGTTTGTCACTTCTGTCACAGTCTGTGGCACACACACACACGCACAGCAGCTGCCAGTGGCCTGGGGGGCCTGGGATCCTCATTTTTTTTTTCTGAGCTCACTTCTCCAGCACGCTGGCTGGCTACATTGGCGTCTTTTACCTGAGATAGGCTCTGACCTTTCTCCATGCATCTTAAAACACCCTGCCGCGTAGCTCCAACGGCACGCAGTCATTTGCTCTGTTTGCTGGTGTCTCTCGTCCTACTTTCAAATCATCTCTTCAAAGCCCATTTGATACCAGTTTGGGTTTTTGTTTCTTTTTGGAAGGTGCTGGTTGTCTTTGATAGAAAGATCTTTACTTTTTTTTTTTTCCACTATGAAGGAAGTAAAAATGTACTTGTCCATTTTAGGTACATTTGAATAATTGCTAAAAATAAAATGAAAAACTCAGGTCTCTGCTCTGCAAAGTAGTTTTCAATCCCCTGAAGAGTAACATGGCTCCTTCTGACTCCACACAGGCAGACAGGCCTAATTCAGCTGTCTGTTGCATGGTATGTTTAAGTGGTTTTGTAAAACAGTGTTCCCTAAATGTTGACAGTTTAATGGATTTCATTAGTGCCTGCCTACCAGCTGAGGGCTCAAACCTGCCCCCACCAGGGTTAGCTCAGATGAGTTCAGAAGTGGCTGTGTGGAGGACCACCCTCATCTCTGCCAGAGATGCTCCAAGAGCTGCATCTGGAGCCCTAAGATGAGCAGGCGTCTGCTGCGCTTCCACATCCACAGCACAGCGTGGGCAGTGGCTAGCAGATGCACGTAGTCGTATGTCCATCTTTCCTGACTTCTCTTTAGGGCTCCGTTGCACACCCAAGGAGGTATGGGCATTCTCAGGGTCTTCTTCCATATTACCATGCAGGTGAACGGCCTTGGTTCACTATCCTGGGGGCTGAGGGAGTGTGTCCGTTATGCCAAAACATGTTTACACTTCCCCCCCCCCTCCGTGCCTGTGAGACCTAGCTGCATAGAATGTCTAATGACCCTCCAAGACCAATTTCCAAAGCTTGACTGCTTTGTCTGGAGTGTGTGTTTGGGGATCGTTTTGAAGGGGAAAGCATTAAAACTAATAATATGAATTCTTAGAATAGACAATTATTCCATTTGCGAACAAAAGAGGTGGTCCTAAGAAGCCATGAGTGGAACTTAGAGCTGGTTTAGTTGCTTCATTGCATGTCAGACTGTTCCCAAACCAAAGTGAAGAAGACACTCCAAAACTAGCAGAAGTAACTTAATGTTCTGCTGGCATACTGAAAATCTAGAGAATGACAATTAGCCATAACAATTACAAATAGAAGGCAAGTCCTGTAGTTAAAAGTGAATTCCACCAGCTATTCTGTGAAGCCTAATGATTTCCTCAAATTCCTTTTCTTTGGGAGGGGACTGAAAATCCCCATAGTTTGTCCCTGTCCAAAGATAGTTTCTCCCTTACCCTTCCTGAGAAGTACTGTGTGAGATACCCGTATCTGGATTAGGCACTAGCTAAGGGAGAACAGTACAGACTACCCCACGCTTTAGCATTATGAGTATCAGGACCACAGTGTAGCTATGCCTCATGGAGTATTAGCAACTCGCCTCTCTTGGGTTTCTAGGTCCAGTCCAGTTTGATGGTCTTCACACTCCTCAGAAGATTTAGGCCAAGTTTATTCTTGGGTCTCTCTGCTCCCAAGGGACTGCTGCGCTCTGGGGTAGGGAAGGGAAGGCACACAGGGGAGATGCAGCCTCTACCTGTGCAGCACACTCTGCCTGCAGGCTTAATCTTTCCTGAAGCCTTCCTGGACCTTTTGCTAGTGAAGGTGAGGCAAAGTGTGGCTCAAAGTCATTCCCCAGCCAAAATGACTACAGAGCTATTTAGGAACTATTTTACTACTACCACCACATCTAATGCACTTATTTTGCTCTTTTTGTTCTCCAGTAGCAACTTTTTCAGGCATGGTTTTCTGTTGAAGCTAGGCAAGAGCAGTGAGACATATAAGCAGGTCTTTCATACTCCAGTAGAGGTCAGATACCTACCTACAGTAAAGGAGCTAATCCATTACAGCATGATAGATTATAACAGCTTATTTGGAGCCCTATTATATAAATCACTTAAATGTGTATTTACATAACATTCCTATTAATTACCACAAAGACTGTAATGACTGTGAGCTGTTCTAGTTTATCCTGTAAATATGTATTTAAGCAATTCTGTAACAGGTAATATTTAATCAATAGACCATAACAGATCATTAATCATGCCAAACCTTTGTGTAAAAAGTGAATTTGTACTGGTGGAACATAATGGATCCTTTGGAGTACCATTTAACATATTATACTACTCATATGAAAACTTTACAATGCCACTAATGATACATCTTAAAAGCCTTAGCGTGACCTCCTGTACTGTGTATTGACAGACGTGAGCATATTTTTCTTGAGATAAAGAAGCCAAGAAGTTACTCAGCAGTGATTCTTTTGGACACGTGCAAGGAGCTGAAAAGACAAGCTCCAAGGGGCTGTACCTGCCTTATTCTTTCTTGGCTGAAGAGGTGCTGGGAAAAGAGGTCTACGTAAAATGCTTATATGCTTACCTGGAATCCGTAGTTGTACCTGAGCATCTTGCAATAGTGTTTTATGGCACCAGTCATGGCAACAGCTCTGGAAGGCAGAGAAACATTGCTCCCATCCTTACCTTAGAAGTGGGGAAAAAAAACAGAGACAGCATGCAAAACAGCAGGACATATGCATGCAACAAAGTGGTTAAGATCTATCCCACCCTGCACTGTTGCTGTTAAGCAGATGACCATTTACTTGAGTGTAGGCAGGTAATGCTGCTGTTTTTGTGGACGCTGAAGTTATTCTCTCAAAGGAAGCATGTGTATGCTCAGGAGCCAGTGTGTAAGTGGCAGTATTTTGGTGGTCTTCACTAAACTCTTCAAAACACAAGTGCAGAAACGGAGATCATCATCAGGGGACTTATTTTTAAAAATATTTGATGCACAAGGTAAATAGAGAAGAGAAAGTAAAAACCTAAAGAGCTTTAAAGAGCTCCAATAAAAGCCCTAAGAGTTCAGTTTCCCTCACACAGTACAGAAGACTAGCCATGCCATCAGAAAGCAGGGAACTTGAGAAGGAAATCCTGCTTACTTTACCTGTGCCAGCAGCCTGGCTGATTTTAAACAGATTGCTTCGGAGAGGGAGGTGAGCAGGATGTTTCTGCAGAACTGAATTATCAAGTATTGTAGCTGCGCCACTGAAAACCCACATGATGTACTGCATGCATCCTTGCCAAACTGTCCTGGGAAGCTGGCTTCAAGCTACAGCTGAAGTCATAGTTAAAAGTTAAGAGCCAAATTGTGGTCATGTGGGTCGGTCCGCTGGTGTCATGCGGGACTACTGCAGAGTTAAGGTAAGCAGGGTTGGTTCCAGGCTAGGAATGTAATTCTAGAAACTGTTTTTCCTATGTCACGAGCGTGCCATGCAGTTTGTGGGGAACAGCAGTGCCTGCTCAGAGGGGATTCATGACTGAAACAGTAAGAAAGCCTTAGTCCAGGAGCATAATGTATTGGCAAAGCCTTATAGGAAGTCTGTACATCACTGGCCCTGGCCAGCTCCACTGATCTCTTGCTTTCATAAGCACTAAATTAACATTTTTTTTAAAAAAGCTTTTATTAATGGTTCCGTTGGAGCTTTTGCAATCTGTTGTCTAATGCAAGCTTTGATTAAGTTTAAAAAAAACACCTCTGCAATAACAGTTCTCCTGTGTAATAACTAATCAATATATGCTAATCATTTGCCAAATGTATTTCTTACAGAGAAACGGTTGCGAAGTTAGGTGACTGCCAAAAAAAAAAAGAAAAAAAAAGAAAAAAACTTATTTAATTCCTTAGCCAGTAGGTATTCGTATCTGTAAAAGATTAACCAGTTTTGTATTTTTGCCAATTAGTATAGAAATTTTATGAGCCGGCATGAATATTCAATTCAAATGATTTTTTTTACAGCTAAGTTATAAACCTCTAGAAAACATGGGAGGCTAACTCAACCCTGAATAGAGCGGTGAAGCTGAGTGCTGCTGTAATAAAGCAATCTATTAAAAGGCTATCTTTCTTATAAGATGGCTTTCCCTAAGCACCTAAGCATATTAACAACATCTGAAATGCACTTGTAATTATACGCACCTCAGAAAAGATTTAAAATTGCCTTCTTTGTCCACACTTATAAAAACATCTCAGTCACCCTGTGATCTTATTTTACCTATGCACCTTAAAGCTTGTAAAGGCAAAATGGAAGAAGCAATGACCCATCAGAGAAATGCTTATAGGTGAACTTTGGCCGTCTCCGCTGGTGTTAATTTTGCTCTCAGTGAACTGCACTTAACACCTTTGTAAGGTCTGGAGAATTCTTCCCATCCCTGACTGGCCTACATGACTATTTGCTACTAATTTGCACTTTGAAGGTGATGCACTGGGAAAAAGAGAAATAGTTCATTTAGTGTCTGAAGAACAGCTTTCTGGCTAAATCCTGCAACTTTCTGGGAAGGGCTGCTCTTTGCCCGTTTGGTCACTGCCGGTGAAATTAGCCGTGTGCTTGCATGACTGGGAACTGCAGGAGCGGGTACAGCAGCAAAGCGGGAAGCATGCAGCTTCAGCTGCAACATCGTAATGCTGGAACTCCAGCCTCCTTTTGCCTGCCTGCCCACCGTACTAAGGAACCTAAATGCCCTGCAACACTGTTGCTGTATCTTTCCTTATACTGCAGAAATATATTGTGTGTAACACAGCAAGAAGCATCAATAACTTGTTTACTTCTAGTGTGTTATTTAGTTTCTGGACCAGGCACCAAGACCAGCAAAATACAGTTTCTGAAAATGCAGTCCCATACAGCTGAAGCAGAAAGGTTTGAACAATACTAAGATTTTTAGACAAGGATAATAAGAATAAATTAAAAATTGTTATGCTGTGTTAAATTAGAGATCTGAGTTTGCTGTCCTACTCAGACGAAAATACCCTTGATATTAAGCCCTCGTATTTGAAAATTTTCAGCTGGCTCCATTTGGCAACTAGGTTTAGGAAGGAACATTTTTATCTGTCTCCTGTCTTCTGGGGCTACTGGTTATTTGGTGAAGAGCATTTGAGCTAATGGAGCTCACTTGAATTCCCCTTAGGAATTAGATTCTTTCCTGAATAAGGACTGCAGGATCAGTTATCAGCTGTTCTGCTGAATAAACGGAATACCCATGGAGCTTTTTAGCTTTTCCTTTGTGAAACCCATGGCTTTTAGAAAGGCCTGTGATGGTGCTGGTGATTTTTATTGTGATAATACTCCTAAACGCCCAGGCACAGTGCTGAGAGTGGTACTAATATACGCCACATGCTACCTACAGAACTGCTACGGGAGAAGCATGGGGTCCCTGCCCGGAGCACTTAATGGCGTCGGGGTTTTTGAGATGATTCGTTGCAGAGTTCTACTTGCTGGATTTTTTTTTTTCTAAAATGATCTTGTTTCCAAATGTTCATTTTCACAATGGAACATCAGTTATAAATGTATATGTTATTAGGGCGTTTTATCATATTTAAGAGGACTTCCTAGCATCTCCTTTGGCAATTTTATTAAACTAAAGTATTCATTTCCTGCATTGAAGGGAGAAAGCTGTGCAGTTTGGTTCTAGCTGTAGCAAACTGATGAAAAACTTATATAGAACTTAATTGGAAAATCCTACAGATTTAAAAGCAAAATGCCATTTCCACCACACAACCCTCTGGGATGATTCAAAGCCAGATGAGAAGAGACTAGCATAATTTTACATCTCTGTATTTTAGAAGCAATTTCTTAAAAGCAGAATATTGTCTTCACTGTGAAACTTTTATGAGTGTTGCGTCAAAGAAACACATTATAATACTTTTGGATTTAACACTTCCCAGATCAAGGTTGGAGGGAAGTGTGATGGGAAGTGGGGAATCTGTTGCGATGATGTATTCCTCTATTGTATCACACACACAGTCTTTCATGAAACATTTCCAGGGTAGAAAACGTAGCTCCTGAACTCTCCCCGCTCCTGCAGGTTGGGTGGAAGAAATGCCTTTTCAGCTTTAAGGGAGGGCAGTGGATGTAGCAGATTTTCTGTCATTAGAGCTGTTTAGGTCAAGACTTGCTCTACTAAAGCCATACCTGTATGGTAGGTGGGACTGCATAAGATGGTCTCAGTGGTCCTTTTTGACCTTCATGATACAGGAAAATCCTGCAAAGCATTTGCATAGGATACTATTAGCTGGAATGCTTTCATTTCTTAGGGCATTGTATAAATTGTGTAAAATCATACACTGACTTACAAATGGTGAAAGTATTAGGCCCATCTTCTACTGTGCTGGTACAATGGAGGAATTAATTAGAAAAATAATTCTGGTAAGTAAGGCGAAAGAGGACTAGAAAGTGCCCTGCTCTTTCAGACAGTGCAGGAAAGTCACTAATTGCTCTAGACTAACTTCACTGAAGTGCAGAGCAAAGGAACAGATAACACAAAAATGTATTAGTTGCTTTTGTTGCAATATAAAAGACCGGCAAGGGATTAGGTTTTTCTGTTCAGCGAAGGAAGAGACTGAGTTTCCCACACACTCCACATCTCCTCTTTTGCTGTAGTTCAAGAATCATAAGATACTCACAACAATTTGGCAGTGTCAGCAGTGCAGTTTAACAACACACGGAGTGGGCCAGAACTGCCCCACAGAATAGTTTCCTGATGCCCTTTCAAGACTGCCGCTTACGAGCACGCTGTACGCTGAGAACATTTTTATGGGAACATTCAGGCAAACAAACACAGATGGCTGCAATTGCCCTCCCCCCTCCCCTTCCCCAGTGGGTAATCAGCATTTGTATTAAACCACATAATTATTGGGGGTAATAATGTATTATCAGGTCAGGCAAGTTTTCTTCATGAAGGTTCACTTGGTAAGTACCACATGGTGATAGATGAGTTTTGTGTTACTTCACATTACTTGGGACTGGCGCCAATCAAATCACCACCTGACTTGTGTACCAGGTAATCAGTCACACCCAGGCTATCTAAAGCCATGCTTGCCTGGGCCAGTCTTCTGTGAAGACAGCTGGGAAGCGTGCCATATCGACCGCGTTCCCGTGAAACGGAAGATAAAAGGGCTAGGAAAGTTCAGCCGCACTTTAAGTATGCAATGGTGCTTCTGGTGCTTGCAGGGAAAAAAGACTGAAGGCCAGGACGAGGCTCGGAGACGGAGCGGGCGAGCGTGCAGAGCCGCCGCAGTCGCAGCGCAGCAGTTGGCTTTCAGCTGGGGCAGGGAAGGAATGTGAGATGGTTCCCACAGCATCTCCCGGCTTTGGGAACCTCTTCTCTTCCAGCGCCGCGTGCACCGCGCTGCCTCCGAGGGCACGGTCGGATGTTTGCTTGAGAAACAGCTGCGGTAGTTTAACAAGTTACTGCTTGATCAGCTATTTGTTCCTGCTCCCCTCTGCCGAGGTGCAGTAACTGAATCCGTGGGCTCTTCCAGGCTGTTGCAGCGCAGAGGGAAACAGGCTTTGCTTCAACTGTTTGCAGGTATGGACAGTTGCCATGTCTGAGTCGTGGGGGCAGAGATAAATAGTTAAGGGGCAGCAACTTTTTAAGCAGAGACAGCTGTCCTCCGAACGAATGTCTCACTGTGCCATAAAAGACACTCAACACCATTAAACATTGGGCTGTCAGCAATAATTACAGAACATGTTCACACTGTTTAAAAAAGCAAAAACTACAGAGAGGAAGAGAATTGACATGAAAATTCAAATGTGAAGAAACTAAATAACTACACTTGGAAAAAGAAAGTGTTGCTTATGTGACTAGAGAGTGTTGTTCCAAAAAACCACAATTTAGGAGCAAATTTTTCCAGTGAGCGTTTCACGAGGGAAGGGGGAACGATGAAGGGAAAAACTCCTTGGCCCTTTTGCTGTTTGCCCCTTTCTTTTTCTTTCTGCTACTTGAAAGGTAGGCAATCTCCACTGCAGTTTTGTGATGGTGACAGTTTAATGTGCATGAAGTAACATATCGGGCATATATAACCTCACCTGTCTACTTCAGTGTACATGTGAGTAATTGCAAGGTACATCAGCATTGTGGAGGCTAAACAGTCTGAAATCCATCACTGAATCCTGTAGTCAATGGGGGAACACCTTCAGTAGAAGAGTCACACTTCAGGCGACATGTGGCTTTTTACCTACGGTCGTCACAAATAATGTCTCCAAGGGCTCCTAGTCAAAGAAACTGATGAAATAATGTGGGTTCTTGACTGGTTTATGCTAGGTGTTTGCTTTCATTGCAAAGTCAGCTTTGAGTTTCTTCATCCTTGTCATTTTGCCCTGCCTGCGTAACTTTATGTTGATGGGAAGGCGTGATTGTGAAACTATGGGCAGTGGACACAGGAGGTGGTGTAGTGCTGCAGATGTATTCTGTTGATGTGATTAGATTTAAAACTGCTTCTGGCTCTCCAAAGAGGGCATCCTTTTGATGCTCTACAGCATTCTAGTTCAGATAACAGCAAAAAAAAGCAAACCACCCCCAACATTTCTGAAGATGTGTGTAAAATGTTATGGAAGGGCTATTTGTATCCCTTGATTTACTGGCTTAGGTAGAAGCACTTTAGAAACACTTCTTGGGCCTTGAATTCCTGTGTTTCTGTGAGCCCTTTATGGAGCTGTTTGGGGCTGCCTGAGACTGTGCTTCTTGCACAGCAGCCTGGTTTTTGCACCTCTGTCATGGGCTGACATGTTCCAACTGTTTTTTAACACATTCACAAGAGCTTCAGGAAGACAAGAGGTACCTACTTTGGTCACACTGCGCCAGGTACCAGCACCAGGTACCCACTCTCTCTTTAGCAAACACCTGGAGTAGAGCAGCCATGCACTGGCAGGACTGACAGTGCAAGCTGTTACAAATGCTTCTGGCACTAAACCCTACATGGGTACCCGCCTATGCCTGCCAGTGCCCTGCAGCCTCCCATCATCTCTTGCAAATAGTGTTTAGACACTCTCAGAAGGACTTTTGGCTTCCCCTATGCACAGCAGCAAGGATTTGGGAACAAATCCTTGCTGCTGTTTGGAGCAGGATGTCTTGAAGTCCAGCTGAAGGCTTCATGCAAATTGTCTAGAAAGTGGTAAATCAGTTCATTAATCCATTTATAAAATCAATATATCACACAGGGAGCTGAACAAAACTTGGCAGCTCTGCCTATATCCCCTTTGCATCTGAGGGACTACTGACTGAAAAAGTAAGAGCCCCGTCACTCTGCCCTTAGCAGTATACAGTCACCATGAACCTCACCAGCATCTGCAGAGCAAGCCTTGCTCAGTAAGTTAGCACTTGCGAATTTTTGTGCATAGGATGTCCAGCTGCAGGAAGATTTTTCTTTAGTGGTACTGGAGCTTCACATAGGAGTAGGCTGATCTTCCTGACCCCCTAGTGACACACGTCCCAGAGCCTAGGGTTATGTAGGGTCAGTCGTCCTGGTAGTTCCAGCCATGACAGAGAGGTAAGAGAAGGAACTCTATTATTAAGTATTTAATCTGCTTTCTTTTGTATTAACCATAGGATTAAAAAAATACATCACAGGAACACCCGTGTTTCACAAACGCCACCGTAATTTTCTCGTGCAGAATGGCTGCTTGAAATGTGGAGCTGGAAAAGCACAACCCCCCTTTTAGTGTTTGGTAGGCTCCTCTTGGTATTAGGCACTGACGTTAAAGGATATGGCTTTCCTGCTGACTTCAGCGAGAGGTAGGGCTGTTTAAACAGTTTTCCCTGGCGTTGCTTTAGTCATATGCATTTCCACGTGCAGCAGGGTTAAAAGACTCAGTGTCCTTCCTGACTCTGCTTCACCCCAGTGTTTGAAAGCAGTGGTGGGGAGCAGCGAGGGGAAAAGGAAGACATTAGTACACAACGAGGAGCTGAAACCAAAAGACTAGCCGGTGCTGCGTGTTCCCACTTCTCGGCAACTGTGAGTCACACGTGTAAAACACATTTGTGCGCCCGTTGTGCGACTTGTCCCTAGAATGCTTCAAACTTTTTATAGCTGCTCCCACTTGCTGCAGTGTCACCTGCTGGCGAGATCAAAGTACTCAATAGCACGCTCCCCCGCGCCACGCTAAACAAAGTCACCGAAGCCCTTGAAAACTCCTACAGATGTTTCCTCTCTGAAGACAAAAGGATATTTTTCTCCCCTCCCTTCCTCCTTCACGCCAAAGAGCAAATCCTATGCCTCACTGAGTTTGTACCACCTCAGATTAATTGGCACTAATGCAAATGTTCATGGCTGTGTGGGGGATGTTGCTGAGAGCATAATGGTTGTTGTATTTGCTTGCATGTGGTTACTCCACTTCAGCTGTGTAATTCATTGCTTTATAAAGTGCTTTACAATGCACTACAGCACAGGAAGCTAATCATATGCCGTGGCAGACAATACAGCAGAGATTCAGAGAGTTACTGCAGGTCTCCTAAGGCCTGTGCCCTGAAGTCCCCAGTCCTTTTTCATCAAAAGTCCCCCTCAAGTGAGTGTCTCTCTTGCCACCTGGAACAAACTCTCAGAACCGCCAGAATGTCTGGAGCTTTTCTGCCGGCTCCCTGTGGGATTCCCTTTCATTCCTTTTCGGTCTAATTCCCCTTCCCTTCACTCCCACCCTGAGTTTCTCTCCCTCTTTTTAGGCATCTTATTGGCAGAGTATTCCAGGCATAGCACTATGAAGGATGTACAAGAGTTTCCATTCTAAGGGGGTTATTTTGAGTTGCTTACGTTTCTGGCTGCAATTTTAAGCATTTGATATCAAGCCCAGAAGCAATTTTTTAATTGGAAAGTGTAAGCTGAGATAGGTACAAGAACAAAGATTTCTTAAAAAAACTGACACTTCCAACTGTGTAATTTTAACAGTTCTCATGAATGTGGGGATGGATTGGTATTTGGTTCTGAGGTATCTCTTGGCTTTCCTGGTGCAATGGATTGTTACTGTCTGGTGGTCACAGGGATTTTTCGGTGTATGCAGACTCTGCTCTCTAGGTACCAACTATGCTGGTACCATGCTTTCGCTTTGAGGTTAGGAAAGCTCTCTCTCTTTGACCAATAAGGCACTGAGGAAGAAAGGTGAGTTCCTCCACTAGACAGTTACAACAGGAAAGCCGGCGTGGAAGGAAACAGTGAATTTCCCCAATTGGTTGCACAAGTTTTTGCCTTGGTCTAGTGTGCTGGCCTAGCAGAAGTTGAACCATGTAGAAGTTAATAATTTAATTTATTTTCTAAAAATGCACAAAATTCTATTAAAAACCCTGCATGACAAGACTATCAAATTGCAAACACTCAAAGGCTAAGGAAATGACAAAATTGAGCTTGCCAACCCAATCTTAATTCTGTTTCCTTGCTTGTATAGTTACAATAAAGTTTAATTAGATTGTCGCATATTATTTTGGGGAGGTGTTGGAGCTGGGCTCCTGCCTCATTCATTTTGCATGCTAATGTAGCGCAAGGCAGTTTTTCATGAAACACAGAGGGCCAGAGTCCCTCACTTACTGCAGAAGCTATATGATGTGTCATAAATAAGATTGGTGTTTGTAGGAGGCAGGAGCTGTATGGCACCCTGTGAATGTAGAATGATAATGAAGAGTTCACACAGGGACAGGGTAACCACTTACTCCTTCACCCTGCCAGCCACCTACTGCTATTCCAGTCCTTCCAGTCCACAGTTGATGAATACCAAGCTGATGCTCCCATACCGGCTACCTCCCTAGCACGTATATATCCCCATGCTCCAATTGCCTGGGAACCATTCAGCAGAAGATCCCAGGATCTTAAGTGTCCTAACTCAGAGACCAATCCTGAGGGACATGCTGACGCTCTTAAGTGCCCTGTGGTAAATTACTGCTGTGGGAATGACAACTGCTCCACATCTCACTGGGTCCTTCACTTTAATAATTATAATCTTGCTGTGTGGTTCTTCATAGCTAGAGAAGTTTCTTCATAGATAAACACACTAAGGATGCCTTCTCTTTTCATTCTCAGGCAGTGGTAAACATGAAATTCAGTTTCATGTAACAGAGTTAATTCATACTCAGGCAGTCATTACTGTTCCCAGCAGATGAAAGGTTTATGTCCATTTATTTGAGGGGTCACCTATCAGTCTTTCCCATTCACAATTAAACCTGGCAATTGCTCCTCTGATAAAGACTCTGTATTTCCCCCAAAATGTTTTTCTGTTTATTTCTGTTTGGTTTTAAGTGCTGGAGTGAGTTTTTCTTTTAGCTACAGATGCTGTTCTTTGAAATTGGAGCGAATGACAGTAGAACTTAAGCATAATAACAGAAGGCTTCTCTGCTCCTGTAATTTCACTTGCCTCCTTCCCATGTTCTTCTGCAACCATAGCAAAATGCTGAATAGCTTCAGTATTTCATCTTCTGAAAGCTAGAAAATATAGCCAAGGATGCTGAGCCACACTGAAATGAGGAAGGGCTCCCAGAGCACTGAGAAGTGTTCCAGTTCTTTTAGGTTCAGCCAGCCCTTTTTTGTTTGTTGCTTCAACTTATGTAAATTACTAGAGTTTAAGTAGATTTAATATTTATCATCCAAGACAGGAAGGGTCAGCCCTCCTTTCTTCTACATTCCCTCTACTAGAAAAGTGTAGTTTCAGTTAAATGTCAGCATTTGTGATTTAAATATATTTCAGCAAGAAGATTTGCAAATTGTTATTTCTGCTGTCCGTCCCCCAAAGTGTCTCTTATATTTCTCTCTCAAGTAGTAAGATCTAAGGAGAAAAGCAAGATGACTAAGTTGCTACATAACAAGGCTTAAAGTCTGTTTCCTTTTTTAAAGCTCTTATGGTTCTTGAGAGCCTTTGGACAAATTACTGAATAAGGTACATCACATTAATCATGGTGATCTCTGAGTGTCTGGCAGGATCCATCCAATGAGGTCCTCTTTCTAAGATGAGATCGATAGATGAAGTAGCAAAATTATTTACTTGTTAATATTTATTATTTCGAGACACCACCATTTGCACTGAAAGAATTTGTACACCCCATTGTGCCACACACTGAGCACCATGAACTCCTACGATCTCTCCTTATTTCAACAATAAATAAGAACATTTAGCAACTTGTAAAGCTAGACGTGATGTGAATATGAGAGCCATACTAAAACCGCATCCTTGATTTGCTTCCAAAAGACCAAGTCTTACACCGGCCTGGGACATGGTAGGTCATCATATCAGCATTTTCTGGTAGCATCATCAGTTCCTAGAGAGCACAGGATTTTGTTAGAGCATTACCTCAACCGGTTACAGAGATTGCATTTTTTACGAAGCAGGTTCAGCACCACTCCACCAATCGGATTTGTGAAAAGCAAGTTCTATGCTATCCCACTCACTTTTCTGGCCTCCTCTCTTCAGGATCACCAGGCACTTGATTTTCTTTTGCTCTGTGCATCAGGTTTCAGAGTATGTAGGGGGTTCTGGACATCCATGCATCCATCCACAACTTTTTAATGGCTTCCCTCAGCTGTTCTTTCATGGTTTTGTTGTGCAGGATTTGTCCTGCTGTTCATTCCTCACAATCCTGCCGTCACAGTGGACTGCAGGACCCATTTCCTGAGCACCTTTCCTGGTTCTTGCACTCTTGCAGGTTAGCCCCCGACTGACAAGTCCTCCAGGGTTCTGCACTTACACTCACTCTGGGACAGAAATTCATTAATGCGGTTCTCGCCTTGTATTAGCCTCCATTTCCTTCTGTCATAGGTAATGTTCATGTAATCAAGGTTTCATTTTTTCATTGCAAAATGGAAGGTGTGTTTATCCTATGGCTTATGTTTTCATAGAATCATAGAATCATAGAATGGTTTGGGTTGGGAGGGACCTTTAGAAGTCATCTAGTCCACCGCCCCTGCAGTGGGCAGGGACATCTTCAACTAGATCAGGTTGCTCAGAGCCCCGTCCAACCTGGCCTTGAACGTTTCTAGGGGTGGGGCCTCCACAACCTCTCTGGGCAACCTGTGCCAGTGTTTCACCACCCTCATTGTAAAAAATTTTTTCCTTATATCCAGTCTAAATCTACCTTCCTTTAGTTTAAAACCATTACCCCTTGTCCTGTCACAACAGGCCTTGCTAAAGAGGTTGTCCCCATCCTTCCTATAGTTGCCTTTTAAGTACTGAAAGGCCACAATAAGGTCTTCCTACAGCCTTCTCTTCTCCAGGCTGAACAACCCCAACTGTCTCAGCCTGTCCAGCTTTTTGTCCACCAGTACCCCCAAGTCCTTCTCCACAGGGCTGCTCTGAATCCCTTCATCCCCTAGTCTGTATTGATATCGGGGATTGCCCCGACCCAGGTGCAAGCTAGTCTTGGTACAGTTTCACTGTTACTGAAAACCTTATGTGGAGAAGACCTAGTAGTTATAATTTCAAATATCACTGTAAAATCTCATGTATCATGTATGATACATTCTACTGACTTTTTCATTGTGTTCCCTATATGTCAGTCCTTTGAGATGTGGCGCATAACTTGTTGCCTGCCTCCTGATGTTGGGCCTTGCACACAGCTACTAGAGGATGAAAAGATTTTCAAGACAGAACATTTGACATGGGGGAGGATCACAAAACGACAGGCTCCGATAGTAAACAGAATGTGACTGGGGCTGATCTTGCAGGCCAAAAGCCATGTTAGATGTTTTACCAGGTATGGTCTAGCAGTGTGGCAGGTGAGTTAGGGGAGTTAGGTGACTTGACACATGAGAGGACTTGGGAAATGTTATGCACTGGGAGAGAAGATAGCTGAAACACCTGCCCTAGCCCAATTCATCAGATATCCTCATGACTCTTCTGGACAGTTGGTGTCGGGAAGGAAAATTTCACATTTCTTCCTCCCATTGAGCTCCTTAAAACAACACATTAGGGCCTTATAACAACACAAGTATTAAAAAATCCATCAGCTCCCCCACCAACATTGCTTTTTTATTCCCTTAAGCTCTCTGTATTTTCATTTTGCTTGAACACTTCTGCTGTCATCCATTTCACTTTCAGTTCGGAGCCCCTCTCTGGCTCTCCCGCAGTAGGCTGATCACTGTGGTGTTTGCATTTCCAGGGCTGTGGAGGAAACGATTACCTTAACAAACAAACAAAGCAGATGTTTTCTTCTGATAGGCGTCATACTGTAAGAAAACTCCAGAGCATGCTAAGAAATGAATATGAATGTACGTGTGCATTTGTCCCTCTCTGATCAGTCACAGCTTGTTGAGGGAAGGCTGTGCGTGAGGGAGAACTGATTGAGCTCAGTGCCACAGCTGGGCTGGCAAACTAGTGCCTGCAGGGGCAGCACGAGGGAAAGAATTAGAATCAATTGCAGATAAAATCTTATGCTTCTTTTTTAACCCGCTGCATCTGGGGAAGCCGGGGAAGGGAGCCAGTGAGTGGAGTAAGGAGATGCACACACACAGCTGCAGGGCACAGGAGGGAACAGTGTTTGGGAAGGGGAAGCTTTCGTTAAGTGCTGAAGAAAACTGCAAAGGGCTATAGGTTTATTCCTGGGTGAAGTCAGAGATTGAGGACACTGCTCTCATGTTCAGTGGAAAAGAGCAAAGTCTTCTGTTTCTTCCTAAGAGCTATTTGGAGGAGATGCAGAGAGACAGGGCACGATGGCTAATAAGAGGAGGGGGCATTAGTGTAGAAGAGGGGCTGGGAAGGACATGATGCTTTGGGGCAGCCAGAGAAAAGGTATTTTGCAAGCTGGCTGCTGGAGTACAGAGAGATAGAGGGAACAGTTGTTGTACGTAGTTCACTCAAAAGCTGGGATGTGCTCTCCCTTTTGTTATCAGTACAAGTGGTCCAAAGCACTGCTTTCTTAAGACTGCACTCTTCTGAGCTGTAAGAAGAGGAAGAATAAAACCAGTCATAGGATGGCTTTCAATTGCAATGGATCCATCCAATGGCTAAAAAAAGTGCTGCAAATAAAAGCAAGTAATTTATGATGAGTATACAGTGTATGTTTGCAGAATGGCAATTCCCCCTTCTCCACTTTCCTCCACATTTTCCCCTTAAAATCTTGTATGCGACCATTACAAATATCTGTAAAATAAGTGGTAACCCTTTGCTTATTACTGGCTAGGGAATATGGTCATTACACCTGAGCAGCCATTAGGTGCATTCTGATTTTGTGGAAGAAAATGCAAAATATTGCTGTGACTGCAAATTAACCAGGATTACCAAATACTTCACAAGTTTCCAAGTTGGACTTCAGTGTCCTCCAGGGCCAGGTGGTTTTTCCTCTGAACTATGTGTGCAGGGCTGGGGAGACAGTGGAAGTTTGCACAGCTTGTGTAGGGGTTAAAAAAACCCCACACCCCAAAATACAATCTGAATTTACTTCACTTGTTAGATGGTGTGTGGGAGCACAGATACTAAAAGCCCTTTCGGTTAGATGTTATGCATATCTGACCTGAGAACTTAGCCAAAGTTCAGGGTGCTGCCACTCTTTTGTTAGAAGAGATGGATGAGGCAATCAGGTGGTCTTGATGAAATCTTGTATTATGACAAAGAATGCGCGAGGAACTGCTCCCTTGAACCCGTGGGGGATCAGGCAGGAGATAATCTCTTTATACACAGGGTCAGGTCTCTCTGTCCCAGCCCCTGCTCATCCAGATGCTTATTCTTTCCTGTTTTGTCAGAATAGTGATGGGGCCTTTTTTGGTCTTCCTTCTCAGCTTTTCTGGTCTTGCTGTTTCTGTCACGCACAATCCTTCATAACATAATTGCCTGTGAAACCTCTCTGTCCACATGTGTCTTTGTTTTGGGAGATGACACGTAGTTATGTTTCGGGTGGAGATCATTATTGTTTCAAACATCTGGCTTCATAAAGAACCTTAACGGTTTCTCTGAATTTATTCTGAATGAAAGGATGAAGTGTTACGCCCACCATCTTTCACTAGTTTTTACCCAGCTCATAGCAATAAAACGACTGGAAGCCACATAACCTGTCAGGCTGCTTATTAAAGAAGATGTCAGGAGAGGACTATTAAACCTCTCTACTTGGAGGGGGACATGTGGTGACTGACCTATACAACAATTTGTGTGGCTGTGTCAGAAAGACAAAGTTCAGGAAACTCCTTGTCTTACAGAGAGGGGTAGACTGCTTAGATGGAGAAGCAGAGAGACATTTCCCTCAAGGCAATGGCAAGGATTGCCTTGAAAGGGCTGTGTCACTGTGACCTTGACTGCACTCCTCCCTGGCAGCAGGCTGTGGGTACAGGGCTCAGAGGAAGCAGCTAGCACCATTTCTCCAGATCCGTGGAGGTTTCAGGCAGGATCATAGCTCATGGCAGCTTTACCACTCCCTGTGCACTCTGGGGTTTTGTGTAAATCAGATCTCCTTGCCCTGAGATGCGATGGCTTTGTGTGACGTGAATCAGTATGAGTCCTGTAAGAGCGGCTTTCAAATATGTATATCTTTAATCTGTGTGCAGATGGGGAATTATATAATGTAAATGCTAATTTACACCCATTGGAGACAAAAGTGAGTAGTTAGTTCACCCCCTGACACCAGAGGAGAGTCCTGGATAGAAAGTACATGAGATATTAGACAGATAGAACACTTAAACTTAGCTGGTGATGCGAGAGTGACACCATGACTGCTTTGGTGGTGGTGGGAGAACAAGATGCTCAGCGATGCTTCTGAAGGTTTGCAATACAGTGCTAACAGGACGTGAATGCCAAGGACCTTGTACCTCAGCCGTGGGAGCCCTTTTACTGGATGGAAGTTAAAGAATAGGAAATGTAGGAAAGCTGCTGTGAGGACAGCCGACTAAACTGAGATAAAAGATGATCAGTTCATGGGCGGCCATAGCACTGCTTCTTATTTCCTTGCTGTAAGGCAGCAATGTGCTCCCCTGTGGAGCCTTAATTTCTGCTTGTTTGTATGGAGGGTCTTAGTGGTTTCTGGCAAGTCATCCCCTCCAAAGTGAGACTGAGCCAGTGGAAGAGAGCTGCTCAGCAGCATGCTATAGAAATGCATTATACATGACATTGTACAGCAGGGTTCCTGATGGGAAACAAACAGAGAAAGTGGCGCTCCATTAATAGGAGAAATGGGTAACAATATAGTTTTGTAGGCCCTGTCATCCCCGGGTCTTACAGAATATTGTAGAGAGAGGCATTAGGTAAAATTAGATAATATGATGCAAGGATTATGAGCATTTTACAAACAAAAGGTGCACTGAAGAGTTAAGGCAGTGCTTTCAAAATCTTTTCTCTGTGCTCAGTTTCATATGTTCTTCAATATTAATGGTTTGTTATTTGGAGATGACCAAAAAGTGGGGGGGTGTGTGTGTGTGTATAAGAAAGTAGAATATTGTCCATCCTATCTATCAAGCGTATCAGCAACATGGGGCAATATGGGATTGCCACTGCGTTGTGTGCCCAATCCTCTTGTTCTGTAAAAGTCAAAATTTGCTCCTCTACAGCTACTGTTGAAGGCATGGGAGATTTGAATTGACCAGCGTTGAAAAATCAGGCTGAAGTCACAATAAATTTAGTCCCCAAATGTGGCAACTGCATTTGAGAAAAAAACCCCAAACCGTAAATGATGCCTTTTTCACTTCAAGGTGAAAGATGAGTACACTTCAATCAAAGAGAATACAGCAGTTTTAGCCTCTCCACACTGCTGCCCTAAATGTAAATTGTACCACCTCCCAGATAGATACCACTTTTGATTTTCCCAAATCACTTGATAAAAACATTGATCCATCCATGGCTGAACATCTAATACCCTCCGTCGAACATTTTCCTGTGATGTGGAGTTACTTGCTGTGTTGTAATTCAGAGGCGCGCCATTCTTTTACGAATGTTTGAGTGTTTATGTTTGTTCCTGTGTTAAGCCCTTCATGCATCAGGTGTATGAGTCTAATGGTCTTCTCAAAAGAATCACCTCATCAGATGGAGCAAATTGAAAAAGCACCCTCGGCTTTGGAATATTTTTTATATTGCTGTGAACATTAGTTTTGCTATTTAAATTAATGTTCTATTGTGGTTTATTTTTTCTGTAGTACAACAGAGACAAATTCTGCAATTAAACCAGAATAGTTAATTACAGATGACACTAATAACTGAACAGAGACATTGGAAAATATCTTTTCTCCTTTACAGCGAGTGTACACGATTGTCAGAAGGTTATACTGGATGTAAAAAGTCACATTACAGTAAAGGAAGTGCATGAATCCTTAATCTGGATGATGGGAGAATGCTGCTGGCAGGAACAAAGGTCATTTTAGAGTCCCAAAGTCTAATGAGTGGTGAAAAAGAGTAGAAACTGAAAAAAAAAATCCTGTAAACCTATGACAGTGCTATAGATTTGGCTGAGATATTATTAAGAGTTATAGGGACATTTAATCTTAGATCTGGGGCCAAAAGAGCTGAGGAATATTTATTGTCAGAGCTCTTATATCTAGACTTCACCTCAGTATTTCTTTCTGATCCCATTCCTGGCAATTAGTGTGTAAGAGAGGGACCACATTAATTTTCAGTCCAGAAAGACATGGTACCTTTGTTCTAATATGCATAACTTCAGTGCAGCTGGAAAGATATGAGGGAGAAGGCGACTACCGTAGGGAAGGGGGACAGAGTATTTTTGTAGGCAAGCTTTAAAATACTTTTTCCACTAAAGCTAAGAATCACCATTTAGGCCACATTGACATCAAGAAATAAAATGTAGTGTTTCTTCTGCAATTGGAAGTTACCATTTCTCTCTCTGCCCCACTATGAACTCTCAGAAATTACCCACTGCAGATCCCAGTAAGAGGAAGGAAAACTAACCTGTACATTTTGCTTGAAGTTTGAAGTATCCACATTAAAAAAAAAACCAACAAGGCACGAAGGGATTACATCAGCAGAAATGTTATTATGGGTAACATTTTCACAAGTGCCCAGCTGGGAAACCAGAAGCCCAGTAACAGCTTCTCTGCGTTTGAAGGTGTGATGTTTTGCATCAGTCTGTCCTCGAGGTATGTGGATGGCTTCCACTGACATGAGCTGCAGCTGCACAGTGTAAATTAAGGCCTGCGTAATTTATTTCTTACCTATTATTAACAGCTGCAACCCCAAATTTACCCACAATGACTTTTTTTTTCCCTAAGACACAGAGCTTTTCCATGTATCATTGCACAAATACTTTCACTGGAAATTTCAGGGATTTGGAAGTCATTTTTGCCTTGGCCACCATTTTGAGGGGTGTGGACAAGCTACTTTTCTTGAATTTGTGCAGCCCCCTTTAATGGGCATTGCAGTTATTTGCCTCCCAAAGATGTAATGAGGTACAACTTGTGAATACCTGGGAAAGTAGTTGGAGAGAAAAGGCTTCATATAAATGTCAGTTAAAAAATATTATTATATTGGCCTTCAGAACAACTGAAATACAGGGAATTTGTTATACACTAAAATGAAAAATTAGAGTCATAATTCACCACTAGGGCTTCCCGCTGGTTCTGGGCTGTAATGGAGACAAAGCTCAGGTATCTTACTATTGTGCACTTACACAGATTTCAAAAGAAAATCTGGTGGTAGAAACGTCTGATTTGCTTTCTGCAATACCCTTGTGTGCAACTAATTGCACATTTTGGAATTCCTTTTCCTGACACAGAATTTTGCAATGGCAGATCTCAAAGTGCTCCACAAGGTTCATGGCTCTTGTTCTGCAGATCAGGACACATCTTGGCTTTAAATGTGAAGGGTCACCTGGGGATTCAGGGAGCGATGACTGGGGAGAGAGCTCCTGCCTCCCAAATCCCAGGGGAGCTCTACCCAGGAGACTGTTTTGCCTCTCTGAACAAGAATTTGGAAAACTCCCCAATGAGCGTTTGCCTGAGCCCTGCTTCTCGATCCTTTTCTACTTTCTTACAAGTGTTAATTTTGCTAACATTGTTCAATGATATCTTAAAAATATCTTTGGCACTGGAGGCATTTTTCACTTCACTGTTTTGTTGCCTTTCTCAAGCACTTGCAATGAGTCCTTCTCTTCCTGAGATAATAGCCTTGCCGAGGTCTGATAGTACAGTTCCTAAATATTGCATCCCTTTTGAAAGACACACCAAAAAGAATACAAAATGCCATGTATAAAACAATATTTTGGAATATAAAGAAGCTTGCTTGGATTAGTATTCCATAATAACATGATTATTTCTCTCAAAACCAGTGCTACTTATGTTGTTTCCTGTTTGAAACATCCTGCTTTGCATTTTTTTTAAATTTATGAAATAATTGGTTTTGCACAGCAATCTACAGCAAAAATATTCAGAGACCCCGGTGCATTTCTGCCTGATCTGCGACATTTCTTCTCCCTAAAAGAAAAAGACCTTGGATGTTTTAGATATAGCAGTCAGCATCCTTCAAAAGACAAACTTAAAAATTAGCTCTGATGTGATCTAACAAAAATGCTGATGGTTCAATTTTTAGCTATTCAGGGTTGATGATAGCTGAAATAAACCAGTTACACAACTAGAGCTTCTTTCAGGAACACATTTAAGCACATGCTTAAATTTGGGCATACATGTAAGGTCTGAGATTTTTAATATTTTCCTAAATTAGATCTTTAGTTTCCTGGGGCTGAATATACAAGAGATTTCCCTCAGCAATATGGGTTTTTCTCTGAGCACTGCCAGGGCAAAGGGGATGCGAGGCTAAAGTTTATGGGGGGGCCTCTCACTTCCAATTTCTTGAGGTTTAGCCTTAAGCGTAACTTTGCTTCAGAAGGTTGCATCTTCTTCACTCTGGCTTTCTCTTGTTTGGTTTGGAAGATGTAGCTATGTATTTCCTTAAGTCCTTATTAATGTGGAGAAACATTCTTTTCATGCTCGTAAAAAACAGATGCATCCCAGCCAGGCCCAGAACATATGTGACTGGTTCCATCCTCTTTACAACATATTGCTGTGTGAAATAAGGAACATGAGAGAATCATCACTTTCCAGTCTCTCCGGACTGCGATGCCAGATAGAAGGCATCCATCCATTTTTTTCCCTCATCCTTTTTTTAGTCCTTATTCTCCCATACTGATTAAATTTGAATAGCCATTTTATTGCCAATTCTGCTAGCTATGATCATGCCTTATTACGCTCTTAAATGAAGTTAAATGAAAGTAGCAGAATCAGGCCCTTTGCTTCCCTGTTGCTGGCCTGGAGGTTGAAATGCTTCACCATTCCCTTTCTTCTCTTGTTGTTAATGAATAAGACACGTAATTCTTTCATTTAATAATTTTGATCTTGAGGTTTGATGGTGATGACATTCTAAGACTCCAGAAGGAATTAGTCATTTTGCAGTGCCAAAGCTCGCTGTGCATAGGAGGGTGCTACTAGTGATGTGAAAAAAAAAAAAAAACCAACCAAAAACAAACCCACAACAAACCAGGCAGCAAATTTTTTATGTCTTTTTTTTTAACGCTGCTTTTTAAAATTGTTTTAATATAAGGTGGTGTTTTGACTGTAAGTGATTGTATCTCTGGCTGCACAGAAGAACAGACTCAGGTTTTTTCACATGAAAAAATTCTCTCTGGAAGGGTTCACACTTTCTCTGTGTAGTTTTGCTTTTTCTGCTTCTCTTTGTTCAAACAGAACCACAGTAAAAAGCTTTGGACGTACAGCTGGACAGCCATAAAACCCACACCTAACTTGTGTCCATAATTTACCTTTGTAAATCATATTGGTATTTGCACATGTAGTTGCCCAATTTACATATTCACATGTAGGGCTCTGGTTCTGCACCTTTGAAATAAACAGGAGCTTTGCCGTTTACTTTACTCTAGTAAGTACCAGATAAAATCCTCTATGTACAATTAGAAATCCAGTTTCTCGTGTCTTTCATGTCTAGTGATCTTGAAAATACAAGCTTGACTTGGATGCACTGGGCAGCTGGATGTATTATCCAGTGTTTGTCCCTGAGTGAACAGTCAATCTCTTACACCAGGAGAAGAAGTCTAGGTCTGGCTCACTGCCAGTAGAAAGAGAAAGAAATTTTTACCTTTCGTCTATTGGCTCAAATCAAGAGTGAGTGAATAAATTTAGTGAGGCATGTAAAATACATTGAAAGTTGAGAGTAATTAGGTTTGCGTTGTAGGAATAGGATACGACTTTGAAGAGTCTCTTCTTTATTTCCCTCCCTTTCTTCCTGATTTATTTACTGACTTGTGGGCAAACTTGTTTACCATGTGGTGCAAATCGAATTGAAACCGCTGAATTTCCCTGACTGCTCAGGGTACCTACTGTCAGAAAATCTGCAGAACTTTTAGAATTAGCAGACACAAAAAATGTTTATCTCACTTGTTAGCCTGGTAAAAGCCCACTGACTTTCTGAAATCACAGCAGCGAGCTGTAAATGATGTGTGAAATGAAAAGGCTTTGCTCACCCAGCAAACACAGAGAAAACATTGAGGAAGCTGTGCCATTGGGCTGGGTTTGGTAGAAAGGAGGAAAACAGCTGTGATACAAGAAGTATTAAGCTCAGAATATACCAGCAAATGCAGAAAATAAATCAAGTTTGGTGTCACTTTTTATTTTTCTGTGCAGGTTTTTTTTTCCCCTTTCTGTTTTGCTCTGTTCCTCTTTGCATGGAGAGCTGCATTGAGGACTGTGCAAAGGTGAGTGGTTCTGGTTTGTGTGACTTGCATGAAGTTTTAAATTTGAAATGATCATTGATTTGTGCATTATGTTCCAGTATATTCTACTGCATCAAGTGCTTTGTTTTGTTTCTGTCCACGTCCATGTGTTTTAGTGGGAAACAGCTTTAGCAGGGAGCCTGTGATAGAAAGCTGACTTGGAAAACGAGTGCTGGTTCAAGGGCAGGATCATCCATCTTTCCTGCCTTCAGCCTTCTGATGTTCTGGGAAGGAGGGGGAAGAACATGGGGGTTAGAAACTTGAATGAGACTGAAATTAAAGGATGGGACACACTTCCAGGTAAGACAGAGGCATACATTTTAAAGAGTGTACCCTTGCAGAAGAACCAGATGCTGAATCCATTGTGGCTCTCACCACCCTAATGAGAAAAGGAAGAGAAAGGGATAAGGTGAAAACCGTAGGATCTCATTGCCAGCGGGTGCCAGCAGGGATCACGCATCTCTGGCCCTCCAAAAATTTACTCTGTTTCCATACCATCTGCCATCCCTGCCCCCCATACTTGTTGGCTTAACCCCATGGAACACATGTGGCCCTGCACATGCTGGAATAAGTAGACACAGACCATTATGTGACTGCTCCATTTAAACATTGATCCAGTGGAATATGAATACGTAACTAGAGTAGTAGTTGGGGCTTGACACCGTGCGATGGTGATAGCACAGCTTCTGGATGGGATCTGGCTTGCACTGCCCAGTTCCAAGTGTGAGGAGACCAGGCGTGTGGTTGTCTGTCCATGTAAATCTACTTTAAATAATGCCTTGCTAGAGACTATTAGATTTCAAACCCTTTGTGTAAAGATGCTAAATAGCTATACCTGTTCCAGGATCCAAGCTTTGAATTGAGGCTTTTCATTATAATAACTTTTATTTACAAAAAACCCAAGATGCTCTGTTGCGATGGTTCCTAACAGTACAGTTTACAATTTTTTTTTTCCTGTGTTTTGGCTTGTTACTGTAAAATACTGTGACAGATGGAGCATCATCTGTCAACAATTCCTATCTGACACAGAGTAGAAATTATTGTTATGATGAAATTATTGATCCTGTATCTTTACATTCAGGAGCAAGGAGGATCTTATACTAATCTGAAAAAAATCAAAAGCAGTCTAGTTTAGGATCCAAAAAGCATTTTACTCTAGGAAGACCCTTAGTGACTGGAGGTGGAAAAGATTTTAGTTTTGGCAGACACAGCTACATAAAAGCTAATTTCTCCTAGCTGTCTTATTGCTTTCTATGATATGTCAACACTAGTATGGATGTATCCATAAATCTTTCGTGTGTGTTTTTCAGGCAGATAAGAACTAGGGAAGATTTAGGATTTTTTTGTGTGTGTTCCATGCTTTCTCTTTGGTGGGAGCCAACACACTCCTCTGTATAAGATCTCAGAGTGAGGGGAGAGCCTGACTAGCCAGGTTTGCAGTCAGGAGAATCAAGAGAGACAAAAGCATCGTGAAAAACAATTAACAAACAAGATCTGGGTTTCCAAGAGTTGGCTGGCACAGACATGCATGTGGCACTTTTGTGGCCTAATGTGGCAGTAATTATAGTGCTAATGCCCTCTTAGTAGTGCCTAAACCCAGGATGCCTCCTCGTTTTAATGACCAGTGGCTTTTATCACTGTTCTGCTACATCATTTGCTAATACTTGCTTGATGTAAGTAGTTATGCTGAAGAAACAAGAAAGGGTTAAGCTGAAATGATAAGAAGGTAGGAAATGTGAAGATGTGGCTCTTACCAGTGGTGGCTAAATGTACCTCCTTAGATTGACCCTAGTACTGGACAGGAGAGCTGGTCTTAGCACAGGCGAATGCTGCCAATGTTGGTCAGTAGGTAAAATATCTTGTTGGCAGTATGCTGAAAGGGTTAGGTGAGTGGGAAGTCTCAGGCTGTTCTCCGTGATTTTTTGCTCCATTTGTGTGATATTTAAGGGTTTGTACAGGTTATAGCTGAATGAGCCCGTTCCTTAATGCTACCCTGTCTAGTACTTTTAAGGAGTGACCATTCTTATCCCTTCAGCAAATAGTGATGGGTTTTGGTCCTTCATGCGATTATCCTGAAAGACAATACGCTGCCTGAACATCTTCAGCCTTGAGCTAAAGCACCTGTAAACCCTGATCTGAAAATCCTGATAGCATGGTTTTCTTAGGGTATTTCTTATTATGGCTTTTTGCTGGGTCAGAAATACAAAGAAATAATTAATTTTTCTCTGCTTCCTGTTTAAACTAGAAGGACACAGGCTGTTTGCTTTTTACTGAAAAAAACCATCCAGCCACATTTGTGGACAGTGTTTTGGATTGGTTCTTAGTTTTTTTCCAAACCTGCCGGTCCATTCCCAACAGTGAAAGGGAAACACTGTTCATTAGGTGATTAAAAAAAGTTTAGAGTGGCTTGGAACTGCACTGAGGTGGATTTTCCTGCCAGAGAGCCTATTAGTAAATGCTTTTATGGGACTATTCACTCTTCTAGAGTGAATAAGTCGTGCATCCACAGTCTTGCAAAGCAATCATCTGTGGATTGTACATGAAGAAATGTAGGGGAGGCATGTATGGTGTGTGTTCCAGTGGGACTATTCCCTAGCCACCACTTGCTTCGGAAATTGTATTAAAAAGTACAATTGCTGGTCATTAGGGTTAGCCTTGCAAAGCAGGCATGACAGCATTAGCAGGAAATGCTTCCCTGATTTCAATTATAATGCATAAATTATACTCTTCTTCTGTCTTATCCTTGCAACATTCAACAACAGCATTTCCATCTCGGTCTGGGGAATAGGATTTTGCACATGGTATAACTTCCATTGCCTTAAATAAGGCCTCCCCAATTTTATCACTGAGCACTCACAATCTTCATTATTACAGTTCAGCCAGCAGAAATTAGTTGTATTTAGATCCCAGTAGGCCACAGGATGCATGCAGCTTTGAGATTTGGCTTCCATTTAGCCCTGGGAAGCAGCCTTAAAGCTTGATGATTGAATTACAAGAACTACTCACACCCCTCTGCCAACATTGGAGTAAAAAGCAGAGCTGTCCTGGGGTGTGAGAAGCAGGAAAAGAGAAAGATGGGACTAATCATTCCTTGTTATAAGACTGAAGCATCTATGGGAAAATCCAGTTCCTCTGGTTTGCTTTCATCCAGCGAAAACATTGCACGGAAAAAGAGGTTGAGATAATTACATAGTGGAGGTCAGTTTATTATTTACAGTGGTTTATTCATGAAGCACAAGTACATAGCTTGCTGATCTTGTTGTCCACAGATGTGAGACTTTATCTGCCTTTATCTGAAACATTTATAGTATTTCTCTGGCTGGTTTGGGTAGCAAGAGCTGTGAAGCCTCCTTGGGCATGGGCTTCAACCATGCAAATATGCATATCAGGACCTTGATGGGCTTGTGTAACCCTCTCAAGCTGTTGGAAAGTCACTTCTCATAGTAGCTAGACCGGCTGCTTCTCCCTTTGCTATGATCCTACCTCCGTTTATGGTGCAAAAACAGGTCATAAGTATTAATGAGCATGAACTGTTTAGCCTATCAACTTATTGTGTTAAATCAGTATTTCCTTTACCTTTTGTGTTGAGTCATTTCTCTATGTGTGTGTATGTATGAATTTGCATTAGAGGGATGTACTGCCTTGCCTATGTTTAGCACATATCTGCTTGGTGAATATATCTCAGTTGAAATGCCTGTGTACAGGAAAAGAGGAGCTTCTTGATATTGTCTCTATGGAAGGCTAAAATTATAGCTCCAGAAAAGGAATGTGAAGAGTTCAAAATGGCAAGAAAAACTGATCTGATGTTGAAAATATACAAGACACTGAGTTTTCTTCCAAAGAAGAAAACCACTTACCACTTAGAAATCTGCTATTCACATCTTTCAACTACATCATTAATTGGAATTGTTCCATATTTATGTCTTAATCAGTTCTTTCCTTCTCCTCAGAGGAAGCAGCAGTTTTCCAAATTTGGTCCTGAACTTTTTAAAGCCTTCATGTGCATTAGAGAAATGTCTAATCCAGAGAAAACAGTTCCTTGCTCTTCTGTTTCCATGTATTCACAATTTCAACGCCGGAAGAAATGCACATAACACTAGTGAAACATTAACACTGAAAACTTTGCAGAGTGGAGCACTGACTTAAAAACATTTTAAGCTCTCACATGAATAAAAAAATTGTTTTCAAGGATAAATACTTGGGAGTTTGTATGATGAATTTACCTTCTTGTTAACAAGGATAATAGAGACAAATATTCCTTGTGGTCGTGAAGGAATAGGAGATACTGTATCCCCTTTAAATTTTAGAAAGGCAGAAAACCTAATTGTGCCACGCCATCCAAAGGTGTTGACCAATGACCAATAAACCAAGGATTGTCATGGATGAAACATTTTAATGCTAAAATAACCAAAATTGGCTTTTCATCCCCATACTTCATGGGAAGGCAGCCCTGTTTGAATTGGTTTTGTCTGCAAATCTTTGTCTTTCATATAGTCCTTTTTCTACAGAAAATAAGTTTATGCTGTGTTAAAGGAGCATGTTAGATACTGTATAATGTTCTAGACCTTGTGCAAACTGGGGAAAAAAAGTCAATATTTTACATTCGTAAAGCACCTTCTGTTTGTCTCAGCTCACTGTGAAAACATGAACTCTGAATTAAGAAGCAGCACTATCATTATACCCAGCCTACTGATGGGCAAACTAAGGCAGTAAATACTGTGAAATCATGAACTTGGCTAGGAGCAAAATCCAGGAACAAGAAAAAAAACTGCACTTAGAAGACCAGAAATAGTTCCCATTGCCCATTCCAGTGTATCAGTTGAATATGTAAGAATGCAGCGTTTTCCTTCCCTTAACAATTTCTGATGTGGCAGACAAATGAGTAACATGTGTGTCATAAAACAAGTTCAGACCTTTTTTTAAAAGAAAAATGTAGTTGGGTAGTAACTCTTCATGTCCGGATTAGAGGACATGAATGACTGGGTCTGGGAATCTATTTTGTATCCCAAGTCTGCACAAAACCTTCCCCATGTGTGCAAAACAACGAGCGGCTTCTCCTTATCACCGCTTTCTTGCAGCTGTTCCATCAAGCTCCCACTTGATGGCTACAATTGGTGTGACAAAGAGTGAAGTTATTCTACATTACATGCTACTATTTACAAGTGGCTTGGGATATTACTTTGCACTTGAATGTTGCATGTGTGCCTTGAGCTAATAAGCAAGCGTTTGGCTCTGAGAGGTCTTAATGCTTTTCACCACCAGCGACCATAAAAAATGGTCACTGATGCACAGAATCCAACTGTTTGCTCGGCTGTTTCCTCTTATTATGAACGTTGTACTTTCCATTCTGAATATGCAGAACATCTTTATGATTTCCAAGGCACACTGGAGCAGGAGCGTTACAGAGCAAACATGCATGTTGGAGAACCCAGGGCAGAGATACCCCCATACCCGTAGCCCACCTCTTGGAAACGTAGGGAGTCAGTCCAACAATGCCATAGCTGCATGTTGCCTGGAATTGAGGTGACCTGCTCTCTGCTCGTTTTGAACTTTTTCACCTCAAATACTGGGTTAGATAAAGCCTGTAAACAAGGTATAGTATCTTACAGAAAAAGCTGTGGCTATCTTGAAAATTACATAGGTAGCTGAAATGTTGCTCTGTATCTTTCAGGAATGGGACTGTGCTGTTTATTCACTTTACCCATCACCCTGAAGCCTCATTCCTAAAACAGCAATACTTCTCTTCCTTATTTCTTAACATTGCAGCATTATTCTAAGTTTTATAATCTCTCCCACCATTGCAGTAATACAGAATTCATGTGATTTTGCCCACAATACACAGAATGGAAGACCTGGAATGAAAATGTAATTAAATAGTATGCAAATAAAAAATGCTGCAGCTGACTTCATAAGAGGGAGACTGTCATATCAAATACCTTATTGTATTTGATTTCAATATTAACTGATAGGATTAGCAGAGATGAAATTTACCTTAGAAAGGTGAGCCTGCCTAGAGTTACTGGTGAAAGGATTTCAGTGGTTTTGCAGCTTTTGCACCCAAGAGCTTTTTTTGTTCCTCACCTCGGTGCACAGAGAGCTGTTTCATGGCATCTGAAAGTTTCACTGCCCATGTGGTGCTGTACCTGTATTTCCATCCACTCTGGTCCAGTGGGTGGCCTGATGTCTAAGTGTGGCTGAGGGGACACGTCAGCCTGCTGCCTTTCCTGTGGCAATGCCAGGGAAGGGCTGGGGAGTTTGCTGCTTCTGCTAAGTGGGCTGTACAGCTGGGCAGCCTGTGGAGACTGTGTGCCCCAAAACCTGGCTGCTCCCCGGGAGCTGCTGGCTGCAGTCACTGGGCTGCATACTCTGGTGCAATTTTAGGGCATCCTTTTCTTGCACCAGTGCTGTACTCTGTAGATAAGGAATGAAATGCCTCTCCTCTCTCTCTGCATTGGTCACCGTGGAGCAGTCAACCAGCTCTTCTGTTGTCATCTCGCTCTAGTTTCTCTTTCACAAGGCCCTGGGAATACCATGGCTTACCGGTGCCTTGCGCCCCATGTACAGGTCTGCGAGGTGTGGCCTCAGTGGGCCTGGTGTCGCCTGGCTTTCCCCTCCCCATGGGAGCACTGAGCCTGGCCCCATGGCACAGGGACCTCTCAGCCTGTGCCGTCTCCTGGTGCTGCCGTGCTCCCAGCCTTTACACCTCGGCTCAAGGCACGTTCTTCTGGCCTGCTGTGTTCATAAACACTTGAGCGGCTTTGCCTCCCGTGTAAAGTGCCTTGAGAGCCTGGTATGAAAGGTGCTATAGAAATGTAGGTTTGATTTAATTTGGTTTGAAAAATGAAAATCTTTCTGCAAAGCTAAGACCCCTGTACAATTATTCCAGCTTGCTTCTGCTGCTTGCAAAGCTACTTGCATTCCCTTTTGGATCACTGGGGATTTCCTTGACACATTTACACTCCTGTTCTCAATAACTCCATATCCAGCCTCATGCTGACACTTTCTCCTTTTTTTCTCTTTTTTTTATTTATTAAAATTACCCACTCCACGGGTATTAAACATAACCAAGCCAAGCAGAATCGAGGCCAGTCATAAAAAAATAGATGACTACATTTTTCCCTGTTATGATCTACGACAGGCACTTATTCCTTTACAAAGCTGTTACACCTTCAGAGCCTGGAGATCTGAAGAACCCAATAGCATCAGAGGTTTAAAAAAAAGATTGCAGAAACTTCCTATCAAATCCCTGTACTTCCCAAATTTTCTGTCCTTATTTTTGTATTACGATGTCACTCTGCTTGACGCTGGGATGCTGTACTGCAAGGCACCCTACAAACCCAGAGAAGTAGCCCCAGAAACCACACACTTAAGCAGGCAAAAATGTTGACAAGAAAACAGAAGTACAGGAGAGGTGAAGTGATTTGTTCAAGGCCACAGAACAGCTCACTGGTAGGGCTCACCTTGGAAGACAGGATTTCTGGTGCCGTATCCACTACAGTTACCTGCCTCTAAATCTCTGAATTCATCTTTTAATCCTTTGGCATTCACAAAGACTTAAAAAAATTACTTTACTGGACTTGAGGAAACCAGATGGTCCCTGAAGTGGAAAATAGCAAAGAATATGACCAGCACTTGTAAAATTAAGTTGGTTTATTTAATGTATTCCTAGCAGCTCATACCTCTGTAAAGAAATACAGTAACCCTGGTTCCCTCGCCAGCATCTTCTAATGTGTGACAGACTTAGGGTGAAGGACAGGAGAAAAATGGGAATGATTTTACTTCTTACCATAAAGATTTGCCAATGTTTGATATATAGTAATAAATGGTGAAACTATACTCAAACCTCAGCAGGTTGGGCACAACTTTTGAGTTAAAACAAGGAAGCCGTCTTATATGTTTAAGCAGTGGACAAGTGTTTTGGGACAGAATATGACTTCTGGGTGATATAGCAACCAAAATAAAAAGCTCAATAATTAATCGTGCAAAAATGTGGTGCAGTTTTGGCACAGGCAGTTATTCAGTGCACCTCCCAGTGCTGTGAACTAACCTGTTCTCTGCCAGCTAGTATAAACCAATGAGGCAAAAGGATACAGCACATAGTGGAATGGAGGACTGAGCTGGGTCATCCTAGATGACACTGACACTGCTTTGAAAGAGTCATTTGGGAGGGATTTGTCTCATCTGGCTTGTAACAGGCATCAGATCCAGGCTTGTGGTCTGAGGCTCCTCACAGTGGTGGTGGGACTCCGTCTATGGGGAGAGGTCCCTTCAGAAAGCAATTCATCCCATCTGCCACAGGTATCCGCCTTAGGAAGGGATGAATCTGTCTGGAAGGACTGCTCGCTCTCCATTGAGTAGAGGGAGCCTGGATGACTAGTGCTCTCTTCTAGCTGCCTGGGCTTCCAGGGAGTCCCATCCAGGGGAGATCAGTCCCACATCTTCATGTCCTCCTTCATGTTGTCATCAGAAATGGTAAAACCTGCCAGGGGCAGGCTGTCAGTCTGTGCCTGTGAGTGTTGCACTCTCCAGGTTTTAGGAGTATGTCCTACATCCCTGTCCCAAGCGTCTCAAGAACATAATTGGCTTCATTCCTGTTGCATCTATGGGCTTCTTTATAGCCTCAGGACAGGCTGCTAGGTGGGGGAATATTTTTTTGTGTCAAAACATGATTTCTTGGGGAAACATAAAGAGGACACAGCTGCAACAAAACGGAGAGACAGGTGGGGATGTCTATTTATATGTTTAAAAACTGCAGATGTGTGTATGTGTGTACATAGAACTGCTCAGGTGAGCCAGGATGCATGGATTAATCAAAACCTACACTTTTCAGAATGCAATCTGAGATGTACTTGTTTTGATGTTATATTTGTAACCAACATTACAGCGTGGGGTTTTTTCTGCTTAGGAGATTTCAAATGCAGTATTTGGCTTTGTTTGGAGTGAAGGTAGGTTTTTTTGGAACAGAATAATTTCCTGCAAAA